>NW_026622930.1:13543683-13855006 GCF_023065955.2 Ursus arctos
ATTCAGACAAATTAAGGGCATGGGGGTGGAGGGAGCAGTGGGGATGTGTTTTCATGGCTTAATATTACTTGATGACCCTTAGAATGTTGACTTTAAAAAACAAGGTATATGATCCTGTGGGAAAATAGTGTAAAAGAACTTGATTACGTATATGGAGTTATTTGTGTTATGAGATTGTTGTCCTTTTTAAGTGGGAGTAAACATTCCATCGAAATCTACATTTTCTGCTAGGAAAAACTAAAGAACGTTTGCTTTTTATCCTGCAATATTCTGAAATAAAGACCTAATTGCTTTATAGCTCCAAATACCAATACGTTTTCTGCATGTGTAATTTAGTACTTTTGTGTGTGTGTATGTGTGAGAGTGTGTGTGTGTGTGTGAATGCGAATCACACATTGAACCAGGAATTGTCCTGGGTTTTTTTTTTTTTTTTTTTGTCATTTCCCTAAATCAGATGCAATGATAAGTGAAGAGCAAATATTATGCATGCCTTTCCTTTCTCTTTGGATTTCTTTTGTTTTTTACTATATCCTATGTATTAAGAAATTAGAGTTTCTAAAATGATGGTTTATTTTGCTGGCTAGGTGAATAGAAAGTAACCTCCTTTTGGCGTTAGTTTTACAGAGTGATGAGATCATTTAAAACATACATTTTAATGCTTTTTGCTGAAAACTAGAAATAACATCTTCCTATTACTTTATGTACTTATTCAACAAACATGTATTGCCTGCCTCCTATGTGCCTGGTATGATGCCAAACACTGGGGATAAAATTTTAAACCATGTACAGTGCTTCCCCTCAGTGCTTCTCAGGCAGACGTGGGATCAAATAATTACCATAGGACTTAATAGATGTAAAAAGAAAATCAATTGTGTTATGAACAGAGGGCTGTTGGGTTACAGAAAAGGGACTCAACTGGGAGAAATCAGGGAAGACTTCAAAGAAGAGTTAATGCATATGAAAGGAGAGGTAAACTTTCAGTAGGAGAAAAAGGAGAAGCGCATTCCAGGCAATGTGCCCAAAGGTATGAAAGGGTCTGTTGCCTTGGGGAGGCCTCGGGAAGTTTGCTAGGGGGGCCGGAAAGGTAGCCTGGGCAAGATGGTAAAGGGTCTCCTAGGGCATGCTGAGATCAGTGAATATATTATTCAGGAATTTCAGCTAATCTAGATGCCATCTAATTGATGAGCGTTTGGTGTTCATGAAAGTAAGGTTAATGGATTTGAACTTGTGGGAACGTGGCATGTCTGGACTTCAATTTTATCCTCAGCAAGTGGTCTCGATATGTTCTCTGGTCTCAGAGGTGCTGAGATGAGAGCAGAGCTGCATCCCTGCGTGTATCCTTAGCTGTGATGGGGGGAAAGGCTGCACGCACTAATTCCATATAACACACGTTTACCGAGCACATTCCAGGCACTCTGGGATGCGCTGGGAGGTGGACGCTGTTGCCTAGGGTAGATGCAGCTGCCTTCTTGGCTTTTTTTTCCACTTCCTGGAATGTTCTTCCTCCTCACCTTTAGCCAGTTGGTAGCTTCTTGTCATAAGTCTTATCTTAAATATTCCCTCTACTAGAGAGCACTCCTTCATCAGAATCTACTCTGCAGGAGGATTCCTGTGATCCTTTTGTAACTTCCTGCTTTCTCCCTTATCCACACACCATGATTTATAATTACGTGTGCATGTGCAGTCGGACCTGTGCAATCACTGTCTCCTGCACTAGAACAGTAACTCCGTTGGTACTGGAATCATGTGTGTTCCTTTTTCCCCCTCTGTTTCCAGAGCTCAACACTGTGTGGCACACAGTGTCCTAAAGAGTCGTAAAAGGAGCATTTAACATAAAGATAGATTGACTTTTTAAGTTTCTAAATCTTTAACTACAAATAAGAAAAACTTGGGAAATAAAATTATTTTTTAGTAAAGTGTAATTGACATATAGCATTATATTAGTTTAAGGTGTTTAACAGGATTCCGTATGTGTATGTATTGTGAGGTGATCACCACAATGTCTAGTTACCACCTGTGATCATATGGAGTTACAAAATTGTTTTTTCTTATGATGAAACTTTCAAGATCTATTCTCTTAGTAACTTTAAAATATGCAATCTGATATTATTGACTGTAGTCATCATGCTTTATGTTACATTCCCATGACCTATTTATTTTATAAATGGAAGTTTGTACCCATTTTGCCCACTCCCTCTCTCTTTCCCTCTGGTAGTTACTGATCTATTCTCTGTATCTCTCAAGTTTTGTTTTGTTTATTCATTTGTTTTGTTTTTTAGATTCCATGTAAGTAGAATCGTGTGTTGTCTACAACTTATTTCACTTAGCATAATACCCTCCAGGTGGATCCATGTTGTGGAGAATGGCAAGATCTCATTCTTTTTTATGGCTGAGTGGTATTCTATTGTGGGTATGTGTGTGTGTGTGTGTGTGTGTGTGTGTGTGTGTGTGTATGTATCACATCTTCTTTATCCATTCATCCATCAGTGGACACTTAGGTTGCTTCCATATCTTGACTGGTATAAATAATGCTGCAGTGAACATGAGGTTACAGATATCTCTTCAAATTAGTGTTTTTGTTTTCTTTGGGTAAATACCCAGAAGGGGAATTGCTGGATCAGATGGTAGTTCTGTTAATTCTTTGAGGAACTGGGGCGCCTGGGTGGCACAGTGGTTAAGCGTCTGCCTTCAGCTCAGGGCGTGATCCCGGCGTTATGGGATCGAGCCCCACATCAGGCTCCTCCGCTATGAGTCTGCTTCTTCCTCTCCCACTCCCCCGGCTTGTGTTCCCTCTCTCACTAGCTGTCTCTATCTCTGTCAAATAAATAAATAAAATCTTAAAAAAAAAAAATTCTTTGAGGAACTGCCATACTGTTTTCCATAGTGGCTGCACCAATTTTCACTCCTACCAACATTGCAGGAAGGTTCCCTTAAGAAAACTATTTTCTATGTTATTTGTTTGAAACCATTGGAACTATTTTCGGAAAGGTATACAGCTCAGTATTACCAAAAGTGCAAGTTCTTAAAAATTAGCACGTGGTTGTTGTATGATTTGGAGCTATTTTTAAAAATAGTGATCCATTTTGTAATGGAAATTCTGAGTTACTAAAATGAACTGCTCTTTTTATATATTTAGGGCTCAGTTCACTAAAATGTTTAAATTCTTGGCTCTACTCTTTAAACCTACTACAAAGATCACATTAGAATTCATTTTAATAGACATTGTAAGCACGGTATCCAACCTCATGTGATCACGCTGGGCTCTTTTATGAGAATCACAGGAAGCAGAGCCCAAGGCTGCCGAGTAGTGGTGGGGTGTACCCAAGGCTGGGGACGATGCCAGCTCTATTGTTTATGGAATATTCTCTCCACCTTTATCTCTGGTGTGCAATTGGTATTGACTTTTGAGAAACTATGTCTTCGCCCCGATCTCCCAGTTGGAAAAAAAACCTGTCATAATGACATCTGGCTAGGAAAAAAGGGATCAAAGAGCCATAAGGAAAGAAAAATTAGGACACCTTGTTTAATAAGTAGTTTCGGGCCTGTCTGTTACATCTTTTAGAGGGAAGAATGTTACAGTTTTTTGAGGTCATCATTCCTTTATCCTCTGGAAATCTCTGTGAACTCCAACAGTGCCTACCGTTTCTGCTATTGATTGCTAGGGTTGGGTCTGTTTAGCATTCAGCAAAATGTCTTTTCGACTTTATAGATCTTTAGGAATATGCGCTAGTCATCAAAAACTAAGATAAAATTTGTTCATGACATGTATCACTTTTCATTTATGTTTTTGTTTTTTTTCTTGAGGAAAATGGTCACTTTTGGCAAATTGTTTTTTCTAACTTTTAGGTATATTGCTTGAGGAGTTTTTAAGTATTATTAGGAAAAAAAAGGAAGTTCAACTCTATCGGAATGAAATAAGACACATCTTCACAGCTTTTGACAGGCACTGTAAGTATCTTTAAATTGTTTTGGTATAAAAAATTGCTAGTAAGAAAAGTTGCTACATACTCTCAGTAAGTAAAATAATCAATATGCTTGGAAGATTATTTTACTGTATTCATTAGCTATTACATAGATGTTGGTGTGTATTTTTTCTGAATCACAATCTTAAACTCTTGACATTTACCATGGGTCAAATAATATTTACAGTTATGTAACTGTACTTATGATTTGCCTACATTGTAATGGAAATAGCAGAAGGGCTGGCCATGTGGGGGATATAGGTCATGAGCCATCTACAAAGGTATGGGGAACCGTAAGGCCTTTTGCTTTGACTCCTACTCTGACCCACACATGATTGGAAAGAACTGTTTCCTTACACTGGATATAGGTGAGAGAAGTGGCTTTGAACGCCCTGTCCCCATAGATCACACACAGGATGGGAAGACTCGTGGAGTCCAGGGTCAGCATCTTTGGTACTGTGATGTTTTCCCTCTATCTATTTATATATTATAATTCTAACACCAAGCAAGAAGAAAAAGTGAATTTTGAAGAATAAATTGTTTTGGTAATTCACATAGACTTGAAGCCTGATGCCATTATGGCAGTGTCTGTCTGCAGTCCATTCCCTGGCACTCAGAGAACCAGCTACGTGAGATCATCTGTGAGATCATCTCCACTGAAGGAGAGTGTTAGTAGATTCTTAAATTCTTCCAATGAGACAATCTCAGATTACCTTATATTTACTGCTTTTCTTCGAGTAAGAAAGTTTCACACAAATATGGCTGAGGTAACAGTTCATAGGGTTTATAGAAGTAAGTGAATGTTTTATATTTTCATTTCAAATAGATCGTGGGTATTTAACTTTGGAAGATTTCAAGAAAGCATTTAGGCAGGTGGCTCCCAAGTTATCAGAAAGGACTATTCTGGACGTATTCAGGTAAGGCACCAAAATCTTTATATATACCCACCCCTCGATTTACCATTTGCTTTTACAAGTTTTCAGTTTTATGGAGAACACTTATATATGCACATTTTTCCCAGTGTGTACCCTTGATAGTGGAGTGCTCGCACACCAGGGAGGTGTGTATAGACATTTGTTGGTAAGGGTGGGAGAGGTGCAGGGAGAAAAGTAGAACTTCTTTGTGTATGTATATATTGACCAAGAAAAAAAAGATAAGGTTTATTAATGTTTAACGTGGATGCTGGTGTTCCCCTGTATCTGTGTTTAATCAGACACAGGTTACACGTGGGTCTTGAGTTGTCTGAAGAGAAAAGTAGAGGTTGCTTGATGGTGGCCCCCTCATTCATTTGCTTTCAGAGTTGTTGATAAATGTTGTGGTTCATGCATCCCTGATAGAGTAGACATAATGGTTATATTATGTCCTTTATTTAAACGACTTCTGATGATATGGGCAAGTGGCTTAAATATAGTTTCTGTTAGGAAGCTGCAGAGTGAAGGTCTTAATGAACAGCACAAGCACATGCTGATGTGACCAGACGGCAGAGCTGAGTCTTCTCTGAGTCTTTGCATGAGCTCTTCATCAGCTGTTCCCAAGTATATCCATTCATGGTCCCTACTGTGGCAAGAACCAGAAAACCCAGAATCACAAAACTCAAAAAAGACAGTACCGTATTTCTTCCACACGTACACAGGCAGTCTGGGGCTGACTTGATGGCAACAGGGCCAGAAGGACTCAGATGCGTTTCCTCTTACTATTCTGGCTGCCTCAACATCAGCCATCACATCTGGATTCCAGCTAGGTCAGAGGAGAGGGAGCAGAAGAGATTCCCTTCATTTTAGGGCTATCAGTTGTTTCTCCTTACATCCTAGTGACCCAAACTTAGTTTCAAAGCACTGGGTAGCTGCAAGGGGAAAGAGACTGGAAAATGTCCTCTTTGCTCTGGGTAGTCATGAGTGCTCTGAGTTTCTGATAGAGAGGAAGAAGGAGAGAGTGGATAGTAGGAACATAGGTAAAGTGTTCCCCTTTGGGATAAAAATTTCATGAAATCTGACCAGAAGCAATCCCTGCTCCATAGAAATTATCAAGCAGGTTATTTGAAATAAGGATTTGCACTCACTGTGACTAACAGTGACCTTTATGAAGTTCTTTTACTGCAACATTCACAAGCAAGTTACCGAGCAAGCTGTTGAAGAGCAAAGGAGTTAAAGCCAGACATAAGCAGAATGCCATAGGACGCTATTAGTTGATTCTAGAACAGCTAGAATGCTACTATGGTAGCATCTTTGTATACACTTTGTGATGAGATGAGTAATGAGCATCAATGTATTTTTTCCTCATGGAAGGAGAGAACAGAGAATTGTTACTGCATTTTTCTTTTAACAAAAGACAAATGTCCATGTTTGCTGACCTTTATGTGTTAAACAGTTTCAGTAGGTACAACCTCATAGTTCAAGTGTATTTTTGAAAAATACATTTAAATACAGCCCTTTCCTATAGAAGCAGTGTTTCAACAATGCATGAGAAACTACTTCTCAAAAGAAATCTGTGCTTCCAGGAGAGCATTTTTGAAAATGAATTTTTGAAAGTGTGATTCTATTTTAAAAAATGATGTGTGACACTTATTAAAACCCTTCACATCTACATGTTCAATAAGTTGAAAGTGGAATGTCCTAACCCAGTGGGAAAAAATCTTACAAAGTTTCAGTGGTTTTAGAACATAATTCCTAAAGATATAAAAATTCAGTAACTTTAATAAGCTTTCAAGAGCAACTAATATCAGGAGAGGTAGACATATACTAGCTGAATTTCAGTTAGCAATAACAATAAAATAATAATTTTTTAAAACCCTCAGAACACCGTTGAGCCTTTTCCTTATTGGAGGGTGGAATTACAAATCAAGAGATTCAGTGTCATGGGGCCTTTTCCCACTCAGGTCCACATATCTTCATGAGGTATCTCTGACAGCCCTTAAAACCAAGTATTAAAACAAATTGCTCAATCACAAAGGATTAAACTGAGATATTTGGAAATTATAAAGTATATTAAATCACATTCTTATCAGTATTAATAATTTCTAGTGACAGCAAAAATCATTTGCCATTAATAAATAAAATATTTTTATCTTTGTTTAGAATTTCTTTTTTTTTTTTTTTTTAAAGATTTTATTTATTTATTTGACAGAGACAGCCAGCGAGAGAGGTAACACAAGCAGGGGGAGTGGGAGAGGAAGAAACAGGCTCCTAGTGGAGGAGCCTGATGTGGGGCTCGATCCCAGAACGCTGGGATCACGCCCTGAGCCGAAGGCAGACGCTTAACGACTGCACCACCCAGGAGCCCCTAGATTTCTATATTATGCCTTATAATGTGCATACTCTATTAGTATAGCAGCATGTGTGCATATAACCTGTAAATAAATATATGAAATGCCCCCAAATCTTATACTTCCTAGGATTATGGATTGAAACAGTTTGGAGACTAAGCCAAACAAGGCATTTTAGTTCATTGAACATGTCCATTTTAAACATTCATTTTTATTATTTTTAGTACCAAAATCCCTAAAACAAAATTAATGATGCATAACAAGTATTAAATGAAGTTGTGAAACCAAATAAGGGAGAAAAATAGTTCCTCTGAGTGTAGATTGAAGTAGGCCAAAAACACAGAGATGTCTCTCTTCCACACAACTCTGTTTCAGTGGTGCCAACAATTTTCAAGAATAAGGAAAAAATCAGCTGCTAAGGCTGTTAGTGATACAAAATTACATAATGTTCCTAAGGTTAGACACTCACTTTTTGCACAGCTGGAGTAGTGTTTGACTTAATTGACCATTGGGAATGGAGTTCATTTCCTAGGTCCACGGTTACCCAGAAGAAAGCTGATATCCAAAGACAGTAGAAGAAGACCACTAGAGAGGGAGAATCCTAATTAGACAGAGTCATCTTTGGTGTGAATGACTGAAGTTTTCATTACCTTCAATTCACTGACTGCCATATTCTTCCAAAAGAAACTAATAAAGATCAAGAGTAGTTTCTTTCAAAAGTTGTTCATATTACACCTTAATTTTTTAAAGCCATACCAACCAACCAATTCAAAAAGACAGACTTGGGGCGTAAGACATCAAAGAATCATTTTGCTTATAACTTGATGGATCATTCATTAAAGCATCATAAGAACTAAATGAGATATTTTTGAAAGATTTGTGAATTGCTGCCTAACTATTCTCGGAATGTTTACGTTATTGATTTTATCATGAATAAAAGCTGTATGGTTTTAAAAAATATATATTGCCAGGCTTTATAACACTTATATTTCTAATGGGTATATATAACATAATTATGATTAGCAACCATAATCTCTTTTGTTTTAGTTCTACAGTTATGTGGATTCAAAGCTCACTTCCAGACCTCGTGCCATAGTTTCTGCTTAGCGGAGGTCTATCCTCCAGTAGGGATCATAACTGCATTTTCTGGTGTCTTCCACATTTCAAAATATTCACATGGGCCATTGTCCTTGAATAAAAATATATAATGAATTGAACATTAATATTTTAAGTCACTTTCCTTTTCTTCGAGAATGCTGATTATGCTTATTTGGAAAATCCTTTTAAATTGTCTGTTAGTTTCTATTTCATTGGCTTGTGTTGCTCACCATGTCTTATCGCATACTTTCAGCAAAGTCTGTTCTTTGTACTGTGTCCAATGTGGCTTTTCTTTTTCTCTTTTCTGGTTTTCTTTTTCTTTTACATTTCTTTCTTGAGCTATATATGCTGATGTGTCATTTCCTTTTGTTATTTTGCTGTATTATTTTATAGTCTTCCCTAAGTCTTTCTTTATCTACTTACAACTCTTGTTTTATAGAGGTGTTTATTTTATTAGGGGAAACAATGGTTTTGAGATTTTATTTTTAATGAGTGATTGCTTGGGGGCTGCTAATTATAGCTTTTTTCATATAAATTAAGGAAAACAAGTTTTCTACCAATGGAAGGGTTTCGAAGGACAAGTTACTTTCTTAAACCAAGAGATGATATGTTATGCAAAAAACAAAGACAGAAATTGGTTAGTTTATTTAGCTCCAAAAATATCCTAACATGTTTAACATGTGGATTCAAAATTTGAGATTCCTTTCAGTATTTGAAACTTTGCTTTCTCCTTAGAGCTGATAATTAAGATTTGTGTACTAAAATTACTGAGGCTGTATCAGAGGTGATGTTTCGTTATTCAGAAGTTCTTAGGGAATCTTTTTTTTGAAGATTTTTTTTCCCCTATCCACTACAAATGGCAGAAGCTCAAGAGGTTTGAGAACTGAATGGTACTGTTTGTACAATAGAATGAATGTGAAATAATAAGCTGTTTCTAGCACTAAAAGGTTAAAAGATAACTTTACTCTTTAATACTAGTAGAACTTACAGAAAATTTTATAGTTTTGTTTTTTGTTTTTTTTTTTTAACATTCAGAAATCCTCAGTGCCTCTAACAGGTAAGGTTAAAACTATTTAACCTGGCTCTCCAACATCTGGTTCCTTTTCACACTCATCTTTCACTAGCCCCAAATTCCTGTGTTTCCCTTGGCGTAATGTTTGTTCCTTTGAACATGTGATGTGTATTTAAACTTCATTCTATTTCCCTTGCTGGCAGTGCCTTTCTGTACTTCCTACCTGCCCAGATTAGACCTATCTTTCAAGGTCCTGCACGATAAAATTTTCTTTTTCTTTACATTGAACAGTCTTGTCTCCTTTCACTAAAGTTTGGGAGTACTTATGGTTGTATTTTTTTTTCTCTTGATAAACAAAAATGCAGTGTTTAAGATTATCTTCATAAGATACTACAAGCTCTTTGAGTTTATGAGCTTATTCTTAACTTCCACTGTCCCCAGCTTGGTGCCTCATGCGTTATACTTACTTAATAAATAATTGTTGGTTCAATGTGACTTACTCTGGATGTCTAGTGACTGAAATTCTCACTTTCAGGGTTTTTAAATGGTTTAATTTACTTCTTCTAAACTAGGAAAAAGTACTTTAAAATGCAATCAGGAACTCAATAACCACATGTGGCTTTGCCTTCCATTTTTCTCTTTTTGCATGTGGTTTTTGGAAATTAATCTCTGATGGCCTCTCTTTGCTTTATTTTGGGGTTGCTTGTGATTCACGATTTAGCCTCAGCTGTTATCAAGGGGCTGGCTTCATGTTCTTGCCTGACTTTGCCCGCCATCAGCACCCTGTGGTATTTCTGGCAGGCCTTTTTCTCTGCGTGGTATATTTACTTCTCCATGCCTAGGAGCTTTCTCCATCTCATTGTAAGCACTGAGATTTGCACTTTCCCACCACCTGTCAATTGGCAAAAAGCTATGGGAAGCTTCTGCTTTCCAGCCATGAAATGAAATGTGGATGTGCAGAAGGCCCACTCCCTGACCCGCTGTCCGAGGTTCTGAGTGCGCAGGCAGATTGCCAGATACTAATGTAATGTGGAAGTATCGGGGTACCAAAACGCTCTCTAATCATGACTGGAGACATATAAAGTTATATCTGATATTTTTGGTGTAAGAATCTCATTCTTCATATTATGTGGGGAAGGTCAAAAAACAAAGAACCTCTAACTCTCCTGGATATTTAAACTTGGTTGATAATAAAAACATCATGACTTGTTGATGAATAGGTTTTCAATGTTAGAGTTTCAGTGGGGGTAGGCGTTTAAGGATTGATGGATATTCTCTTGGCAGAAAGATCATATTTGTCTCATGTCACGGCCATTATAGAGGGAAGAGTTGTCATGAACTTGGGTAGAATGAACAGACTGTTCTGTACACTGAATGGGAGAGAGTCTTACAGAGCCAAGGGGCTGAAAGGAAAGTGATTTAAGATTGTATTTACTTTTCAGGGCGCCTGGGTGGCTCAGGTGGGTAAGCATCCAACTCTTGTTTTTTGGCTCAGGTGATGGTCTCTGGGTTGTAAGATTGAGCCCCATGTTGGGTTCTATGCTCTGTGTGGAGTCTGCTTGGGATTCTCTCTCCCTCTCCTTCTGCCCCTCCTCTCTCTCTCTCTCAAATAAATAAACAGAATATGTTTTTTTAAAAAAGCATTTATTTTTCAGTTCATCTGCATCTCTTTTGAAGTAGTATTCGTCACTGAGTTCTTTAGCTTTCTGTAATTCCTTTCTGCCGGTAGCACACTTGTTGCACATCTTTTTCTCCGACAAGAAAAGATTTCCCAGTCATTATTTTATGCATCAGAATGGTTCTTTTATAAATGTAGTCATGTGACCTCAATAAGAGCACGGTTATTATAGTGAGTACCTACTGTGATGAATATGATTATTGATCCAGAATTATCTACATGCTTCTGTGTATAGAAAAGTATTAAAAAAAAAAAGCCTAGAAATCATGTCTCATTCTTTGTAATCATACAAAGATAGCTGTTACAAGCTATACCTGTGGTGTGTAAGTCTAAGAGCCAAAGAAATAGACTTCTTGAATTTTCTATTTTTATTTTACAAATTTTTGTACCTTCTTGGCAATGGTAATGCCTTAGTTTTTATTTCACTTTTTTGTGTCAAAATTGTATTGTCAGAGATTTCCTTTTCTGATTATCCTCTTGCATGCAGTTCCTGAATGGGTAGTATCAGTGTGTGTAAGCTGTTCAAGCTGACCTCAGAATTTCACATATAATATATCTAATAAAACTGTACTTTAAAAATCCAGTTATAGAAATATATTCTAATTATTTTAAGAAAATGCCAGTTTTTCAGAGGGTTTTTAATTGATTTTGTGGGCAGAAATTATATCCTTGCATTTGAAGATTGTCCTTTGACCAGTATAAACTTTAGAATGGGTGACACAGGAGTTGAAGTTCAACAACTGGACAGGAAACGAAAAGAGGGATGACCTCATTATATAGATTCAAATAGAATGTGTTATTTTGGTTTCTTCAGTTCAGCTCGCTTAGTTCATATTATCAAGGATACATTATTTGATTGGAAGGAACATTTAATCTCTTTTACATTAGTGATCCTGTTTTCTGTTAAACCCATCCAGATGCAAATTGTACTCACCTTCAAGGCCCAGCTGTGAAGACCTTTCTTATCCCAACAGCTGGCCCGACCCTACACCCTATCCACAACCTTGCAACCCTTGAAAGGAAAATTTCTTCACCTTCTTCTTTAAATTCCTAATCTGTCATAAGTATCTTTCTTCTCTATACTTATTCATAGTTATTTGTATACATATAATCCAGTATGAGAGCGTGAGCTTAACATGAGCAAGCACAGCAAAGCATTCGACATCACACTTGCTACAGCACAGCACAATTTGTGTAAATGAATGTAAATGAATGGCTTTTGTAGCGAACGGGTTCTATTACGTATTTTTTGTTTTACTCCCTAAATGCCGCGCTGGGGCCCTGTGAAGGTCATGTGGAGCAGTAAGCCCCAGGGCTGGGCAGCAGGAGACTTGAGTTCCAGTCCCAGCTCTGCCATTTCTCTGTCTTCCCACAAATCACTGAGCCTCTGTGGCCTGTACTCCCCTCATCTCAGAAATGAGGCTGTTGTGGCAGGCTTCTTCTCATTCCAGAACTCGCTGGTGGGGTTATCTATCATGGAGAGTGGTGTGGCGGTCTTCTTTATTTTCTCTGTGTATCACAGATATTATTCAGAACCCACCACCGCATGAATACAGATGTGGTCTGTCAGTGTGACAAAGACTGCTCTCAGGAGGAAATTACTGGCTTTGACAGCTATCCAACCCAGGGTTTAGTTTTTGAGATGTCACTATAACAAGTGTTATGGCCAACGTATCCAATTCCTCATCTACATATATGGTTGAATATGCTGTTCTTGCTGTAATAGCATGAGGGCTATTTTTCTTTTAATCCAACTGTCACATAAGATACCGCTGCCATGGTTTCTTTCTTATGACCAAATGTTGCTAACCCTTTCAGTCATCCCTGAAGTTATTAATAGCCACACATCATGAATGTATTCATGCCATTTTCCTTTATAGAAAAAGGAATCAATTTCTTATGTTTTTCTTTTGTCGTAGATAGCTAACTCCTGGGTAAAATAATCTCGATAGTATTGTGTTTTGTGTTAATAAAATAAGCTCGTACTTAATAAAATAAATTTATATTTCATATGAGATATTTGAATTAACATTATTTGAAGATGGGGAAAAAATAGGCTCAGAATTAGGAGTTACACTTAAGAGTTTTGGTTGTCCTCCTTACATATATCTTAAACATCAGAATCAAAAATTTCCAGTACTGTGTTTTTATATCAGTGACAGAATGACCCATAATGAGTTTGCTAGCTCACATCTAGCCGTCTTGTCTACCTGTCTTCTACCCAGTCATTCTCTTCCATCAGGCTATCTTGAATACATACACACTTGCCATTTAAAGAGTATTCCAACGACCAACAGCATCAGCACCAGGGAGCTTATTAGCAATGCCTAATCTCAGGCCCCCCTCCAAACATACAGAGTCAAACATGTACATTTTAATATGATCCCTGAATGGTATATAGGCACATTAAAGTTTGAAAATCACTGGCCTACCCTTCCAGTTACATTTTAGATGAAGGAAATTAGCATTACTTTTTTTTTTTTTTAGCATTACTTTTTGTACTTCTTGACTTCAGTAGTTTTTCCATTGCCTACCAGAGAGCCCCTGGGTTCCTTGGCCTGACATGCAAGACCTCTACACACACACAGACCTTGTGTGCCTTTTTAGCATATCTCCCATTCTGATCTGCCTGCCGTATACTGATCCTGTCTCATTTCTAGCATTTTTGCTCATGCCAGGTTCATTGCCTTCACTTCTCCAACTCCCTCACCCACATACCTGAATGGCATCCATTCCTTAGAGCTTAGCTGAACTCTCTCTTCTATGTAGCCTTTCCTGATCACTCTAGCCCAGAAAATTTCTTTTCTCTTCCTTAGAACTCCTGTTGCACTTGCCACATTAAGGCATCTAATAATAGTAAGCATGATAACACTGGCAACTAACATTTACTAAGTACTTACTGTGTACCAGGCACTGTGTTGAATGAATCCTCACGGGATCCTCATGGGTTAGGCCCTGTCTATCCCCACTTTACAGAGGAGAAAAAAGTTTGGAGAGGTCAGAAGATTTGTTCAAGGTCCCTGGCTGGTGAGTAATGAATGGATCCAAGACTCAAACTCAGGCAGGTTGACTACTGAGCTTGTGCTCTTAATCACTGTTATATTCCCTTCTCATTTCTTTTAGCAGTATAAGCATCCCGAGGGCAGGAACCATGCCTTTTATCCCCACAATACCGAGCATAAACATGAGGAAGCAAGACACATTGGCTCTGCCCAGAAATGTTCTTGGCAAACCAGTTGCATAATTAAATAGTTTTTCTCTGTTCATATGAATTGGTTTGGTTTAGATTGTTATCCTTGAGATTTCATTTGGTTATCTCCACTATATACAAAAGGAACTGTTTACAAAAATGTACAAAAGGAAGCTGATGTAGCATTTTATCACACGAGACTACAGCAGGCATCCCAGTTCAGGTTGTTTTGTTAAGAATCCTTGCGTTATGCATCTTGCCTTTGGAATTATATCATAATAGTTAAGTATTTTGCCAAATAAGCTGTGAAAGCAAAAAACAATTTTAGGGGCGCCTGGGTGGCTCAGTCGTTAAGCGTCTGCCTTCGGCTCAGGGCGTGATCCTGGCGTTCTGGGATCAAGCCCCACATCAGGCTCCTCCGCTAGGAGCCTGCTTCTTCCTCTCCCACTCCCCCTGCTTGTGTTCCCTCTCTCACTGTCTCTCTCTGTCAAATAAATAAATAAATAAAATCTTAAAAAAAAAAAAAACAATTTTAAATTGACAAATGGGGTTTGATAGTTGGTCCTGCTCCTTACCCGTCTGTGACCTAGAGCAAGCTATTTTCCGCCTTTCTGCAGTGGGTCTACCTCCTCTCCCAAAGCACACATACCACAAAAATGTCCCTTTCTCATCAAGTGTGATGTCTGAGAGATCTGTGAACTCTGAGTCCACCTTCTTGAATCCCATTGCTTGGATCTCTTGCCACGTGCTCTGATCCTCTGACTGCCTGTCCCAGAATGGGACCACATTCTCCATTCAGGCAGAAACTGCTATGTCTACTTGACCAAAGTGTTTGGACTACCTGAATTCATCTTCTGTACAATCCCCCAGCCCTGATCCTGTGTAATTCCAGAATGCTTTCCTCTCCTTTCTCAGGTTTGGGGTAGCTGTCACTCAAGTTCCGTCATACCCTAATTGCTATCCAGGAGAACTTTATCTCCACTATCTTTGATTTCTTATTTCAGGGATAGCAAATTGTTGGCATGAGTGCCATCAGCATCTCCCGTATCCATGGCCTGCATGCGTCTGCGGGGCTCAGAATTCTCGGCCGCACACCCCAAGCCGGTTCGTTAGCATTGTCACACATGATCAGATCGACTTGCTCTCTGTCATCGTTGTACCAAACCTTTCCCTCTGCTCTGCACTGCAGGTGAGCTTGCCTTCTGCTTTGTAGACTGGGTCATGGCCTCTGCCCGGGTTTTCTTTATTGCCTCCTCTTCACCCCCAAAGTTCTCAAATTTCTTTCAACCGGAAGGTTGTAAGGAACAGGATCTCTCTCGATCTCTCTCTCTCTCTCTTTTTTTTTCCCCCCTAATTCCTCTCCTTTGTTCTGATCTCATCCCTTCACTGTTTTCTAATGTACGACTGTTCTCCATCAGCCATTTCCTCTCCTGTTTATAACTTACATCACTGTCTACAGACATACTCTAATCCCCCAGCCTAGAAAGCTGCTTCCCTGACCTAAGTCCCTCCAGATAGCCCGCTATTCTTTTTCTCAGGTTTCATTCTTGTCACCTTCTCTGGGTGTTGAGCACCCCACCAGGGGTGCTCACTCCCCCCTCCCCCCAGCTTTCCTGGCATTGTATCATTCCACTGTCAGTGACGGCAGCTCCCATTCATTAAACACATGCTAGTGGAATCTTACCGAATCCGAGCAGTGATCCTACACATCAGCTGTTACTCATACCCATTCTACAAGTAAAGCTGTGCTCTTTTATCGCTAATTTCAAGCCACCGTGGACCTAATTCTCAATTATTTTATCCTATGGTTAAAGAAGAAAACTGACATAGGAAACTGACACACAATAAAAATATTTTATTTGATGACAGTCACATTGCTGGTACTTGTTAATGGTCATGTGTCTTTCTTATACTTCAGAATTGTACCTATTTTTTTTTAATGATTTTTTATTATATTATGTTAGTCACCATATAGCAGAATTGTACCTATTGATTTAAGAATACCTCTGCCTAATTATGATAGAGTAGACTGAATTTATGGTTAAAATAAAACATCTGAACACATTTAGCATTAAGTATCATTCCACCTATGTGGAAACAAAAATAAAAGTTGCAAAACGCATTTCTCAACCGAAGTCAATATTACTGTTAAGGTTTCTTGTAATCCATTCATGACTTCAAATAGAAATCTTCTCTGCCTTGGCGATGGCATATCTGAGGCTCAAACCAAGGAGAGGAGAGAGCAGTAGAAGAGGCACACTCTTACTCCCTTTTTGCACAAACTTAACTGTGTTTGATGGAGTGTTCAATAAATATATGAATGAATGAATGAATAAACAAAAGCAAAGGAATAGAATGAAGTTGATTAAAGTTTGTATCTTTAAATTATACGTTAAATTGGGTAGAGCATCTGCTGGTCCTTAATTTAATCTGGAACTATGATAGCTTGTCTTCTTTACAGGGCTTTCATTTGCAGATTTAGATGCAGAGGGCTTAAAAAGTTTGAACTTGACCACACATTTGTATAGAGATTTAAACTGCTATCATCAGAGAATTACTACAGTAGTTTTTTAAACTCTATCAGAAAGCTTTTAATGGAACTCTGCCATCAGAGTCTAATTCATTTAATGGAACCTTCTCTTTCTTTCTCTCTTGTACATTGCCTAGTAGAGTAGTAGACAAGTTTCTAGAGTGACCAAATTATAATAATGTTGGTGCCTTTCCTTCTGCAGGTTACAAGTTGGTCATGACAACAAGTGGCTGGATGTTCTTTTCATGGACAACTTATAGGTTGTTTGGGGAAAATCATCAGACTTAGTTCTTCAGGGATGTTTCTTTTCACTGACTGATTCATTGTACAGAGATCAGATGTGAACCGTCAGGGCTCAGTTGTGCTTGTGTGTATAGTGGTACCCATTGGTAGATGGGGTTCGGTTAAACAGGAAGGAAAGATAAATGGTGGGATATATTTACTTGCCAGATGGCAGCATCCATCTTTGAGTCAGGAATCTTGGTGGAAAAGTTTTTAAAAGTGAAATTACCTCCTCAATCATTTTTAATCCCAATTAAATTAATGTTTGATATAAACACTGTAGCCCAGTGTAGTATTCAGTACCATTTAGTTTCCACTCTAATTTAGTTTCTAATTTTCATTGTAGTTCTTAGACTTTGTTTTTTTGAGGGTGAGCTTATGATATAATAAATCAAATTAGCTTTAGAGGGTAGATTTAGTTTTTTCTAATGACTTACTAACCTAAATATACGTCGTTCTTATGTGAACAAGCCAAAGTGGATTACTATTTGACTGACAAGGAAAGGCATTTCTAGTTTTATTTAGTAGCCGAAGTAAATTCCTTTACTACAAATTAAATGTGAAATAAATGTAGAATCCTCTCTTAATGAACAAAGCAGGTTGAGAGCCCAACAGACTTGTAGTAGATCTCTTTAACCAGTTGGTGGTGCTAAAAACTCTGATAAGAAGCTAATTGGACCAAGGAGGTTAAGCTGGAGCCTTCCTTAATAAATGTTACTTTATTAGGTTTTGAAAAATTAGTATCAAAAATATATGCCCAAATTATTACATCTTCTCAGTTTAAGAACCAAACCAAATCCCTTTGCTAGGCAGCAGAATACATTTCTAGTAAACTCCTGTAAAGATGTCATTGGCTCTCATAGTGTTCACATATTGGAAATTACATGGTTGTGTGACATCTGGCTCCATCCCGGAAATAGCCTTT
This sequence comes from Ursus arctos, assembly GCF_023065955.2. Classification (NCBI taxonomy): domain Eukaryota; kingdom Metazoa; phylum Chordata; class Mammalia; order Carnivora; family Ursidae; genus Ursus; species Ursus arctos. The sequence goes on from NW_026622930.1 coordinate 13,561,623, forward strand.
AGCCTGTCATCTGGGGAATTGAAGTATGGGTGATAACGTACGCTGGAGTGGTATACCTGGTTCTATTTATGATCTGAATTTAGATTTAAGAAATACTGATTGCTACTATTAAAGATTTTATTTAAGAGAGAGAGTATGAGCCAGGGGAGGAACAGAGGGAGAGGGACAAGCAGACTATGCACTGATCGCGGAGCCCGATGTGGGGCTCAATCCCAGGACCCTGAGATCATGACCTGAGCTGAAGCCAAGGGTCAGTTGTTTAACCAGCTGAGCCACCCAGGCGCCCCGGATTGCTACTATTTTTTTTTTTACCACTAGTGTGCTTTTTAGGGGTAGGTTTGTTTAACTCTTTTTAATCCCTTGTTTTTTTAGCACCAAAGAAGTCTAATCTGTTGCCCGAATGTGTCCTGAGATGCAGTCAGAAGCACAGAGAGGCCTTAGGATCAGGGAGAGGAGGTTTTGAATTTTGCTACACATTTCATAACCATCATCCTGTAGTCACTTAATAAATTCTTTACAGCTCAGCTTTCCCAGCTTGTAAAACAGGGATAATAACCTCTTTTCCCCAGAGCTGGCGTAAGCATTAAATGAGATAATGAGTGCTCCTTGGGTGTTGTTTCCCTGCTCTGCTCTCATTGGAGGCAGAGGCTGGGACTCAGTCCTTTGGAGGCCCTGCTCTCCCCCCGGACTTAGCCAGGCCTGAGCACGGGAGGTCATCTTTGTGTCTAATAATGCCTCATTCTCCACTAATGAAAATATATTTCTAGGTTGTGAAGTTCCACAGGGACTCTGTAGACTCACAGAAGAGATACTCAGATAGTTTACCTGCCTTTCAGATATCTGCCTCTATCCTGGTGATACTTGTCTGTTGGTCGAAATCTGCCTAAACATTGCAGACTAGGGAGGGCAATACAAGATTGCTAAAAAGTATAACAAAGGTGTTCGTCAGAGTTGGTTTATCCATTCATTTTTTTGTTTGACATACTCTTACTAAGCATTACTGTTCCAAAGGTGAACCCCAGAAGAGCCTCAGTCCTCTGCGGAGAGCTGCAGACTCCAAGGAGCAGGGTGCTTCCCGCTTGGCAGGAACTGATAGGCAGCCCTTATCTATATAACAGGAAGATCATGTAAATTTAAGTATTCTTTATAATGTTATAAAAATCAGTTATAAGATTGTACATTTTTTAAAACTTTTTAAAACTCCGATAATGAAATTTGTTACATTTTCCACAGCATATTCTGTGTTTAGAAGATTGACACAGGTTGGCAGAGGCTTCACTGTGATGGTAAAAATCATAAAACACTCTTCATTAATAGTATGGCTAGTATGGTAAGATATGTATTTTTTAGGACTGGCCCAGCTAACATGTTTGGTTAGATCTCATTGATTTGGATCTTTGAGATTTCGAGATTACAGACTTGTGGCCTCAGATGGTGGTAGAGATTTCAGAAATCACGTACACCATCTCTCTCCTAGCTAAGAAAATGGAGGTCAACGAACTTAATAGCTTCCCCAAGGTTACACAGACCCGGATCAAAACTCAGGTCTCCTGACTCTCAATTCAGCGCCAGCGCATTATTTTTCTGCCCTAACTTCTACAACGAGGAGCCATTTTCGGCGTAAATAAAAACAAGTGTGTGTTTGTTCAGCCTCCCTAAACTTTCATGCTAAACCCAGAGCATCGTTTCTGCCCAATTATCAGATTGAAAACTTTGTATCCAAGACAGTTACTGAAGATGCTCCCACATTTCGGAGCAGAGCTAAGGGGAGTGACGGGGAGGCATGGGGAGGCACGCAGCTCGTGGTTCTCCGCACACTGTATCTCCTGTGTCTGTTACCCCTCCGGAAGCAGGCGGGGTTTTCGCTCGCCCACCGCCTCGCTGCCTCTCGTCTCTTGCTAGATGAATGACATCCTACGCTGCAGGTGTATTAGTAATTTCTGAGTTTGTTCCCCACTAAAAATGACCTCATTGTTTTGTGCTTCTTTTCCATACTTATACAGTAACAGGAAAATAAACCAGCTCTGAGTACAGCCCACAGCAGAAATCTTGTGCTCTTTATGCAAGTTTGATTTATAGACGTGTACTGCAGAGTGGAGTGACTATGAAACATTCATCTTCCCGTTGCTAGTTGCCATGGAAATCGAGTACACAGAGCAGTGTCATTCCAGTCCTGGTGATGCCTGCAGTAGTTTATCCCTTTGTTGTTCTTGTTTCTTAAGCAACTGCCTCGCGTTCTTTCATCATTACAATTAATCATGCACACAAGTTTTTATCTTTCATCTCAAATAGAAAGCACTAAAAATGTATGACAAAAAGAGGGAGAATTTAAATATTCTTGTGGCTTTAAATATGCATTTGCAATTTTCCTCCTCAGTCCCATTGGAAAATAGGTCATGTAGGAAAAAAAAAAAAAAGAAAGCACATATTAATGTACAGAAATTTCAATCAAGAGAGCAATAGAGAAATCTGAGCAAAAAAGCAGTGCGATGCTCAGGAAATCTTAAGGAGCTTCAGACTCTCAGGCCTCCCAGTGCTTGGAACTAAGTAAGTCCGCATTTTGGGAAATGCCAACCAAAACCTGCCCCTGAGCTATATATTATCACCTCTCGCCTTGTTTTGTTTTGTTTCGTTAGTCTCCTTACGGATTTGAACAACCTGAATATTTGCTGGATGGATTGCAGTAGATTTTAAAAAGTAGGGGGGCTTCTTTCTTTAAAGACTAATAAAGTTCAAGATTTTTTTAACAGAGTAAGTAAAAGGAATTCTGTTAGTCTTCCTTATTTTTTGCCCTAGTCTCACCTCGCACAGTCATAGTACATACCATGCCAACAATTAGTGTTTGCCGATTATCGGCCTTCTTTTACTGCATTTCTGCCAAGTCTGTCGGTTGAGAGAGCATGTGTGGAATAACCGCTCCTTTGCTTATTGGCTGGGAGACCTTCGAGAAATATCTCAATTTACCTTGGTTCCTTTATCTGTAAAGTGAGCAGCTATAAAAGTAGGATAATAAGGGGTTGTTGAGAGGGTGAATTCATGCAAGGTGCCTAGCTCTGTGCCTGGCAGAGTAGGAATGCTCAGGCAGGGGGACTGTGGTAGCGGTGGTGATGGTTGTTACTCCTAGGATGACTGCTCTTTTGACTCTGATGAGGCCAGGCTAGAGCTGAGCTCTAACCCAGGGAGTGAAACTTCCTTGATCTACCTTATTTCAGCCCCAAAGCCCAGGGCTCTGTCTTTAGGGTCCAAGGTCACAGGTAATTGCCAGTGCTTTCACTTGGGCTGCATGAACTCACGTCATCTCAGCACTTTGGATCCTGGGATTTTGGCCAGGAAGTATTGGCAACGGCCCTTTTATCTACAAATTGAGAAGAGAAGGCCATCCTCAAAGTTGCGAATTTCTGTCGAATTGTTTCTGACAAAGGGCTTTGTTGGGGTGCATGGGGAGGGAGTGGGCTGCCTGCTCCTGTCTTGCTAAGGGAAGGTCCTAGTGTTTGTCCACAGAGCCTGAAACACTATCTGATCTGCGCCTCTCCACCCCAACGCTCCCGTGTTGCTCTGCGGTGGCTGCAGCCCTCCTTCAGCCCTTCTGGAATTGAACTTTTCTGAACTGGTGGCAGACGCATTCTTTGTTGAAATTCACTCTCCTTGGCAGTCCTCCAGGGCACACGGCAATACCTATTTATTTGATTTAGCTCTTGTTTGGTTAGCCTTGTATTTGGTCTGTTTTGCTCTGTGCGGTTCTTTTTCTCTTCAAATTTTCATGTTTCGATTCCTTGGACCTCATTTCTATTTAGTTTGCTAGCTGGCGTCAGAACATCGCTCAAAGGTGTTTGCTTGAAGAATCACAAATGAGTAGCCTTAGGTTAATTTGTCTTTTCTCCCCCAAGCCTGATCCATAGTGGGTGAAGTAGGTGTACTTTCGTTAATGATTAAAACAAAATAGCCTTTATGGTTTCCCCTTTGCCACATCCTAATGCTGTGCCACAGTGTCCCCAGTTCTCCTTATTTAGCTCTTGGTTGTTTCCTATCCCCCAGTCAGTAGGCTCATGTCAATTCTAAAGAAGAGATCGTAGATGAACTTCTCCAAATCCTTGTGTTGTTCCTCCCTGGGTGCTCTTCCTGCTTCTCCCCACAAGCTAAAAACTCTGAAAGTCAGACTCTCGTGCCTTCCAGGTGAAACTCTCAACACTTGAAGGGACATGGGTACTCCGTAGACAGCTATATTTTTATGACAGCATTGGACACAGGAGTGTACAGCTTTCAAATCAGTGACTGAAATTTAGACCCTCTGTGGATTCTTGGTGATGTTTCCAAATCCTCCCTAGATGCCCAGTCGTATGTGTGGGCCTCACCTTATACTTAATGTGCAGTGTGCACTCCTGTCTTCTCCTTGCCCCAAGTCGCTTTAGGAGGTGTCTCTTCCCTGTGCACTTTTGTCCTCAGGCTTATATCTTTTTCTGTTTTGGAAATAAATATGTGTTAGGATCCTCTGCATTGCAGACACTGGGAATATATGAAAGTAACTAAGACAGACACTGCCCTGCCCTCCAGGAGCTTATAGTCCAGTTGGGGAGATAGGTAGTTTGTATTTGAGACGGTTAATCCTGAAAGATGACTGCAAACCATTGTGGGAATGTACCGGATTCTTAATGAAGGCCGGGGAGCGGGCATGAGGCTGACTTCGGAGAAAGCGATAGCCAGTGTGAGACCTGAAGGATGGAAATAGGCAGGCAGAGAAAGTGTGTGTCTCACGTAAAGTGCACCTGCAGAGGTTGGAGTCCATTGCTTTGCCTACCAGCTTGGATCTCCTAGGACTCAGAGGCCACCTTGGATCTAACCTGAGCTTCTTTGACTCCTGAAACCCATTGCGGTTCATACACTTGGCCCTTCCTGTCCAGCCAGACCAGATCAGACTTAACCTGAGAGTATTCCTCTGGCTTTGTGTTCCACTAGCAGCTGAGTGTCCCAGATATTCTACACTGATTCCCATTGCACTGCCATATAGGACAATAAATGTAGGAAGGAGGATTGAAATAATATGGATTGAACTAGCCATTTGACTTTGAGAAAGTTACTTATCTTCTCTGTGCCTCAGTCACCTCATCTGTAAAATACGGGTATTAGAGAACCTACATCACAGAGTTGTTTGGGGGATTACGTGAGTGAATACATGTGAGAACACTATGCCTGGCCCCGATAGACACTGTTGGTTAATGTTTTAATGAAGGTGTCTAGACTATCCTAGAGAGAGAGACAGGAGAACATAAAAGGTTTTTGACTTCAGGAATAATTTGCCACAGCCAAATGGGTATTAATCTGAAAGGTCTACTCCTCCTCTTCACTGTGGATAGTGGAAATATGACAGTAACACTACACCCTGCCCGGTCAAGGGTACTGACCAAGTTGGCTTTGTTTCAAATCTGAGATTTTATTCTGTGTTGATTTTGTTTCAGAAATTCTCTAAGTTTTCATGAAATTAAATTACCTTTGCATTTCATAAAGTGTGCTTTAATCCAAAAGGCAGTCATGATGTTTGCTTCAACTTTATAGTTTGCGCCTCCCAAGACCAGCTTTTCCTCCTTCATGACAGTGATAATAACAGCTACTAGTTGATCAGGCAGTAGATGACAACTTCCTCTCTCTCTCTCTCTCTCTCTCTCTCTTTCTCCCTCTATTGATTTATTCCACAAATGCTAGCTGAGTGAGTGCCATGTGCAGGGCACTAAGAGGGGTACCGTCAGAGCCACAAGAGCAAAGCAGACAGGGACAGGCTTTCATGGAGTGATTAAGATAAGGCAGGAAATGGTACCTACTCTAGAAGCATAAAGAGGTGAGGGGATTTGATTCCAGCCAGGGCGATCCAGGAATTTAGCAACTGAGTTAGGATTTGAAAAACCCTGGGAGGAAAGGCATCTGGAGAGAGAGAAGGCACAGACCAGGAGTGGATGAAGGAGAAGCATGGGATGGAGCAAGAACAGGGAGTCAGCGGTCAGGAGGGAGTGGTAACAATAGTGAACACACATCGGGTGCTTACAGCCTGCCAAGCCCTCTTCCAAATGCTTTGCTTGTCTTTAATTCCTTTGATCCTCACAACAGCCCTGTGAGGTGACTACTGTTATTACTCCCATTTTACAGATGAGGAAACTAAAGGGCAGAGCAGCTGAGTGACTTGGCGAAGATCACATGAACTGATAGAAATTGGCTCTGCCCCAGACAGTCTGACCCCAAGTTGGAAGCACAAATAAGCACATCCATCATGCAAGGGAGAACCTTTATCTTTCCCTTTTATATCTCTCCCCATGTGTACCCTTGAAAGGGATTTTGAATCTCTTTATCAATCAGGTCTACTACAGTTTACAGATTTTGAAGGAATCATTTTATTTAAGGGCCTTTTCCAGTTCAATTTCAATAGAATAAAGGTCTGGACAGCATATAAATTTTCACGGTCAAAAATAGAGCTATATAATCTATGGCTATAACCCTTTTCATAGACCTAAGGCTGTGGATATATGAAAACACTTTAGCTGAATTGTACACCCTTTTTATAAAATTCCCTGATTTCTGACAATTTGGTCATAAAACCTTTTGATAAAAATATCAAAAACCTCATACTGCCAAACTGTAAAATGTGACTGTGTTAATGGCCGAAAAAAAAAAATCTGTATTTTAGATGGTCATGACTGCTTAAATATCATAATGGGAAACATTTATGGCTTAAATAATTGAAGTCCACATTTCTCAACCTTTTGTTAGACCTTCAGACAAATCACAAAATTGACTGGCTGGATTTTCTCCATTACTCTGTCTTCTCCAAGCTGGGGTGATAGGGTGTACACAGGGCTGTTGGTCAGTGGTTCGGGCTCGGCTCCCACATTGTGGGGAGCTGATTCAGGCACATCTGTTAACCTCCATGGGCTTCGGTTTCCTCTCCTTCTGACTTTAAATACCTTGATTCTCTGTTTCCATACCTTTTGTTTATATACTCTTTAGAGAAAAGCATGAGTAATAGTACAGTGTCTAATAGCAAGAAATGAAAAAAAGCAAACAGTTCCCTCATCATTGTCCTCAAACATCATCAATGTCAGCACTATTTAACAAATCTTTATTAAGCACTTACTATGTACATGATAAATATGTGTTTCGCTGCCCAGGATTACCGATAATTCTAATGTCAAATTCTCAGATTTACTTGGGATTTACCTTCTCTGTTTCCCCACTGCTCGTATCTGCCTTATTATTATAGGATCTTATACTCTTTATTTAATCTTATTTTCTTATATCCCAAACAAACAGAGCCCAACGGACACTTCTCATCTCAAAGGAATCCTTAGCATGTTGCAAATTATTATTAAATCATGTTCTTTCCATTTTGGTTTTTTTTTTCCCCACTGTAAAGAAGCCCCATTTAAACCGACTGGGTTATGCTTCTTAGAAAGAACCATAGCTGTCAAATGTTCACATCTAATCCGGATGGGTCAGCTGACATATTAGTTTTAATGGTTTGCGGTGATGAATTTGTCATGGAATTGGAGCTTTCTCTGGGTTAGAAATTGCTCAGACGCCAATGCTATGGAAAATTTACAAGGACTGTTTTAAATTACCTCAGTTGTACTGGAAGAAAAAAAAAACCTGATAAGAGGTGTATCAGATAATCATAAGTTAACGTGACCAAAAAAAAAACCAAAAAACAAAAAATGGTTACTAGGCTGTTTGTCAAATAATAAACTGGATAATGATGATGGCACAAGTACCTGTCATTTTTTGAGTGCCCAGCATTGCCATGATTTCGTTCAATCCTCCCAATAACCTAATGAGTTGTACACCGTTATGATTCCTATTTTACAGATAAGAAAACTGAGCTTAGAGAGGTTAGATAATGTTCCCAAAGTCACACAGTTAATAAATAGCTGGCAATGTTTTAAGTTGCTTGCTGTCACCTTTCATTCATCATATTTAAAGTGAGAGTCATTATCCTTGTCCTCAAGTCAGCTCTTCCCTTCTATTTCTGTCGGTGATTTCATGATTTTCCCAGCTTCGTGCTTGCAGTCATCATTGATTTTTCCTTTTCTGCCCGTTCTAAACTCATTCAGTCACTGGTCCCTTTGCTAGTGCAGTGTCTTTATGCTCTCAGCCCTCTTCCCATCACCTCGGCGCAGGTGTCTGGGCCCCACGCCTAAGTGTTCATGCTAAAGGCTACACCTTAACTCCGTGTTCACAGGTGGCTAGCCTCTGCCCCCTCTCCTTAGAAGTTCTTCTGACTTCCCTCCCGATGAGGCAGTACCTTCACACACCACGCGCACAATGACTCCTTTCTGGGATGTCCCTTCCTTTGCACCCTGTCTGTGAGCCCGACCCCTTCCTCAGGGTGAGATTGGGTCCCCTCCTCTCCTGCACGTTCTCATCCATACATTCCTCAGTAACTGTCCCCTCTTCTCAGTGCTTGTGGCACGTGGCACATGCCACCTGCCTTGCACTGCTATACAACGCTTTCTGCATGTGACCTGCCTCTCTGTCAGTGGTGTCGGGGCTGGGGACTAGACCCCTCACAGACATCTGGAACATTGCTGTATACCCAGAAGCCCGGAAGTGCAAGTTTCCATGCCCCATGTGGATGTATGAGGATAGCAATCTTTATGGTAACCGAAGTAACTCACATTGAACTCATTGAGTTACGAGCTCTCCTGTTCATCCCTCAAACCTTATGATTCAGACACCCCACTGCATGGGAAAAGGAGCATGCGCGTTCATGTGCTGTTCGGTTGTTTGCAAAGTTGGCCTTAACAACTCCTGCCACCCCTGTTGGCACACCCCTTTGCAGAGTGCCTTGGCTCTCCCATCAAGAGGTGGAGTTTTTCTCCGCTGTCTGAATCTGAGCTGACTTTGTGACTTAATTTGACCAAAGGATGTAGCAAAACGTAGCAAATCACCGAACCTGAGGCTGATCCTGGGAATCACCCCCCCAAGGGATACCAGCTTTTTGCCCCATCAGCCACTGAGTTTTTGTCCCATTGCGCACACACAGATATGGTTTGAGATGCTTCTTTAATGACCATGCATTTTAAAGTTCTGTATTTCTATAGAAATGGTCTTAAAAGTAGATAATAAATGGTGATTATTTACACGCCCTAATACTATAATTGTGTATTGTCTCTTTATAATTTCTTAAATGTAATCCAAAGCTAGCATTAATTTTTTTAAATGCTAATATTTTCACAAGGGCCAAGTTAAAAACAAAAAACAAAAAAAAACTTGTGTTTCTTGGTTTGCAAACACCTGGAATCTCCCGTCCCCTCTCTCCTACCTATTATATAGAAACAAGCTCTGTATTTGCCAAATAGCAAAACAGCCTTTATTTGACAGTGTGTGTTTTACTTCTGTGCTACTGTTGAATCCCACTCACATTTTCTTTCATAGAAAATGACCATTTCTTCCAAGAGTATATGATTGTTTTTTTCAAATGCATAAAGTTTTAAAAATGAAACTTCATTTCAGACAGAATGATCTTTGGTTTTATGAAAGTGAAATATTTTTTACGGTCCTGTGGCTGTTCATCATTTTAAAACCTATTAGTTGTAACAGGTCAGCTTGAAAAATGAGGAGTTTTAAATTTAACGTAGACAAAATACCTCACGATAGATTCTGAAACTGTGCCGGTAGAACTGTGTTTAAATGATTCCCGGATTTGTTTTTTAAGGGATAGTTTTCTCCTTTAAATGTGTATTCAGTAAAACACAGTTTTTCAAATTCTGGTAGGCATGTAGGAGTGCCAGATTCACGCCTAACGCAGACGTGCCATTGTTCGTGAGTCTTTCGCTCCTAATGACTGACCTAATGTGTTATGTCTCCTTTTTCTGGCTGAGAGAAGGAATCCCATTTTAGAAGCATTTTATTCAGTGATATGTTCATATTGCGCTTTACCTCCTACTATTTCCCAGACTACAAGAATACCTGCAACGTACTGAGATAGCTCATATCATTGCTAGAAAAGTTCAAGGTAATTTGGATAGAAAATACGTAATGTAATAGCTTTAGTCACAGAATATAATTAAATTAGTGCCTAGTGTAAAAATAGAGAAAGGATTTATTTTTAGTTTTTAATGGATCAGATGAATGTGATTAAAATATGTAAATTAAATAACAGCATTCATTTCCATGCTCTTCTCTGTGGCATCAGCTCTCTAATATATATTGTAAGGAGTCCATTTTCTTCTCCCCTCCCCCCTTTTTCAGTAAACCCAGTATTCAAGACGGTAAGTTTGATAAAATAGGGGATGCATTTGTTACATGCTTCGAAGCCTTAGAGCGGAGGGGTTTTAAATTGGGTAGACATATATTCATTCATCCGTTCAGTAAGTAGTTATTCGGTACCTACTGTGCACCTAGGTGCTTTTGGGGTGCTTGAGGGTAGAGCCATGAGCAAAGCAAACAAGGTTCCTGCTCTCAAGGAATTCACAGTTTAGTTGTAAGAAGACAGGCAGCTGTAAACAAGTTAATTTCAGACAGGGATAACATGCTGTAGGGAAGGTAAAACACTACAAGAAAGAATGAGTGATGTGCACTCTTCACAGATGCCCCTCCATAGTATGTTATATCATTGTATTATTGTATTTTATTATATCCTAGCATATTCCATCTTTTATTATACCTTATATCGTATTATGTATATTATATTCATATTAATTATTTTTGTAGCCTTCTGTAATGTTATAAACCCGATATGATGAAAAGATAAAGAAAGGTGTTAAGAGTCCTCAAGATGTATAAGTTTTCTGAGCATTCCCAGTATACAAAGAAAGTCGTGCTAGTAGGCTGTGGTATCCTTTTTTGGTATCCCCACCATCTTCCCACATTTGTTTCTAATTATCAGTAAGTTCAGTTCAACAGATATCCTGAGTCCATGCTGGGCACAAGAAACTGGATGAGTCCACTGGGCTGTTACAGATGAATGTGGCAGCAAGTGGGATAGACTTGGACTGGAAAGCAGCTTTCCTGGATGGTATCTATCATTTCAATCCGTGGTCAGCTACCTTTTCTAACGTCTTATTTATCCTTAGGTTACAAATTGTAAAATGACATGAAGGACCAAATATCTAATCTAAATGTCAGTAATTTGTAAAGTTAACGTAGTCTTCATTTGTTCCTCTTCATTGGAGACACAAGACATGAAAAAATGATTTTGAGACCTGCACGTGCATCAGTCCCAAAAGGGTGAATCACTTGAATACCTCTCTTCTTGAGGAAGGGACTTGTTAAAAATTAATAATTTAATAAAAATACATGAAGTTTAAAAGATGTATACTTTTAAATGAAGCAACAGAGCTTTGTAGACTCTGTTCTATCATGGTTATGATTCAGGGTGTCTGATTTAGACTAGGGAATCAGGAAACAATATAGACGATCTCCTTTCTGTGTCTTCAGACCATATTAGTCATAATACCCTGACTTAAAATTTCCACTGAACAAACTTTCTAGTGATTTATAAAACATTGAAATGCATTGCTGAGAATATGTATTGAGTCTTCCTTCAGAGATAATTAATAAAAAGATTTTGTTATTAAAAGGCAACTGTTGAGGTTTCATTCTGGCAAAAGTAAGTTCTAGAAGACTTTCCATGGTTTGCTGCTAGTAATTCCACTCCTTGGGTGCTTGTTTGGCTTTATTCTTTCTAACTGTCCCTGATTCTGTGGTTTAATAGATTTTCCTCCTGTTTAGAGTAAGACTGTAGAAGCCAGTGCTACATTTAGTGTCTATCTCTAGGCATGGCCAATGCCTCTTCCCTCTGGCTTTGTTCCAGGGATTCTGAAAAAGAGCTGACAGGGCCTCACTGTGACAGGGCAGAGCTTTTTCAGCTCTGCTTCTTATCCCTTGGAAATGTACACGTGGTACGTCAGTGTGTATTATGTACACGTAAAATAATTGAGGCAGAAAAATAGTGCGTATACATTCCTCCCAGGTTAAGAAACAAAACATGCCATTCCAAACATGGTTGAAGCCCCGTGGGTAGCCCTGCCTGCTTGCCTTTCCCTTCCTCTGCCCCAGAGATAATCACTATCCTGAATTTTTAAAATCATTCATGTGTGCCTTTATAGTTTATGATGCAGATTTATGTATTTGAATTAATATATACTATTGTGTTATTTAGTTTTAAACCTTACATAAATGCAGATTGCCTTTTCTCTAATCATTATATTTTTGAAACATATTTACATTAATACATATGTCTTTCATTTATTTTCCCTGCTGCATACTATTCTTTCGGGGCTTGAAGAGGTACAATAACTTAGCACCCGCTTTCACCATCTAGAATAAATTGAGAAATAGATACAAGTGTTACAGAATACTAGATTAAAATGTCAGCTCTGTTTGTGAAATAGCTCTGTTGGAGGGATGGGCGTGCTAGATTGCAGCCAGAATTAAATAGATTTCCCTTCCAATCACAGGCACCCCACATGGAGGCCTGATCCTGTGGCCCTGGGGAGCAGAGCACTGTTCTTGAGTAATTACTGGGGTAATATTCGCTCCAAAGGAGGTTCCTCTGCATGGAAATATAGATAGGAGAATCTCTACAAGATTTATCTTACTTATCAAATTCTTTGCCATTATAGAATTTGATGTTTAATGTTTAAATCATAACGCCTAGATTATTTTTTGCCTCACTGTAGTTACATGGAAAGGGTATACCACAAAACACCTCTGATTTATCAAAAAGCAAATTCCTAGACCACTTGGAAAGTGTCTATGCATAACATACCTTTTCCATTGTAACTAATCTGATGTGATGCTGTATTCATGCTTTACTCTCTCCTCAGAGCTTGTGGACATTGTTGTCATCCATCCAAAGGCACTCAGGTACTAAATTACATATCATTCTACTTATATAAAGAAATTGCATCATGATTTTGTTAATTCTTGATAAGAATAGTTTCTTACAGGGTCATAGACTTTCACCAATGAAAAGATCCTTAAAACTTGGTACAGTCTCTTATCTTACACGTGTGGTTAAATGACCCACCCAAGGTCATACACCTAAGCAGGCATAGATCAAGGTTAGACTCCAGGTCTGGCAGCCCTAGCCCAGTGTGCTCTCCATTGCAGTGGTGTCTCAGTCCATTCAGGCTGCTATAACAGAAGACTAGATACTGGGGGCTTAAGCAACAGACATTTATTTCTCACAGTTCTGGAGGCTGGAAGTCTAAGATCTAGGTGCCGACAGATCTGGTATCTGGTAAGAACTTGCTTCCAGGTTCATAGAGAGCCATCTTCTCAATGTGTCCTCATGTGGCGAAAGAGGCAAAGGAGTTCTGTGGGATCCCTTCTGTGAGGGCACTGGTTCCAGAATGAAGGCTCCGCCTTCATGACCTAACCAACTCCCAGGGGCCCCATCTCCAAATACTGTCACTTTGGAGGTTAGGTTTCTTTTCTTTCTTTCTTTTTTTTTTAAAAGATATTATTGATTTATTTGTCAGCACGAGAGAGAGCAAGCGTGCACAAGCAGGGCAAGTGGCAGGCACAGGCAGAGGGAGAAGCAGACTCCCCGCTGAGTAAGGAATTGGATACGGGACTTGATCCCAGGATCCTGGGATCATGACTGGAACTGACGGCAGACGCTCAACCAACTGAGCCAACCAGGTGTCCCTTGGAGGTTAGGTTTCTATATATGAATTTGGGGGGGGGGGCAGAAATCATTCAGTCTATGCAAATGGATTATAGAAGTATAGCTTTATTCTCTATTTTTATAATGCCGATGTGTATTTTTACAGCTAGATTTCCTTGACTGATAGGTTTCGGTGCATTTTGCTTTTTGTTGCTGGCGTCTTTGTTGTTTCTTAACACTGCAAGAACTGTTTCTCATACTTCCTTGAATTAGCTTTATGGAAGCAATGTATACCATTTTCCTTGCTTATTTTTGACTGATGTTTACTTGCTAGGCTTTCCAACAGGTTGTATAAATAAGTTAAGTGTTACGATAAATTATTCCAAAATGGCATATTAACAGTTGCATACATTAGAACTATGGTATAATAGCTTGAATCAGATTGTAACAAGGGCGTTGTTACCAACAAACTTTACCAACAAATAATGGTTGTTACCAACAAAATTTACCAACAAATAATGGTAAATTTGTAGATATGTGTAGTTAATTTTTTAAATATAATTTTTCCATGCATAGTTATCTTTTATTTAAGTTAGTGTGTTTAATAATACAATGAGTACATTCAATCGGAGAACTAGAATACTACCATTAACTCACATATACCCATGTACTCCTCCATTCTGTCTTTCTGCTTTTCTCCCTTAAGAACTACTATCCAGAATTAAGTGTTTATTATTCCTTTGTTTTAAACACACAACCCCTATGTATTTCCCCAACATTTAATCTTTCTCATTTTAATACTATATAAAAAAGAGTGTCAAGATGTACATAGTCTTTTGGTGACTTGCTTTTTTCACTCAGTATTATGTTTCTAGTATGTATCCCTATTTTGTGTATAATTAGAATTCATTTAAATGTGTATAACATTCCATTGAATGAATTTACCAAAATTTATCCATTTTCTTATTGATGGGCATTTTGTTTCTCCCCCTAGTTTTGTTTGTTTTGCTATAACTAATAATACTGTGTGGACAGTCTTGTATCGTAACTCCTTGTGCCCGTGTGCAGGTGATTCTCTTAGGAGTAGAATCCCTGGGTTATACAGTATGCAGATGTTTACTTTGATGGTGCCAACATTTTTAAATGCCAAATGATATTTCCAAATCATTTGTATTAATTTCCACTCCCATCAGTGTTCAGTCTGCTGATCTGCATCTTCTCCAACGCTTGGTATTATTAGACTTCCTAATCTTTTCCAGTGGAGTGGGTATAGTTTCTCATTGTGGGCTTGATTTATATTCCCTGATTAATAATGAATCATCTGTCATATATCTTCATGTTTATCAGTCTCTTCTGTGACATATCTGTTCATCTGGTTTGTATCCATTTTTCTGTTGTATTTTCTGTTGATTTGACCATGCTCTTTATAGATGTTCTCAGTAAAATATTTTGTCATTTTAACAAATATCCTCTCCCAGTTTGTGGCTTGTCTTTTCACTGTCTTCAGATATCTTTTTAAACATAAATAAATTTAATTTGGTTGAATTTATGAATCTTTTTTTGTAGTAGAGTGATTGTGTCTTATTTAAGAAACTCTTATTTCAAGGTTAGAGGGGTACCCATATTTTCTTCATAAAATTTAAAGTTTTGCTCTTGAAAATTAAGTTCTTAATTCTTTAGAGTTGGTTTTTGAGTATTGCATGCTGTATGGGAACTTTTCCCACATGGATAACCATTATTTTCAGCTCTTTTTTTTTTTTTTTTTTTTTTTTTATGTGCCTTCTTTTCTCTACAGCTTTGCCAGGCTGCCTGTGTTCCTACATTTTGTATTATGTTCCATTGGTCACCCTGAACCAATTCCACAATGTCTACATAAAATCTTAATATTAGTAGGGCAAGTCTCCCTCTTTACTTTTCTTCTTTAGCAGTGTATTAGTTATATCCAGTTCTCTCCTTTTCCATATAAATTCCAAAACTGGCTTGCTAAGAGCCAAAGACCCTGTTCACATTTTAATTAACATTTCTTGAGTCTACAGATCAGTTTCTGGAGAATTAATATCTTAATGATACTGTTTTGCTATCCATGAATATGGCATATTTTCCATTTAACTAAGTATTTTTAAAAGCCTTTCAGAAAATTTTTGGGGCTCCTGGATGGCTCAGTCAGTTAAGTGTTTGAATCTTGATTTTGGCTCAGGTCACGATCTCTGGGTCGTGAGATTGAGCCCCGTGTTGGGCTCTGCGCCGGGTATGGAGCCTACTTAAGATTCTCTCTCTCTCCCTCTCCCCCTGCCCCTCCCCTTACTTCTCCCTCTCTTAAAAAAAATTTAAAAGGACTTTCAGAAAATTGATGTCACATTCTGCACCAACATACCACTGTTATCACCATCATAATCATAATGGTTTTCACTTTTATATGGTTTCCTATATACCAGGACTTATTCTATTACTTTGTATTCAATATTCACAACAACCTTATGCGGTAGATTCTTGTAATAGGATACTTTACATAGGAAACTGAGGCACATAATGGCTAATTGACTCACCTATGACTACTAGTAAATGGCAGAGGCAGGATCTAAGCCAAGGTGCCTAGATACAGAATTTGTGTTTTTAATCACTATTCTGTATTGCAAATTGATTTTTTTTCTCATGTTGAATTTATTCCTCCATATTTTTTATTGAGATATAATTGAAATAGAACAGTGTGTAAATTTAAGTTACATAGTGTGCTGATTAGTTACATTTACGTATTGCCATATGGTTATCACAGTAGCATTAGCTTACACCTATATCATGTCACGTAATGATCATTTCCATTTTGTCGTGAGAACAATTATAGTCTAGTCTCTTACCAGTTTTGAAGTATACAATACAGTATTTTGTAGTTTTTGTTGCTATTAAAATGGTAGCTTTTGAAAATGGTTTTTGGGATGCCTGGATGGCTCAGTCAGTTAAGCATCTGCCTTCGGCTCAGGTCATGATCCCGGGGTCCTGGGATTGAGTCCTGCATCAGGCTCCTTGCTCGGCGGGGAGCCTGCTTCTCCTTCTGCCTGCTGCTGCCCCTGCTTGTGCTCATTCTCTCTCTGACAAATAAAATCTTTTTAAAAAAAGGTTGTTAAATTACTTGTAATAACACTTAAATAAAAATGTAATTGATTTTTGTATATTGATCTAATATCTAGCAACCTCATTAAATTTGTAGATTTTTATGGATATTTTTATGAAGATAATACTGTCAGTGAAAGATAGTAACTATTTCCCTTCTTCCTTTCCAATTCTTATGTC
The DNA here is from genome assembly GCF_023065955.2 of Ursus arctos. NCBI lineage: Eukaryota > Metazoa > Chordata > Mammalia > Carnivora > Ursidae > Ursus > Ursus arctos. The sequence goes on from NW_026622930.1 coordinate 13,578,505, forward strand.
TTTAATTTCTTTTCATTGATTTATGCACTAAGACTGGTACTGCAAGTGGTGACTGTCTTATTCCCAAACTCAGGGGGAAAGACTTCAACATCTTATCACTTAATTTTATCATAGCTATAGGGTTTTATAATTAGATCCTGTGTCAGATTAAAGAAGTTCCCACCTAATGGACTACATTGAGAGTTTTTATCAAGAATGGGCATTTACATTTTATTACATGCTTCTTTTTCTGTATCTATGGAGATAAAGATAATTGGTTTTTATTTTTAATGTGGTGAATGACATATATGTATTTTGTATAAACCCTATTTGGTCATGCTGTTATCTTTTTTATATACAGTTGCATTCAGTTTGCTAATATTTTACTTAACAGGTGTGTGTATACATTATTAGTATAGGACCATGTTAAAACAAATTCTCAAGTTGAAATTTCTGTACCCACTCAAGGTGTACTTAGATCCAAGGGCCGGTCTAGGTGAGGGTCAGTCAACATCCGTTACCTCTCAGACTTAGGTTATCATTTTTCCTTTCACTTTCTCTGGCTACTTTGTTCAGGGCAACTTTCATGTAGCTCTTTGGGTTTCAGCCTAATGTGGGGAAGTTATCCTATGAAATAATCCATGGTGGGTAAGGTAAGCCCCGGGTCTTTACTCCTGATCTCTTCTCCGATAAAGCCACCAAACCAAAGCTGAAGTGTAGATACGGACCCTCACCCTCAGGATAAAAGTAGTTTGGGGATGCCGAATTTCCACTAACCACTTTGGGTTTGAGCTGTCCCAAGAATATGGCCTGGCCGCACCATCTTTTTAACTCAGGGCCTTTAAGATAGTTTTGTTTTAGTTCTTAGGCAACATTTTTTTTTCCAGTGGGGGAATTGATCTGAGTATCCAAAAACAGAAAGTCACATGAATTATTAAGTTCTTTTTCTCTCAAACTTTTCTTTCTAAATTCTCATTTCCAGTTATTGATTAATTGGGCAGAGCATTGGATTTACTAAGTGTTGGAAAAGACTAAGCTTATTTGTGAGAGATGTAGAAAGTATATGAAATTAGTGATACATTTCTAGTTTGGGGATTCTGGCATTTCAGTTGTGCTCTATCTTCTGTTGCTGTCTGAAGCATATGCCTAAGTACTTCTGACCACTCTTGTTCTTCTCTTGAATATCGTTTAGAAGGTGTAAGCTAAATATTTATTTTCATGTGATGTCAAAGTATATTGTCAGGAAATAGTATAATTTAATGAACAGTCCATGGAATCTCAACTTTTTATCTATTTATGAGAAGAAACTATATAATGTTTTCTGTTTTCATCAAGGTATTACATCTAAAGATCACTTTTCTTGAACTTGACTTATTAAAATGCATTTTTACTATGCTTACATCACATATAAAATAATTTAACTATGTGTGGATGTTGATCTCCAAGGAAGGCCACCACCAGGTTTGATGATTCACTGGAAGGACTCTGCATGTAATTTACTTATGGCTACAATTTGTTGCAGAGAAAGGATATGAAGCAAAATTAGCAAAGGAAAAGGCACCTGGGGTGTAGTCCGGGGGAAACCAGGTGCAGGCTTCCAAGGGTCCCCTCTCAGTGAATTCACACAGGACATGCTTAATTCTTCCAATAGCAAGTTGTAGCAACCTGGGAAACTCATTCAAGACTCAGCACCCAGGATTTTTATTGTGGGATGATTATGTAGACAGTCTCTACCTGGCATGCATCAAAATTCCAGAGTCCCAGAAGGAAAGCAGGTGTTCAACATAAACCATATTGTTGCACAAACAGTTTTAGGTACTGCAATCCACTCATATGAGTTAATGTCGGTGAGAAACTTCTAAAAATCTAAGTTTCCAGATGCCAACCGAGGGCCATCCTCATAAGCGGAATAGCAGTCAGGTCTGCTGTGTTAACTCTCTTCCGTGCATGGAGTTATGGCTAAAGATTTTAAAGCACTTACTAGGTAGCAAGCACTGTTCTTTATTCATTTCATCCTCACAACTATTTCCTGGATAAGAAACTGAGGCACAGAAAGGTTAAGAAACTTGTCCGAAGTTGCACAGTTAATAAGTAGTAAATGAGGATTCAAACTCAGGTTTCAGATTCTATGATTTATCAAGTGCTTTATTGTATTTTTTTAAAGACTTTTATTTATTTGACACAGAGCACAAGCAGGGGGAGCAGCAGGGAGGGAGACTGCAAAGCAGGCTCCCTGCTCCGCCTGATTTGATTGGGGACTCCATCCCAGGACCCCTGGGGATCATGACCTGAGTCAAAGGCAGACGCTTAACCGACTGAGCCACCCAGGTGCCCCTATTGTGTTTTTTTAAAATCTTTATTTTGTCCCACCTCATGGTTACAATGTTTCACAAATTTGTGATTAAAAGAAATTGTCTTCATCTAACCTCTTTTAATCTTCAGTGTTTCATGGCTCTTAATTTTCAGGTTTGGAAAATCCTTCTAATTATCATATGCAAAACTTTCCTGATCTCATAAGCTTTTCTCAGCCTTTGTGTTTCCGGATTAGAGGATCTGAATCGTTTTTTTCCCATATCCCTACAGACTGCTTGTTTGGTCCTTGACCACTAATTTAGTTCCACTATTTTTTTTTAAGACATCCTTTTGGTATCTTCTGAGCTGTAGCAATCAGAACTGCAAACAGAGAAGGTATCCCTGCACCACAGTTTATGAACAAAGACAGGGCAGCATTTTCAGCATTTGATTTCCTTCCTTGTAATTCTCATCATCGTGCTAGCCGTATTGTCTACTCAGTAGATTGGACAATGACTTAGGGAATGGTCTTTAAATGCCCCTAGGTGGCCATCTGGGATATAGCTGATAACTGGCATGACTGATGGAGCTTGCCTCTCTGTAAGTGTACTTTAGATTATTTCTTTTCTGATTGAAATGAAGAGATCCACTATTTACTATATCCATTCCCAAGAAAATACATTATAGCTTCAAGAAAAGTCTGAGTGTTAACACATGTGCTGAAATATGATACAGATGTTTAACGTCCTACTGTAATATTACTTCACTGTTCAGAGTCACCTGCTTTTTTGATCCCTGCCTAAGCCTGCTTGCTTTATTCCGTAACACCTGTTCCCAAGAATATATTTACAGCCTGTTGTCTTTTCTAAATGGTTGGTACATATGTTAGAAGAAGGTTGATTTTTACCAGTGTCATTTAGTGAATACTGTAAGGATTCCCAATTATTTATTTTCAGTGTTATTTTATTTCAGTATAACACCATAATAGTTGTTTTTACGTAAATACCGTTTAAGAAATCTTGATATATGACTGAGGTATGATATTTATTTAAACATTCATGGATGGGAAACAAGTTATTTCTAGTTTTAACTTTTCTAAAAGAATTATAAAACTTTCAAACTTGTCCTTGTACTTCTATAGGCTTAGAAAGCTTATGTCTATTTTGTTATGCTTATGTGGTTTTGGGCATTTAGTTTTTTGAGACATTTGCTGCCTTCTATTCTGGGTCTTTGCATTTGTGGTTCCCTGTTTAAATACTGCATCAACAGAAAGTCCTTCCCTATCCAAAGTGACTTCACCCTCCTCCCAACTGCCCCCCCCCATAAATCTCTGCTACTGGTTTTATATCATTCACAGCACTTACCAGCCTCTGAGACTATCTTTTGTCTTTGTTTGCATATTGTTTGTTTCTCACACTTGACTATAATAGCTCCACGAGAACAGTGATGTTATCTGTTCTGTCTTGATTACCTCTGGATGTTTAGGTTAGCACAAAGCACGCGGTCATTTAGTTCTTGTTGAATGAATCAACGAATTAATTTTTTAAAGACTACAGAAAAATTATTTATGTTAGATACGATATGGGATCTTTATTATTCAAACATATTTGATTTTCTTTGGGTTTCTTAGAACTCGAAGAGGGTATCCAATCTGACCTTGGGTTTAGGTTCCAATAAGTAGCTAACTAGAAAGTTAATAATGGTTATATTTAATCTCTAGGTTTGGTTAAGATTTCTGATGGTTTGATGGGGCGCCTGGGTGGCTCAGTCGTTAAGCGTCTGCCTTCAGCTCAGGGCGTGATCCTGGCGTTTTGGGATCGAGCCCCACGTCCGGCTTCTCCGCTGTGAGCCTGCTTCTTCCTCTCCCACTCCCCCTGCTTGTGTTCCCTCTCTCACTGGCTGTCTCTCTCTGTCAAATAAATAAATAAAATCTTAAAAAAAAATGATTTCTGATACTTTGGGCTCTGAGGATTGTGTATTTGCATAATTCATCAAATCTACAGTTAACCAGGACTCCTACCAAATTTCAAGATACCAGATGCATACTTTCATTTTTTGTGTGTTCGTTGGAAATATTTTAAACACAAAGGTATAGATAGTAATTTAATGTAACTCTTGTGCTTCAGCTACGTAGCTTTATCTAGATATTTATTTTACATTTTTAAAGAAATAAAATTGTACATGTAGAGTTGAAAACCCCATGCATTCTTCCCTAATTCCTTACCCCCTCTCTCTCTAGAGAGAATTGTGATAATCTGTATTTGGTATTTATCAGTCTTGTGCATGTTTAATACAACTGCATAGATATTTATCCAGAAAAAGTATGTTAGCTTGTTTTGCATGTTTTCCAGTGTTATATACATTGTATTGTATTGTTCATAGCCAAGATCTTGATTTTTTTCATTCTACATTAAGTTTTTGAGATTCATCAATAATACATGTAGTTCTTGTAGTTCATTCGTTTTCATTGCTGTATAAAATCTCATTGAAAGATAATTCTGTGTTTTATTTATCCACTTGCCTGTGGATGGACATTGACGTTTTTAGTGATTCACTATTTCAACTAAATACTGCAGGAAGCTTTCCTGTACCTTTCCACGTGTACACACGTGCAGGAATTTCTCAAGGGCAGTGCTTTACAGTCTTCTTCACCTTATTGCGCTCATAGACACTAAGTATTTATAAAGCAGATTTAGGTAAACAGACAAGTTGCTTTTGATAGTCTGTCTGCGCTAGAGGCTTTGGGGCTCAATATCTTGCCGCACCTATAAGCCATCTGTGGCAGAGTTCCGGAAGCTGCGTTCAGGGGCAGTGTCCTTTGTATTTCTCTAAAACGGCTCCTAAAAACAATGTACTTCCTTGAGCATTTTTAGACTGATCAGCTAATCCTTTTTAAATGGTTGCAAAGCATATGATTTCCAGTGTGTTGTAGATAATGACATTAAAAATAAAACTATTCTATTGCTCTTAAATGTATCTGGTGGAATCTAAATATCATTGTGATTTAATACTCATCATTTTTCTTTCAAAAATGTGTGAGTAAGCATTTAAAATGATGTGAACAAATTCTTCTTTAGCAACTTAAAGATTTAGATTCTTTTTGAAATCATATTTCTATTTCTTTTCTCCTAGTAAATTTTATCCTAATTATAATATTTTTTCATCGTTTTGGTTTTCTTTCACTTATAATTTTTAAAAATCAGATTTATTAAGGTATAATTTATGTATCCTACAATTCTCCATTAATAGGTGTACAGTTATATGAGTTTGGATAAAGTATATAGCTGTGTAACCAGCATCAAATCAACATACAAACTATTTCTATTCCTTTTAGTTCCTTACCTATATTCCCAGTCTCTGACACCACTGATCTTAGTTCTATCCCTATGTTATTGCCTTTTCCAGACTGTCATATAGATGGAATCACACAGTATGTAATCTTTTGTATTGGTTTCTCTCACTTCACATAATGCATTTGAAATTCATCCACGTTGTTGCATGTGTCAATGGTTAGTTCCTGATCATTGCTGAGTCACGTGTTATTTTATGAATTCTACTACAGTTTATTCATTTACCAGTCGATGGACATTGGGGTGTTTCCAGTTTGGGGCAATTATGAATAATATTGCTATAAACACATGTGTTCCTGTTTTTGTTTAGATATTTGTCTTCATTTCTTTTGGGTTAATAAATGCAATTTCTAAGTCACATGGTAGGTTTCTGTTTTAACTTTATAAGAAACTGGCAAGCCGTTTTGTATTTTCACTGGCAAGACGTAAGACTGCCAGTTGCTGCTCATTGTTGCTGGCACTTGGTATTATTAATTTGTTGTTTTGTTTTTGTTTTCAGCCATTTTTAATAGATGTATAGTGGTATCTCCTTGTACTCTTAATTTACACATCCCTAATGATTAAACTATTTTTCTTGTCCTTGTTTGCCATCCATATCTCTAGTAATGAAGAAAATGTTCAGGTCTTTTGCCCATATTTAAATTTTTTTTAAAGTACTAGGTTTATAAGAGATTTTTATGTACGCTAGGTACAGGTTCAGTCTATAACTTTTATTTTCATTTTCTTAACATTTCTTAAAAGACAAAAGTGTTTTATTTTAAAGCCCAAGTAATTAATTTTTAAATAACTCATGATTTTTTGGGGGTCTTATCTTAGGAATCTTTGCCTAATGCCAAGTGTGATGGTTGGTTTTATGGCTGAACTTGACTAGGCTGTGGTACCCAGTTCCTGACCAAACAGCAGTCCAGCTGTTGCTGCAAAGATATTTTTAAGATGTGATTAACATTTAAATCAGTAGACTTTGAGTAAAGCAGATTGCCCTTCATAATGTAGGTGGGCCTTCTCTAATCAGTTGAAGGACACAAGGCGGAGGGGGGGGGACCCTGAGGTTCTCCAAGAAAGAAGGGTTTTGACTGACTGCCTTTGGACTTGAGAGACGATAACATCAACCCTTCCCTGGACTTTCTGTTATTTTACATTGATCTCTTTGTCTATCCTTGTGCCAATACCACACTCCTAATTATATGGCTTTTTAATAAGTCTTGATAATCTAGTGGTATAAGTCTTATAGTAATTTTTTCAGAATTCTCTTGACTGTTCTTAACTCCTTGCATAAATTTCCACGCTGACATTCTTAACTGCTATGTTGTACTGCCTCATTAAGTGATATTAGTTTTCATTTTAGTGAAATAGCCAAGATAACCAAGCCAACTAACCCCAAAGCCTGTTATCATATTAAGAACACTGACTGCCCCTCAGTAAGCTGTAGAGTTTATAATAGACATAGTTGGCATGTTTTTATCATTCGTTTTCTTTAAGTAGTTAACATTTTTTTCCATTTTACTGTTTACTTTTTATTATCATTTTTTAACTTACCCTAACCACCTTCAAAAGAAAAAAAATATGGAACAAACTCTCAGTTTAGGATCAATTTGAAATATAGTAAGAACCTTTGATTATGAGGTCAATTAATCTGAGTCCTTTCACTTGCCTATGCAATCCAGTATTCAAGAGAAAGGAGTCCTATAATAAATATTAAGAAAGGAATCCTTATAAAATTTAGAATAAAAAATTATTAATAGGCCAGATGTGGAAGAGAATATGCTGGTAGTAACATGGATACCCATACACATGTCTGACATTTCTGATAGAATAGGTTTGTTCCAGAGAGTTTATACATACTGAATTTTGTTTGAAGTTCTGTAACTCTGTGACTTCCCTGTGTTGTAATAGGAAAGAAGCATCACTTGGCTCTCTTTAGAATTGGAATAGCAAGACCGTATAAAGTTATGGCCAGATTGAGTCACGCTGAATAACAGGGATCCTGAATGATAAACCCATCCACACCAGCTTAGAAATCATTATCTCCAAGAATAATAATAGGAACAAGAGTCCCCATTAGCCCAACAGTACAAATTAGCTTGGTTTGGTAAAGGTAAAGCATTTTCTTTGCGTTCTTCAGGACTATTTATTCAGACATGCATATAAAAGAAAATTATAATCCATGTTTATAAGTAATTGAGGTGTTTGGTTTTTTGTTTAGTTGCTTGGTTTGTGTAGGGGGAGTTTTTTGTTTTTGGTTTTTTTTTGGCAGCTTACCATAGCTAAGTAAATTAAATACCTTCTAGGTCATTGAAAAATAGAACAAATTTCTGTTGAGTAAGTGATGTGGTTTCATAGGATTATATCATAGTTGATATAATCACTAAAGTAAATAGGTGATATTGGGAAGAGAGCAATAAAATGGGTGCCGTGGTCCTGAGATGAATTAACATCTGGAATAACAAGTGATAAAAGGAAAATAATAAGAAATGACCTAAATTTCATCAAAGAAGAGGTGTCTTTCTAATATTTTTAAATACAAATGAAAGAAGTAAGACAAAGAGAATAGACTAAAAAGAAAAGTAGTCCTGTGCAATGAGTCTGTCCACCAGAGCTTAACAAAAACAATGGGCCATAGAAAAAATGCAATAAATATTGAACACAGTAGCTACTGAGTCATGATCAAAGGACAGGAAGGTGGGTGTGTTGGCAAAAAGAAAGGTCAGAAGAAAGCAGAAAGTGCAGTTGAGGTCAATTCCAAAGAGGTAAAGGAGTAGAGGAAAATAATACCATGTGGGCCATGTTCAAAGGTAATGAATGTAATCGTACTGTTGTGCACATTGCTTAGCAACATGCAATTTAAAAAAAGAATGAAAAAGGAACTACAAAAAGCAATTAAAGGAAGAAAGAGGCATATGCCTTGTAAAGTGATCAGGTACAAGGTGAAATGAGAAAAGCCAAGATGAAAAGTGAATTTAGACCTCGAAGAAGGTTAAGATAAAGATTCATTTGTTAATTGTCTCTGAGATCAATTAAAAAAATAGTTAAGACACTGGATGGTAATAACTGCCCAAAGTAGACATATTGATTGCCACCAAAAATAGACTCCATACTTTTTGTCTGAAACATTGAAAATAGATTTAGGTATTCATATGGTTTAATATTTGAAGAAAGTGTATTTTAATTTAGTACGACAAGGCTGATCTGTGAAAATGATTATTTTGAAAATATTATTTAGGAAGGCATTTGGCAATGATTTCCATCCTCCATTTTCTTATTTCAGATCTGGATTGTTGCTTTGTACATATCTAATACCTTATTTAAAATATTTGGACAGCGGGTAGCATCCAACATGTTTGTAAAGTTCAGAAGTACCTTTATGTAAATAAAATAATAGCTTCTAAAGGCCAGTAGACGCATTTAAAAATAAGCAAATAAATCGATTCATCCCATACTCAGCAGTGAAAACAGAACGCATTCCCAATATATGAATTTAGATTTGACCTTGTAAACACTGAAAGCAATACAAACCCCAAATACCACAGTTACCACAGGGTTCACCTGGTGAAAGATATTATCTCATAGTATTCTTCAGAGCCATCTTTTAGTATGTCCCAACTGCAAGCTAGAATTTGTCTTCTGACTTTTGAAAGAGTGGAGTCTCTAGTCTTTTTCTTCCCCACCCGAAGTAAGCCATCAGCATTCCACAGTGTTGGAAAGAAGACACAGACTTAATTACAGACATACAAACGATTGAACAAAAAAAATGGTAATAATCAGGCTCTTTTTACTATTGAGTTTTGGGACCTGAATGTCATCACTCATGATATAGCATAACAGCACTTTCTGCCAATTAGAGTCCTTACTGCTCACTGTTTAGAGAGTGGTAAATTAAAGTGTACAGTTGGCTCTCGAAATAGTTACTCAGTGTCTTAATATATGAAGGGGTGCCTTTAGAGACACTCTGTTTTTTGAGATAGTACTCAGAATTTACCCATTGCTAAAGCTGAGTACTTCTAATTAAAGCAGCAGATCAAAACAACTGCTCTACCCTTTCATAGAGTAAAATACCATATCATTAAGTCTGAGACACATTGATTCTCGGGCACCATCATATTATGTAACACTAATGAAAGAAAAAATTCTGCCCATTAAACTATGACACAATGCTAAGATACCAATGACTGTAAAATGCATCACAGTTTTAGAGATTTTTTAAATTGTGGAAAAAGTGTCCTTGAGAATAAGATAATATGCAGCCTAAACCCAAGCAAACATTTCATAGCCACTCCATTCTGAAGTTTTTTCAGATTTTGTGTATTTAATACTATCTCCACCCAGTGTACTTTATTCTGCCTTTTAAAACCCTCTTCTTGGCTTCATTACTCTATTTCTCTGGATGTAAGTCTGATTTCACTCAAAAATAGTTTTGGCCATCTACCTGGAGAGTTGGGCCTCTGACCCCCTCAGTTACACATCTTTCCCTCCCTATCCTAGCCTCCTGAGAAGGTGTAGACATGTACTGTGGATGCTCACTGGGCTCTTTCTTGCCTTGTGAGCAGAACCTGGGCATCAGGGCATGAAGACCCAGGGCCATGATCTCTACATAGCCATGGCAGAGCTTCCGGTCAGTATTGGTTGGGCTCCCTCGAAGTGCCTGCCGTTGCGTGGGTGCTCTAGGTTACAACACTGGCTTATTACTACAGACATTGAATTTGTCTGGTGGGAGAGGAAATGCATAGATAGCGACTAGAATTCACCTAATTTTAGCAGCACCGCTGGGGGATAAAGTTCCTCTTCACCTCTTTCATGATTTACTCCAACCCTCTTCTTTTCCCCTGACCCGATGTACTCCTTCATAACATCAAATGGGTGTCATCTCCCTCACATCGCAGAGAAGCCTATGAGGAATTATCCACAAGTGGGCTACCTGAACCCGTGAGCACACTGTCAACAGGAAGTTGCTGTCATTCAAATCAGCCATCCCAAACAGGAGCAGGAACAACTCCGTGTAAGGATGATGTTTGAAGTCTTGGAGAGAGAACCCGTGAGAGAGGCCCAGTACCCTCTGACCTCAGGAGATGACCCCTGCTGCCCCCATCTGCTTCGTAGTTCTGTACCCTCCCTCACTCCAGCCCCAGCACCACCGCTACTGGGAATAATAATAGAACCCACTCTGGGCCCTGCATCGCCTCCAGCTCCAACTCAGCCAAGCTTCCTGCAAGAGTGATCGTGCTTGCCTCGTTTCTCAACTCGGTACAGCATGGCTTTCACCTCTGAGAGCTATGCTGAATGATTTTGCTGAATTCACCAGTAATCTCCTCATTGTCAAATTCACTGGACATTCTCTAGTCTCTGAGCTCTTTTTTTTTTTTTTAAGTATTTATTTATTTGACAGAGATAGAGACAGCCAGCGAGAGAGGGAACACAAGCAAGGGGAGTGGGAGAGGAAGAAGCAGGCTCCCAGCGGAGGAGCCTGATGTGGGGCTCGATCCCAGAACACCGGGATCACACCCTGAGCCAAAGGCAGACGCTTAACGACTGAGCCACCCAGGCGCTCCTCTGACCTCTTTTCAACATTCAGCCCTGGTGACCATCCCCTCCTTGGAACACTCTTTTCCATGGGTGTCTATGACAGTACTCGTTCCTGGTCCTGGTCCTACCTTTAACAGGCGTTCCTTTCTGTATCCTTCACTGGCTGGCCCTCTGCCTGCATGATTCTTCCAGGTTTCTCCCCTTTACCAATATCCTTCCTCTCGGAGATTTCATTCACAGCCTCCTGTTCCATGTGGAAGACTCTCAATCCCATGTCTTTATCTCAGTCCTGTTTTCAGAATTCCAGACCCATGGCTTTGTCCTGCTGAACATCTCTGGGTGCCTCCATTGCCCCTTCAAATTCCACATGTTCTAAATTCTTTATATTGTCTCTCAGACCTGCTGATCTTTTCTTGTATTACTTTTCTTGGTTCATGATATCACCATCTACCCAGTTACCCACACCAGAATCCTTTAAATCAATTTCTTTCCTTGACTACTTTAACCAACTGGTCACCAGATTCTGTCTGTCCTTTCCACCCACATCTGTCTCAGGTTTTCCCTCCTCACCGTCCTTGATCCATGCTGTGTTCATTTGCTATAACGAACGAATGGGTGGCTTCAACAACAAATTTATTTTCTTGCAGTTCTGGAGGCTGGAAGTCTGAGATCAAGTTGCCAGCAGGGTTGGTTTTTTTCCTGAGGCCTGTGTGCTTGGCTTAGAAATAGCTGGTCTTCTCTCTGTGTGTCTGTGTCGTATTTCCCTCTTCTTAGGAAACCAGTCCTAGTGGATTAGGGCCCACCCTAATGACATCATTTTAAGCTAATTAACTCTTTAAAGAACCTATCTCCACACAGAGTCATATTCTGAGGTACTGACATTTAGGAATTCAACATGATTTTAGGGGACACAATTCAGCCCATAACATACACCCTCATGTCCTTCTGAGCTAATGTGTGCTCTCTTTCTTAGTTTCCCTGCTTCCGGTATCATCTCCCTTCTAATGTATCTTCCATACCACCATCTGAGAGATGAATCTGGTTTCAGAGATAAGCACATTACTCTCAACGCTTCAAACTCTTTAATGGCTCCCAGTTACATAGAGTATAACGTCTGGATTCCTTCAAAGGCCATTCTTCCATGATCTGCCTCAGCCACGATACTGTTCATACTTTAACCACTCTGAAATATTAGAATTCCCTAAGGTTCTGGACCTGCACCTCTGCGCCTTTGCACATGCAGCATTCTGCATCTGGAATATTCTTCATCTTCCCTCCCTGTGTCTGGCCCTCTCTAACTCATTTGAGACTCCATGTAGGTAGCACGTTCTGGAGGAAGTCTTACTGAAGGGTAACCAGTGGCAGGAGATGTGACAAATGGCAGTAGTACCAGCCCAGGGAAATTGTTAATATATGAAAAGGCATCTCTTTCATATGCATGTAACTAAAAAAAGGAATATGTTAAATGTAAATTAAGCTAGTTGTTATAGACTCTTCTCACTCTGTGGAGCCCCCTGGCATTTCCCTAAAGGACAGATTAGGAAACCTTCGTCCTCCTCATCATTTACTTAGCCATCAGCTCAGGAGCCTCCTCCAACGTGATCACTTCCTGACGCCTTCTTGGGTCGGGAGCCCTGTCCACATTGTTGTGGCGACGTTCAGAGCACTACCTCTCAGCAGTCTCTGTTCCTTCGCTCTAAGACACACAGGAACAATGCAGCTTTCCCCTCAGCTTTTCTGAAAATAGGAGCACAAATGGCAAGAAATGCAGTACAAATTGGGAGATGTCAGTCCATTAGGAGTGATGCAGGAAATCCGATGGAGTCAGGGGGAAGAGGTGTAAATTGCAGGATAATATAAAGGGGAGGTCAGTCTGTTAGTAATGCGAGGAATGTGATGGACTTAAAGAAAAGGTATAAATTACAGGGTAATGTAAAGAAGTGGTCAGTACATTAGTAACATGGGAAAACGGGCAGATTTGGGAGGAAAAGGTGCAAATTGTAGGATAACGTGAGGTAGGGGCTTCACTGTAACGATCAGCTTACATCATATCAAGGAGGCTTGCTGGCCACGCAGCCACTGGCTAGAACTTTTCAGTATTTTTATGGTTCCATCTCATAACAGATCTTTATGTCTTTTAGAATTCTTGATTAAATTCCAAGCTAATATTATAGAACAAAATTATTATTCTTGCTCAACAGAGGAAAAAACTGAGTTGGAAAGATTCCCTCAAAACTCCTGAATGCCTGAACCTATAAATCTCATATTTGTCAACCCTAACACACACACACACACCTTTTTGGGAACTCTCTGCTGTACATAGACATTCCTCCAAGAGGCTCTGTAAACAGGACTGTCATTTCTGGGTTCAAGATACAATTTAAAACACTCAGACAATAAAACTTTTAAACAATTTTAAAGTATAACAGATAATGAGAGACTTTTCTCAATGGACCTCTCTTGTTTCTAAACATCTTGTGAGGCATTGACTTCCCTTTGTTCCAGAATATCTTTTCAAGGATGTTTGGGTGGTGAACAGGCTTAGCAGATAGAGTTAGGGTCTCCTTCTAGAACAAAAGGCGGGCGTGCTTACCAACCATTTTAAAAGACTCAGGCTCTCTAAACTCAGGCTTCCCTTCTGTAACGCAACCCTCTGTGTGTGTCGCCATCCATCTGGGCTTCTGCATCATCCGATAGGACTTGGGGGATAAAGGGAACTGACACAAATGTGCTGACCCTCATGCTGCTTGCTGTGCCGTGAGTAGTGGAGTCCTTTGTCTGTGAGTCAGTAATCCTGGGTCTTCTGCCAGTGTCCGTGAATCGATGGCAGGCTACCTTGGTAGCTTGCAGGGAGGCTGAATTCCCAGATCCTTCACGGTTCTTAACAGTTTTATCAACAAGGATGGGATGCTGAACATGGCTTTCTGGAAGAAGGATGAGGAAACCATGGTCCCTAACAGGATTTGAAGAAAGTCCAAGGGAAGTAGTGGCAAATATGTTGTCCAAATTAGATGGTCAGCCAGGCAGTAATGGCCGTCTGCTTTGTCACTTATTAATGAAGAGGAACTGGGGAGGTGGTTGTAGTATAGTCATGGAGCGCTGCCCAGACAGTGTCCAGGTTGTTGCTAACCCTCCTCCAGGCGAGAGGACTTCCTCACCAATATGGCAGTAGGCATCAAGTCTGTTCTGTAGTAACAACTAGTACAAAGATTCATATTCGATGGGCAGAAAGTTCTACCTCTTTTTCAGACAACAGTTATGTAGGCAGACACCTATGCTGAGTGAGAATGAAGGGGAATTAGTGACGGCTATGGGCAGAGCCCAAGAGTAGCCTTAAAACTTTGGCTGAGTCTCTTGGGAGATGAGGAGCAGGGCACATAATGCCTATTAAGGAAGCCTGGCAACAGCCAATCCAGCTCCTCCTGCATTCTATGGCGCAAACTGTAGATGCAGTTGGAGATAAGGTCTCAAAGTTTTTGTATTAATTAGCCAACTAATTAATATACATTTAAAGGTCCATATTTAGAAAATCATTATTTCGAAAAGCAAGGGAATGATAAATTCAAAATTCCGAGTGATTACTTCTGAAGGTGAGGCACAGGGCTGAGATCAGGAAGGACCACACAGGTAGCTACAGTAATGCTGGTCCTTTTCTAGTTAGGTTGGGGGTGAGTTTGCAAGTTTTGGTTTTATTATCATGCTTATAATGCAACTATTTGTTATATGTATCCACTCTTTATGTGTATCAATTAGTACATAATACGTTTTTGCAAAAAGCTTAGAGAAATTTAGTTTGTAATTCTAATTACTGCATTGCTAGATTTCTGTGTGGATTTTAGTAGGGTGGAGAGTAATGTCTTCCCATAAGAACCCTACGGCATCCAACAGGAAAATGGTATATCTACATGACTTTGTGGGAGAAACCCTGAAGAGGTACAGTGTTTTACCTTTTTAGACGGTAGATATGTCATGAAATTATAGTGATCGCCCTTATCCACGTATTTGTTGTCCGTGGTTTTGGTTACTAGCACTCCACCGCGGTCCAGAAGCAGAGATCCTCCTTCTGATGTATCTTCAGAAGGTCAGTAGAAACCTGATGCTACATCGCAATGTCTATGTCATTCACCTCACCGCATCTCATCACATAGGCATTCTGTCATCTCACATCATCACAAGAAGATCTATTACAGCACAATAAGGTATTTTGAGAGACCACATCACCTAACTTTTATTAAAACATATTGTTATAATTTTCTGTTTTATTAGTTGGTGGTGGTACTGGCTTACCTTGCTTTTTTTTTTTTTTTTTTTTTAAGATTTTATTCATTTATTCATGAGAGGCAGGGAGAGAAGGGGGCAGGCTCCCTGTGGAGCAGGCCACCCGATGCAGGACTTGATCCCAGCACCCTAGGATCAGGACCTGGGCCAAAGGCAGCCACTTAACCAACTGAGCCACCCAGGTGCCCTGGCATGCATACCTCTTTTTATTGCACTTTGCAGGTATTACATTTTTTACAAATTGAAGGTCTTGCATCAAGCAAGTCTATTGGCACCACTTTTCCAACAGCGTTTGTTCACTTCGTGGTTCTCTGTCACATTTTGCTAATTCTCATACTATTTCAAACTTTTCATTATTATTGTTATGGTAATCTGTAATCAGTGATTACAGCTTGCTGAAAGCTCAGTTGATGGTTAGCATTTTTAGCAATAAGGTATTTTAAAATTAAGGTGTGCACATTGGGTTTTTTTTTAAAGACATAATGCTATTGCACACTTAATAGACTACAAGTAGAGTATAAATGTAACTTTTATGTGCACCAGGAAACCACAAATTCATTTCAGTTTCTTTATTGTGATATTTGTTTTATTGTGGTGGTTTGGAACCAACCCACAATATCTCTGAGGTATGCCTGTAATCTTACTATGCCTAATTTATAATAAACTTTATGTATGTATAGGAAAAACTAGTATGTGTAAGTTTTGGTACTATCTGCTGATTTAGACACCTCCTGGGGTCTTGGAATGTATCCCCCATGAATAAGGAGGGACTGTTGCATTGCAAATTAAGTGCTCTCATATTTGCTTAAACTAAGACTAATTAGAAATTATTTTAGTTTGAGGTCTAATTCTAGATACAGTTCATTTTCCTCATTCCTAAAAACAGCTTGTGAACAGTTTCTATATTTATAATGCTGAGGGGACATTACCCAGGCATTTGGGAAATTGGGAAAATATTATGTGTACTCTACCAGCTTCACTGTCCTTGGGGATTGGGGAAGCCTGTCTTATTTCTCTTCCAAATTCTATCTTCTCTATAGTCAGGAGAGAGAAGAGTTCTTCAAACCTTTCTCAGGAGGCAAAACTCTAAAGAGAATTTTGTGCTTCTTGTGTCCCCCAAGAATGAGCGCAGCTCCTTGCTGACAGCTTAGCTTAAAAGGAGGCTTCTGGGAGCTCCATCCCTTATTACATGTGGGAAGATAGCACACTCCTTGGTCTTGCTGACCTTGAGAGTTAAGACACTAGATGCCTCGTTGAGGTCATGATTAGGATGTTGATGATCATGCTACTACCTAAGTATTGTTTCACCTACTTTAGACCAAATGCTGTTAGGACTTTGTTTCATTTATTCTTTTTTATTTTTTTTTTAAGATTTTATTTATTTGAGAGAGAGAGAGCACGGGAGTGGGGTGGGGAGCGGCAGGGGGAGAAGCAGACTCCCCGCTGAACAGAGAGCCCAATATGGGCTTGATCCGAGGACCCCAGGATCATGACCTAAGCGAAAGACAGATGTTTAACCGACTGAGCGACCCAGGCACCCTGTTTCCATTTATACTTTAAAAAATATATATATATTATTTATTTGAGAGAGAGTGCACGTGCGCACACACATGCATGTGAACAGACACACACACACACACACAGACACATGAGCCGGGGCGTTGGGCGGGGGGCAGTGGCAGAGGGAGAAGCAGACTCCCCGCTGAGCAGGGAGCCCAATGTGGGACTCCACCCCAGAACCTCGGGATCATGACCTGAGCCAAAGGCAGCTGCCTAACCAACTGAGCCACCCAGCCGCCCCTCATTGATTCTTTACAGCAAGCAGTGGTGGCTGTTAGCATCCCCGGCCATTTTATACTGAAGCAGAGCTTGGAGATGGGTGAAGTGACTAACCAAAACACAAACTAGGTCTTATGGATTCTAAAACTCATGCTTTTAACAATACCAGAGCCTTGTCATTTAATCCACTAATTCTAATAATATCATGGGAGTGTATAGAATTTTTTCACCTGACGGAAGTCAGAATGCCACAAGGTTTGGTGATTGGAAGTGGTATGGAAAGGATGTGGGCTCTGGGCAGGAGGGAGTCTACCCCGGGAGTTGCTGTGCACCGCTCCATTTTTAATGAATTCCATACTTTTTCTTCTCATCAAAACAGTATCATCAGTATCTGGGTGGTTAACGTTTTTTGATAAGCTGGATTAACATTCCTAAAGTGTGAGGGGTGGAAGGAACAAGAGATATTTTTATTTGGCTAAACACGATTATATTTCTTTACCATGCTGAAATGAGACCGAGTGTCCACACATTTGTTTCTATAAGAAAGCAAGCAGGTTTTGAACAGTGCTTGGTTTCTGGTATTCTCGTGAGTGGTGTGAATGTCATTTTCCTCCTGGTCCTAATGAGGGAAGTCAAGTACTTAATGTGAAATGGGTATCAAAGGCAGAGTTTGAAGTGTCTTTATCCTTGGCTTGCAGATTTGTCTTTATTTGGCCACAGAAAAAATAAATAAAGACTTTAATCTGACTTAGAGAATGCTTAAAACAAGGCACTGCAGTGTAGAGATAGCAGGAGTGAGCCTCCCCCAGGAGGGACCTCAGGCTGGCTGCATGGTCGAAGATGAGTGCTCAGTGCTTGAGAACCCGGGAAGAGACCCCCCCCCCCCAGTTGCAGTGTTTTCAGGAGAGCATTTTACAGAAGACAGTCCACTACCTAATTCTATGGAATACTTTTTTCTTGATATATACTTATACAGGCCTCATTTTGGTAAGGCTTGATACAAAATCAAAATATCTTGTAGTAAGAAGATTTCACATTACAAATTCTTCCTGAGGACCGCACAATCTTGTACACAGTAATGGTTGAAACGTAATGCGTAATTTGAAGGCCACTCCATCCTGCAAACTACATGAAGGCCTTGGAAGCTGATGAAAAAGAAATTTTTATTTTCGTTCAGTCCTTCTGGGCTTCTCCTCAGGGCCAGTTCTTCGATTCAGTGGTCAGATCCCACCCTGTCGATCCACCAGCTAAACAGGTGTTTACCGCATACTTATAATGGGTATAGTTCAGAGTTTTCCCCTTTGGAAGAAACAAAGAAAGTATAGACCCCAGCTAAAAATGGATTGGTTTCCAAAGTTTGGGGAAGTTGAATCTGGAACCTGGAATGTAATGCCCAGAAGTGTAATAAAAGTAATTAGTGTAATAAAATAATGCTTAATTTCCCAAGCCAGCCCACCGGGCATCTTTAACTCCTAGTGTGGTTGACCCATACCCTAAAGCCTATGTGTCCTGTTAGTGTTAAAATACAGGAAGAAAAGGAGGGGCAATCTCTTCTCTGCCTCTCTGGGCTCTAGGGTCACCCTTTCTTCATTGTCTTCATACCTCAGAGGTCCCCAGTGTCCTTGTATCATGCTATTACAAAATCACTAGCTGCTCGTCCCCCACTCTGCACCCCATCAAAACTCTTAATTTCCTCATTGTAGCTGATCTCACCTGGATGATAGTACGGAAATACTTGGATTAAACTAATTCACACTAAAGTGTGCATGACTGATACCCCCTCAATCCTCCCAGAGGCATTTGCATTATTAACAGAAAATGCTTACTAAAGTAAGTAAGTATAGATTATTTAGAACCTAAAATAAAGTGAAATAAAAGATTAAGGCAGAGCAAAGGAAGTTATGTTGGGATATAACAGGGAAGAACAGCTCAATGTGGAGTTTACTCCCTGGGGCCAGTTTCCCAAAGCCAGTCCTGCTTTTTATCACTTCTTTCTTTGCACTGCTTCTCAACTCATTAGTTCCAGAAAAGGCAAAGTGTTAATAAGGCAGAAATAGAAGCTCCATTGTTGGGGATGAGGTTTGGGGTATGGGCTGGGGAGGGCCGGAGTTATTGGCTGAGGACATTAACAACCAGTTGATAAGTATGAGTTATGTGTAAGGCATGGACACTGGCCTAGGGAAAGAGACACAGGTATCACACTAAATAGAGACCAGAAAATATGAGATCATTCAGCAAATTCAGGCCCTATCAACTGGCAGTGAGCAAGTAGCCCTGTTCCTGCCTTCATACTTGGGTACAGTCAGGTCAGGAAAGTAGACCTTGGGTAGATAATTACCCTAAAACTAGGTCCTCATAAATCTCTCTTCCTGCTGTATTAGGTAAAGCAAAGGCTGTGGTGACTGCCTGTAAGCAGGGCTCCGATTGACATGGGGGTTGCGGTGGCTTCACAGAGGGTGCGGCGGGGAGGTTCAGGAAAGACTTGGGATCCAGTCGGGTCAGCCACATGAAGAGGGTGGGGACGGCCAGGCTATGGGGTGAGCGTCTCAGGCAAATGCATAGTGTGTGCAAAACCCAGTGGAGGAAAACTCCATGGTGCCTGTGAGGAACTGCCAGTGAGGCTTGAAAAGGGAGCACCCGTGGGTGCAGGAGCCCAGAGAGAGACAGAGCACTGGTCGCCCAGTGTCGTAGCCACACTTGAGCTTGAAACCTCACAGGTCTGGGGTTTGACTTTAAGCTTCTAAGCGAAAGATCGACAACCCAGACTGTGTGGCCCTGACTCTGTATAACTGAGGTTTACAAAAGGGAAATCTATTCATGAATTAAAATTAAAACCTGAAGGGAACACAGGACATATTGCCACCTCTGTGTGATTTGTAATCTGAGAGGTGCCCATCAAGGTCCCCACACCAAAATATCTTTCCAGTCACTCCTGACACAGTGTCTAAACTCCTGTAATTGAAAAATCCCATCTCTTTTAAAACTCAGGTTCCCTAACAACCAAGGCTTAGGCAAAAGGCGACATTTAAAAAAAATTGTTCAGACCTCCAGTCATCTTCTTCTAAAGTACCTTTTCCTTTTCTCTCTGACATCTCTTCCTCCTTCAGATGCCCAGGGCTCACCTGCCAGTCTCTAAATCAACACCCGATTTTGAGAAAGGCCATGTCTGATAGGACTTATATGAACTTCATGATGCAATTTTGAATCAGTCTCTTACCTTCTCCTAGAATGTAAATGTGTGACCAATTGTAACTCAAATTGCTTAAGAGTGATAAGTGAAATCTGTTGGTTTGTACAACTGAACCCAGGAGAGGTGAGAGGCGCTTAGGTGTAATTTGACTGGGGCTGGGCTCGGCTGTACATCTCTGATATTCTTCAGCCTTGCTCTTGGCCAAGTCCACTGTGGTTGGCCTGACGCCCCTTACAGTTGCAACACTGACTGCAATTATCTCCAGCCCTCACAGTCTGAGCTGAGAGCTGCTCTCCTCAGAAGGAGCGTCAGACGTCCTGGGCTTCTCCTGAAGGTTATGGGACACCCCTGAGCCAATTATGAGGACCAGGAGTGTCTGCTAATCTGAGAACCAGTCACTGTGGGCCAGGGGGTAGCATCCTGCTCGTTGGGAGCACACCGCTGGGACTGTTGGCGGAATCCTCCCCTCCCAAATCACAGGGATGCTGGATACCAGCAGTGGGGTCAGGAGCCAGTGGGTTCTAAGAAAGCGCCAAACAATGCTGATGGCCCAGGGGTATTTATATTTTAAACTTTTTGTCTACTTGTAGAATGTTAGAGAAATGTGGGCATCGGCAGGCAGATAGAAAGGGAATTGTTTAGAGTGTTCCCATGCCAGCCTTCCTCCTGACATTCAGTCACTAATCTGCTAGTATGGCTTTTGTTATCCAGTGATTGTTGTCTCTGACATTCCCCCTGCGCTGTAGGCATTTGAACTTGGGCATCTGTGACCTTCAGAGAGGCTGAGTGTGTGGGTGTGGTGGGTGGAATTCATGAAAGATGTAGATCCTGTTTGTTTAGGATAATTATGCAGGATAAGATAAAATAATTATGCATTATTTAAAACTATTATTTAAAAAAATTATAGTGTTCCTCATTGGATGTGTTAGAATAACTTTATAAACTGGAGTTTGGCAGGAGGGAAGGAAGGTGCAAATAAGGGTTATTGGTTAATGAAAGGTTTGACGATCTTTGCTCTCTATCCACCATATCTAAGTTTAAAGGCATTTTTAAATTCAGGATAGGGGGCGCCTGGGTGGCACAGCGGTTAAGCGTCTGCCTTCGGCTCAGGGCATGATCCCAGCGTTATGGGATCGAGCCCCACATCAGGCTCCTCTGCTATGAGCCTGCCTCTTCCTCTCCCACTCCCCCTGCTTGTGTTCCCTCTCTCGCTGGCTGTCTCTGTCTCTGTCAAATAAATAAATAAAATCTTTAAAAAAATAAAAAAAAATAAAAAATAAATAAATTCAGGATAAATGAATTTTCAGGGTTTTTTAATGGGCATGGTTTCATTTCTTAGAATATTTACTTGCCTAAATGATACAAGGTTATATTGAATTCTTCAGAAATATTTCCAAATAAGGCAAATATATATATATAGCGTTTAAAAATTTTAATCCCAGGGCGCCTGGGTGGCTCAGTCGTTAGCGTCTGCCTTCGGCTCAGGGCCTGATTCCAGGGTCGTGGGATTGAGCCCCGCATCGGGCTCCCTGCTCTACTGGGATCCTGCTTCTTCCTCTCCCACTCCCCCTGCTTGTGTTCCCTCTCTCGCTAGCCGTCTCTCTCTCTCTCTCTCTGTCAAATAAATAAATAAAATCTTCAAAAAAATTTTTTTTAATCCCAGTTTTTTTCTTCCCAACCAACTATGTTTTGTTAGTATTCACATAGATACTAAAACGAAAAGGAGAGGTGTGCCTGGGTGGCTCACTCGGTTAAGTGTCTGCCTTCGGCTCAGGTCATGATCTCTGGGTCCTGGGATCGGAGCCCCGTGGTCAGGCTCCCTGCTTGGCGGGGAGACTGCTTCTCCCTCTGCCCTTCCCCCTTCCCCCCTTTCGGGTACTCTCTTTCTCTTTCTCTCAAATAAATAAAATCTCTAAAAAATAAAAAAATAAAAAATAAATAAAAGAAGCATATACACCCTCGTCAGCAAAGATGGTGTGCACAATGCTTCCTAGTTGCTGGGGATATGGAGAAATGAAAGGCACACTTCCTGTCCTCAGGGAACATTATATGATCTATTTGGAAAGAAAGGCAAAAACATGGAAAATAAATAGTAGCAGGTTATTCACAGCCTCGTCCCACTGAGTGAGATGAAATGAGGAGCAGTTGCTGGGATGTGAGGGTAGGCCAGCAGAGGACAGGAGAGTTGTGGGTATGGGCAAGGAAGGGAAGAACATCTCAGGCCAAGGAAGTTTACATTTGTAGTTGCATTTTATTTTGTTTTCCCTAAAATTATTATTAGAGCATTGCTCAAATCCAAGATTTTCTTTGCTGTATTGATATTTTCTGCAGAATTGTTAAATTTGGTCACATGGATCCCTTCCAGTCGTTTGTGTATTTTCTAACATTTCTGTAATGATTCCCATGATTCCTTCGAAATTGTTTTGTAATGATATAATAACATAATTCTAAATTTCTTTTACAGTGATGAAGAAAGTATTGCCAAAAGCAAACTAGAAAATAAAAGTATCAACTGTTCTCTTATGAAATAAATGTAGGGACAAATACTTATCTATAGGCTCTAAAAACTGGCCCATCTACACAGTCACTGTTTTATAGCATCTTAAAACATTTGGGGCTGTTCCTAATGGATGTCTTGGCCTGACACATTCATGTGAATTTCAAAAGACATGAGAATTTCAGGAAACTGAATCTGACTATAATCGAGTTGGCCAATTCTTAGCTGGCTTTATTTAACACTGAGTTGTTGAATTATTCTTCGATTAATAAATCTAGAAGTAAACCTAACATTTTCCACTTAGTGTTATGTTTTTCCTTGATTTCCTGCCCTTTCCTGTTCGTTTCCTCACACCCAGCCTGCAGTTTCCCCATTAGTCTTCCTTTTGTCCTGCGATGGTTGAATCCCTAGAGCTTTGGAGAGTGCTCAGTGAGTGCTCCATGAATGAATGAAAACATTTCACGCCACAATAGAAAGGAAGAATGCTGAGGAAATTAGGTACAAGTACATCTTATGACTTGGAACTATCTATCTTGTCATAGCAACTTCCTGCTAGTTTTTTTTTTTATTAAAGATTTTATTTATTTATTTGACAGAGAGAGAGCACAAGCAGAGGGAGCAGCAGAGGGAGAGGAGGAAGCAGGCTCTCCACTGAGCAGGGAGCCCGATACGGGGCTCGATCCCAGGACCCTGGGATCATGATCTGAGCTGAAGGCATACACTTAACCGAGCCACCCAGGTGCCCTCCTGCTAGTTTTACCTAACCAGAAGCTACCCTAAATATGAAGGCAGGCGAGATTTATGAGCCTCGCAGAACATGCTTGAACATCAATTATTTTGTAAGGCAGACCTGTTATCTGTGACATATTAACACATTGACAATAGGGATGCTCAAATTTTTAAAAGATCTTTGGCCTCCTCTTCTGCATAATTAAGTTCTTTTCAGAACAACTTATATATTGTAGATTTCACATGTGTGTTTCAGACTAGTCAACACAACTAAAATTTGATTGTGATTACTAGCTTTCCAAAGCCTTCCTTCATTTCCCAGCAGGCAGCTTCCTGTCAGAATTCATTTCCCATTTGGAAAATCTCTCTCTGACCCACGGTTTTTTGGACACAATTCATCCTTCACATAGTTGAGTCTACCCATTGTCATCAATCCCTAGCTCCTCAGATGCCAAAAGCCCCCTTTAAATTCAGAGTGATAAAATCTATCTAAAACATCAGAGGAGACAAAAATTAAAAATAGAAATACCACATGATCTAGTAATTCCATTCTGGGTATTTACCCAAAGAAAATGAAACCTTAATTTGAAAAGATATATGCACCCCTATGTTTATTGCAGCATTACTGCAGCCAAGACATGGAAGCCACCTAAGTGTCCATCAATAGATGAATGGATAGAAAAGACATGGTATATATACGTACGCACAATGAAATATTACCCAACCATAAAAAAGAATGAAATCTTTCCATTTGTGACAATATGGATAGATGGGGGGGGGGGGTATTACGCTAAATGAAGGGTTAGGGGATAGGCAAAATAGATGAAGGGGATTAAGAAATACAAACTTCCGGCTGTCAAATAAATAAGTCATGGAGATGAAAAGTACACTATAGGGAATATAGTCAGTAATATTGTTTAAAAAAAGATATTGTCTACCAACTACCCATCATTAGAAAAAGAACTGACTTAAAGAGTTGACAAATATATTCTTTCACTTTATAAGCATTAAATTAAGATCATCTTATTTAAAAAGCAATAAAATAAAATTTTCCTTAAAAAAAAAACATCAGAGGAGAGAAAACTAAGAAAAATATTTAAAGATTTTGTCCCTGTGATTTTTCTAATTAAAAAAAAAAAATGCTTTTGGTGTGTATCTGTTTCTGTTATTACACTTTAAGAAATTAAAGTAATAACCATTACAATTGAAGCAAAATGTACTTTCTATTCTCCCTCAATCTTTACATGATTAAAATTAAGCTTTGGCATAGCTGCAATATAATTCAGTTCAATTTAGGGAATATATATGGAAATCCTTTTGCTGCCCCCCCCCCATTACTGTGGCATCTACAAGAGCTGCCTTTTTGTTACAGTAATTGAGTGTGAGATGTGAGCATTCCAGATGTGACTGTGGGGAAAAATAAAATTTGCTATGGAAGAGGGTCAGGTTGGGAAGGGTTTAGGTTGTGAAGACATCATCCAAGATGGTGGATCTTAACAATGTATTTAGTTTTGGCTTGCAAAGGGGAAAGTCTTTCCAGGTTAGGGGTGCTGAGGTTGGATTCAGCAGGGCATGCGCTGATTCTAGGACAAGGAAGGGACATGATGAGAAAGGTCTTTATCTGGCTGCAGCCTGTACCATAGAATAAAGAGGTGGTTGGTCCACTGGAAGCCATTGTCACTGACTGGGGCCTAATTGGTGAGGTCCTGCTTCAAGGGTAAAGGAGATGGATGGGCGGCAGGGTGGCTCAGTTGTTAAGCGTCTGCCTTCGGCTCAGGGAGTGATCCCAGTGTTCTGGGATTGAGCCCCACATTGGGCTCCCTGCTCTGCTGGGAGCCTGCTTCTTCCTCTCCCACTCCCCCTGCTTGTGTTCCCTTTCTCGCTAGCTGTCTCTAGCAAATAAATAAATAAATAAATAAGTAAATAAGTAAGTAAATAAGGGTAAAGGAGATGGAAATGGAAAGGAAGGTCAAGTCTTAGAAATGGTACCCAGAAGGAAGCTCAGAGCCTCAAAAGCTGATTGGATATTGGGAAGCAATGCAAAGAGAACTGCCCAGATTAGCTCCAAGGGCTGGGAGCCTAGGCAAATAGGAGAATGTTGGTGTTATGTTAGCATAAATGGGGGGTTAGAAAGAGAAGTGGGGGGCGCCTGGGTAGCGCAGTCGTTAAGCGTCTGCCTTCGGCTCAGGGCGTGATCCCGGCGTTCCGGGATGGAGTGCCACATCGGGCTCCTACGCTGGGAGCCTGCTTCTTCCTCTCCCACTCCCCTGCTGTGTTCCCTCTCTCGCTGGCTGTCTCTCTGTCACATAAATAAAAAAATCTTGAAAGAAAGGAAGGAAGGAAGCAAGGAAGGAAGGAAGGAAGAAAAGAAAAAGAAAGAGGAAAGAAAAGAAAGAAAGAAAGAGAAAAAGAAAGAAAGAAAAAGGAAGGAAGGAAGGAAGGAAGGAAGGAAGGAAGGAAGGAAGGAAGGAAGGAAGGAAGAGAAGTGGACCAGGCAGAGCTTGGAGAGGATGCCTCTGGCTAGGAGGGAAGCCAGACAAGGGATGGTCAGAGGAGATCCAGGAAACCACAGTTTCATGGAAACAAAGGGAAGACCGTATTTCAGGAAGACAGAGTGAACAGAGAAGCCAAGAAATAAGGGTCTGAATTTGATTTTGTACAGGGGAAGGACAAAAGGTTGACCTTTCAGTAACTTCAGAAAAGGGGTGGAAGTGGATGCCAAATGACAAAGACCCTGAAAATGTTTGTGTGATTGGTGAGGCTGTAATACAAGATCCTTCAGTTACTTCCGGTAAGAAACCCCTTTGAAGGAAATCCACTCCTTCCCCGACTAGTAACAAAATGCCAGCCTGTTATTAATACCTGTAGATTTAAAATGTACCTATTTTCACATTATAACTCAAAAACATTATTTTTACAAACCATTTGAAAATAACGTTTTTATTTTCTTTGATTCTTCTCTTTCAAAATTTTGCTTATCCTTCTTTGATATTTATTTCTAGGTCATTGATTCAGATTCCAAAACTAGTAGTTTCTGTAAGCTTATTTTATGCCTACTAGAGTTTAAATTCAAACATTTTCTTACAGTAGCAACCGAAATAACTTCTAAGACGTTTTTTACATCCACCTTGCTTTTTTCTTTGTTGATTGTATCTTTTCAAAAATGCGCCAGATTGATAGCTCCTGAGATAGTATGCTATAGTAACAACACACGCTTTTTAGAATTGAGAAATATACTTTGGCCTCATTCTGGTTCTTAAAGATGTCTTTTACTCCTAAGAGGAGCCAGTCAAGAAAAATGTACATTAGAACTGGAGTCATAGGAACTAGGTTCTGTGTCTGTCCTTGTTGTATGACCTTGGGTTAACGTCTGGAGTTTTTCTTCTATGAATTAAGAGAATTGTAGTAGAGGGTCAATTATGTCTCTTTCCAATGGAAGATCTCAGAATGCATGAATATACTACTGTATTCTTTAACTTAGTCATCACGCCTACCATGTGGTATGATTCCACATTTGAAGGTGTGGTTGGGTTCCTCATGTGCTCTCCCTTCCCTGTTCCCTAAAGGTACTGCATCCTCTACCTATGACGGACCATCATCTCCCCCTTCATGTGGCCAACTCTTATCCTTCTAATCTCATGGTGCCTATTTTCTGGTATACAGTGGTACCCCCAGCACCAAGCACGTCCAGTACAGTTCACGTGCTCAGTAAATATTTGATGATCAAATAAATGGGTGGTATTCTATTTTTTTAATTGAAATATAGTTGACACACAATGTTACATTAGTTTCAGGTATACAATATAGTGATTCAACAACTCTATACGTTATGTTATGCTCACCACAAATGTAGTTACCTTCTGTCACCATACAACACCATTACAATATCATTGACTCTGTTCCCTATGCTCTACCTTTCCTCCCTGTGACTTGGGTTGTACTGTATTATTGTCCACCCTTGTGGTGGAGAACCACCAGCCTAAGCACTGGAATCAATTATGAGTTTAGAAACATGGAGATCTCCAGGTCCCACCCACACACACCCCTTTCCCGCCTTTGGTATTTGATTTTTTGGAAATGGGCCCATTGGTCTTGTCATTTTAGAACACTTTTCTACCTTCTGTGAGTTCCTGGATGTCATAGACTATAGTTTCTATCAGTTCATTCCCAAGCCCTAGGGTAATTGCTGGCAGAAATCAGGTGTACAATAAATGATTGTGAATAAATGAACCCCAATTTTGAGATAAATAATAAAATGTCCTTTTCTTTTGGTTGCATATATGACACCTTGAAACTTTAAATGCTAATTCACACTCCCCATAAGAAAGTATATTTTTAAATAAATGAAATTATTTGAATGCCCAAATCACTAGTTCAAAACTCATGCTTTGTTATCTAAGAACTTTGCTCCATTTGCCCATTTCTTACAACTTAATAATGAGTCATTTACTTTCATCATGACTTGCCTTGCAATGTACCTTGTTTTCAATTGTTTTTTTTTAAGAAGTCACAACCCACGCTATCTTTTAGTTCTATAGTTCCAGTATTTTAAACTGCAGATTCTTTTTGGGGGGTCGGGGACATGAAGCAGGGAAGGAGCAGAACCAGCATTAACCGTGTGTTGTCTCACCACTCACTGTATTGTATATATCATATTTCCATGCTCCAGAGAAAAGAAATTGAGGAAATTGTTTTTTTAACTGAGGAAATTATGCTATCCTGATTTACAAAAACCGTTATCACTAATCCCTATTGACCCAAGTCTCTGTTATCTATTTTGCACTACAAATGACCCTGACACTCCGCAGGTTAAAGCAATCAATAAACATTTAGGATCTCACCCAGTACCTGTGGGTCAGGAATCTGGGAATGGCCTGGCTGGTGGTTCCGGCTTATATCCTCTCGTGAGGTTACATTGAAGATATTGGCCAGAGTCACAGTCATTTGAAGGCTTCACTGGGGCTGGAGGATTGATTCACTTATGGGGGGGAGGGGGAGCTCACTCAGACACCTGGTGATTTAGTGCCTCTTGTTTATAGGAGGCTCTGTCGTCAGGGCTGCTTGAGTGTCTTCACAACTTGGCATCTGACTTTGTCCAAAGCAAGTGATCCAGGAGAGTGGGAGAGCATGGAGGAAGCCCCAGGGCCCACACTTACTGAGGGGGCTATTGGGCCTTAAGGTATCTGTGGACGCATCTTAAAACCACCACAGCTTGTAACATAAAACACCACTATTTGTTGCCTTTGATACTGTCCATGTGGTGAAAGCAACTGTGATCCAAGTTATTTATTTCACTTCTTATCCGTGAACAGAAGTTGGATATCAGAATTTCTAGTTTCCACTTTATTATTTCCGGTGTCTACTTCCTTTTTATTCTCTTGTAGAAGATAACAGATAATGTAAGATAATGAGGTCCGGTGGTAAAAATCATGAAGTGGTAGAATCAAAAGATGTCATTTTCTCTCTGTGTGCCAGACTACAAGCTTTTCCCATCTAGAAATCAATTCAGAACGTATCTGCCCTGAGAAACCTTCTTAATGGAGGTGGAAAGAAGTTTAAAAAACCTGTTTCCTCATGAACCAGTGAGTACCCATTACATAGCAGTCATGGATGATGGTAAGAGCAGGTGCCAAAAATAACAAGCCTTCAGAGAGGAGCACGTTACAGTGAAATGAGAGCTGCTCCAAAAGCAGAGCCAGTGACCATCAGGTATCTATCTCGTTGGTGGTTTTATATGTGAACTTTCAGAGAGATCGGAGAAAAGTTAGGTCCGTAACAGCTATAAGCCCCAGTGGGGAAGGAGGGGTTAAAAATCAACCAAAAGGCATTTATCAAGTGAGCCAGGTATCAGGCATTGGGTTTTTCCCTAATTACCTCATTTTGAATTAGTTCTCTTTCGATTCTTCTCCATCAGCCCCAGTCAATCTTCCCTTCTTTGTGTACTTTCCCTGCCCCACGAGACTGAAACTCTAGGGCAGAGCTGAGACTTTCATCATTGGATCCCAGGTGCTGGAGGCAGTGCCTGGCCCTTTGCTGAAGTTCATTGTTGTTAAACTTAAGCCATATTTATAAGTAAATACTATTATCTTCTTTTTCTCCAAACTTAAGACATATTTATAAGTAAATACCATTATCTTCTTTTTCTCCGTAAGATTGTATAACTTGACTGAAGGCTGAGTTTAAGTGGCAGAATTTGGGATTCAAAGCCAGGTCTGTCGTTCGTGCTTTCGCACAGATGCTCTTGCGAAGATTCCAGGAGGCCACTGTGTTGGGAGGCCCAAGGAGCATCCTTACCGATCTTCCCTGGGACAAATTACTTAGAAGGTATTTCTGTTTACCCAGAATGAGTCACTGTGGTTTAAGAGAGTCAGCCAGGAGAGAGTTTGTTGATTGACTAAAAGGATCTTGAGAATAAGCTAGCCTATTGTGTTTGGGCTACAAGTGAATTTTTGGTGTTACCTGATGTTTTTCTGTCTCTAAGTGGGATGTTAAAATTTCTCTTTAGTGCTAAGGGAAACTCCCCTATCTCTTTTCCCATTTATTTCCAGAGAGTCTACCCTGGCTGATGAAGGAATTGGAACATGGTATTTAGAGAAAAAGTTGGAGCTCAGTAAATAAGGAGATTATGTATCAAACCCCTTGGCCAAACCCATCACTACTAAGAAGGGGCCTTCTTGTAAGAGTCCAGGCCCTAAACTATGGGAATAATAGATGAGCAGATGCATTCAAATGGGGTTTTGCATCTAAATCCATAGGACCCTGGGGACAGGATGTGCAGTGGAGGGAAGTAGAGGCTCCTAGGCTTCTGTCCTGGTAGTCTGAGTGAATAGTGGCTCTGTTCAGTGTGACAGGAGACAGACATAAGCAGAGACAGTAAGTGGGGGGTTGATCATGACATCAGTTTGGGATGTGTCTGTGGGACAACCGAGGAAGGTGTTCCATCGAGAAGTAGGCATTGAGGTCAGATGGTTACATGAAAGAGAAGTTGTCCCATGATATCTGGGAGAGCACCTGGGTCTTAGATGTGTGTCTGTTGATGGCCTTTTCATGGATTGTTGGTACAGAAAAGAGCCGAATGGTAGAGCCTTTCTTGGCTGTGCTATGCTATTGGTAATCTCTGTTGCTGTCTTTGTATCTCAACGTCCTGGACACATTGGGGAGCAGTGAGTGACCTCCTGCTTGTGGACTTAAAAGGGAGCTGCCCCTGTCCCTGGAGGATGAGGGCCCTTCTCTCTGCCAGGTCTCCCATAGGCTCTTAAACAGAACTTGCTTCTACCCACTATGATTTGGCAATCTTAAATGCCTCCCTTTTTTTTTTTTTTTTCCTGGTTTGCTTGCAGTGTTGTCTGTATCTGTTTTGAAATGTCATTCATTTTTCTTTTTAAAAGACAACCAGAAATTCATGCTTTATTTTCTTGGGAAAATACTTCTAAATAAAAAACTGTAGCTTGGTTTTTCTGTGTGGGTGTTAATGGAGTTGGTTGTAATGAGACCTCTTCAATTAGTCACTTACTAGCTGACTCTATGAATTATTTTAGATGTGCTGGTTGTCTGGTTTCTGTGTGTGTGTGTGTGTGTTTTAATTCAAAGTATTATCTTGAGATGTAACACACTTAGCTTTTATTATATTCTATAAATTTTCCAGCTTATTCTTTATTGTGTGTTAATCTGATAGCATAATTAACATGTCTGACTTCAGTACTTTCCTTACAAACGCTGAACACTTCCGTCTTTCATTAACTGAAATCATTCCTCTGTAAACAAATAACAGTTGCAGATTGTACTACCTTCACTCCTTTCTTGTGAGGATTTAAGTGCATCCCTCGTTTGTTAAATTATAGTCTTAAAAAAACTAGATGTGACATTTTTTGTCATTTGGTACAATGCCAGTAGAAAACAAAGGATCACTTGTTATATTTTTAATCTTGTTACCCCTTTTCTTTAATATTCATTTGGAGAGCCAGTGAGGACAGGCTTTAGTTCACACCAACTTGAAAATGTCAGCCCTGCTACTTTTTGGCGCTTTGGATAAACTGCTTGTGTTCTCTGTGCCTTGGTTTCCTGTATGTAAAATGAAGACGATAGTATTTGCCTTGTGGATGATGAGATGAGGGAAGTAATGCAAATTACACAGTAGCTGTCCCATCATAGGTGCTCAGTAAATGCTAGCAATATCTGTTTTTATACAATAGAAGAAGCTCTCTTAACCAGTTCACCAAGTTAACAGAAGCTTCCAGTCCCAATGCAAAGCAGTCCTGCAGATGCCCACAGCATGTTGAATGCTGGTAATTGAGAGGCTTGTCTCTAGTGTACTCCTGTACTTCTGCTCCAGCTGACTTGTATTTGTTCCCAAACCTGTTTGTGGTGTTTGTTCTCAAACCCATCTCTGCCAGTTGAACTCGATATTGTAATTAGGTGACTTAATTAAATACTAAGCAAACAGAATATAAGTACAAAAGGCAGCTGCTCTTTCTATAAAAATTAAGTTTGGAAAGACAATAAATCACTAAATTAAAAAAAAAAAAAAGATCTGAGGTCCCTAGAGTAGTTATTTTCATAGAGACAGAAAGTAGAATGGTGGTTACCAGGGGCTGAGGGAAGGAGAGAATGGGGAGTTAGTGTCTAATGGGGACAGGGTTTCTGCTTCGCAAGATGAAAAGAGTTCTGGAGATGGATGGTGGTGATGGTTGCACAGCAATGTGAATGTACTTAATACGACCAAACTGAACACTTAGAAATGGTTAAGATGGGGAGCGCTTGGGTGGCTCGGTTGGTTAAGCGTCTGACTGTTGATTTCAGCTCAGGTGATGATCTCAGGGTCCTGAGATCGAGCCCTGAGTCAGGCTCCATGTTCATTGTGAAGTCTGCTTGAGATTCTCTCCCTCTGTCCCTCCCCCCATGCACTCTCATGCACTCGCTCCCTCTCTTAAATAAATAAATAAATAAATAAATAAATAAATAAATAAAATCTTAAAAAGAAATGGTTAAGATGGTGAATATTACATGTATTTTATTAAAGTTTTTAAATTTTTGGAAAAAGCTGTCACATTAGCTGTGGGTGAGATAGCTATTAGATTGCGGGGAAAGAAGGGGTAAAAAAAATTTGGAGGGATTCCATATCTAGATATCTAGATTGTTTTCTAGTGGCCTTTCAGTTTCCATGCTTTCAGGAAAACTAAAATAGGAAATCATCGATAATGCATTTTAGGTGTAGTTTATGCAGGAGACAGGAGAAAGCATGCTGATCCACGGACCTGGCTTCGAAGATGCAGGCCTTGACGTAAGTCACAATATCGGCGAAAAAATGCATGCTTTTATTTTAAATTTAAAATGAAACACATAAGTTATGGACGTGTCTTAGTTTGGGCCCTGCGAAACGGACTCCGAGATGGAGATACACACGCAGGAAGTTTGTTGACGCTGCTCCTAGAACCAGGCCTGCATGGGAGCCAGGGAGGCAGGGATAACAGAGAGCAGATTGCAACTCCGACCTGGCCTGTGCTGTAGGGCGTACTGGGCCCACCCCCCTGCGGAGATGTGGCAGACAGAGGGATTGGTACCTGTCCTCCCTCAGTGACCAAGCCTTCGGTGTGGGGGCCATCACCTTTAGCAAGGCAACTTCCTCTGGCTGGCGGGAAGGCCCTTGAGGTTCTCAGCCGGAACTCCGAGCAGGTAACACTTCCAGCAGCGGGGGGATCCGAAGGCACCCCGCAGCATCCACAGCCACGTGTGTCCATGTTCTGTGTGTTTCCTCCTTCTCAATGGACTTTTCCAAAATTTGCTGATGGACTCTTGTTCCAAATAAGAGCATTTTCACTGCTGATGAGCCATATTCTGAAGGTTTCATCGTGTTTGGTTCTCTTTACATACACCAGATGTCCCATTTGAGATCTAGCAAGACCCTGTGGCTTAAGAACAACTGACAAGCACGTATGATGTGTTTGAAGCTGGACTGATGTTTGGACCCTAGACTTTTAAATACTTTTCCAGCATATTTTTTGAGATTCATGAAAGCTCAGACATTTTGCCTCTTAAGTTTCCAGGTGTTTCTGGCATTTGATGATTTTTCGGGGTCAGACTCTCCATTTGTTATGCTAAAGGTCATCTTCCTCTTATGCCCTATGACCTATAGGTCTTTATCTGCATATTCTTCAGTTACTCTTCCATCTGCCACAAGTAACTGTCCACCCTGTTCCTTTTTTGAGTGTTTTCCCTTTAGACATGCATCTCTGTATCTTGATCCCCAGGCTCTCAGTGCGAATGATAGCCCAGGCTGCCCCAGTGATCCCCAGAATGCCCAAATACCATTTCTAGATGTACTCTTCCAATCCTTGAACAGTTTATGTTGTTGTTGTTGCTTATTAACCATCTTAATCGTTTTTAAGTGTATAGTGCAGTGGTGTGAAGTGTAGTCACCTTGTTGTGTGACCGATCTCTGGAACTTTTTTATCTTGCAAAACCAAAACTCTGTACACATTAAACACCTCCCGTTTTCCCCTTCTCCCAGTTCTTGGCAACCACCACTCTACTTTCTGTTCCTACAGGTTAGACTATTTGAGGTCGTTCATATAAGTAAAATCCTACAGTATTTATCTTTTTTGACTGCCTTATTTAACTTGATGTCCTGTCCTCAAGGTTCATCCACATTATGTCAGAATGTCCTTCCTTTTAAAGGCTGAATAATATTCCATTGTACGGGTACACCTCATTTGTTCGTCCATCTATCGAAGTACAATTGGGTTATTTCCTCCTTTTGACCATAGTGAATTACACGGCTATGAACATGGCTATACAAGTGTTTGTTTATTTTTAAATGCAAAGGTTTTTTTGTTTCTGTCAGCCTGCTTTGTCTCAAATTGTAAATGCTAAAGAGCAAGTCTGGATCCCTTTGCAAGTGTAACCATAAATGGAACACAAAGACGCTTCGATTACCCCACAGTGTCTATTTTCCTTTCGCATTTTGGCGTGTGCTGACATTTTAGTAGGAATACTATTCAGTCTCATTTATACTTATCCCTTCATTTAGCCATGTTTTGTTTCCTTGGTTTCAAATTTTCTCTCTTTAGGTGAATTGGGAACTGAAGCCTTTCATTTGACTTGTGATCTTGTACATTCTGGAAGCTCATACATGTAATCGTGGAACAAATAAAGCAGCTGGAGGAAATCTTTCCTGAACAAAACCCAAGTGGGGCATTTGGGTGTGAGCCAAGATTCCAGCAGCTACAGAGGGAGATGTGAAAAGGCTCCCTGTATTACAGCACCAACAAATCGCTTCCGGCCTGATAGGAATGTCCTTTAGGTCATGATCAGATAGAGGGTAGGGACCTTTACACATTTAACTGCCTGGCCACAAAGCGAAGTGTTTACTGTAACCTTCCAAGGTCTCTGCACCAAGCTAATTACTTGATATACCTGAAGGAAGAGCAGCATTGTGAGTGCCTCGGTGGGCTCAGCATAAATGGAGGTTCTGAGTCTGCTTAGTCTGAACCTGGCCTCCCACTAAATTACTGTGGGGTCCTAGGCAAGACTCTGTGTCGGTAACTTCCTGGGGTTCCATTCCTCCAACCAAAATTCAGATCTGTAATGCAAATTTAGCTACTAAACAACAGCTAATAATAAATGATGCCCTGAGTTAACTTCCTCTTTTTAGAGGTGAAAGCTTATTGTCCAAAGTGATCTAATAAGTAAAATTTCACGGACATTTTGAAAAGATGGGTGATTTATTTTAGTATATACACATACACACATACACACACACACATGTCTGGATTGACACATACAAAAGCAGAAGCTTGTAATGGAGGTAGGTTTTTAAAAAATGTAAAGGAGTGTTCCAAGACCATTTATCAGTTTATTCAACCAACATTACCTATTACCTAGAGCCATACTTCTCAAACGTTAGATGTGTAAGAGACACCTGGGGGGCTTTTTAAACATCCTTTCTGGGGTGCCTGGGTGGCTCAGTCATTAAGTGTCTTCCTTCAGCTCAGGGCATGATCCCAGCATTCTGGGATCGAGCCCCGCATCAGGCTTCTCTGCTGGAAGCCTGCTTCTTCCTCTCCCACTCCCCCTGCTTGTATTTCCTCTCTTGCTGGCTGTCTCTCTGTCAAATAAATAAATAAAATCTTTAAAAATAAAAATAAAAATAAACATCCTTTCTTGGCGCCTGGGTGGCTCGGTCAGTTAACTGTTGACTCTTGGTTTTGACTTGAGTCTTGGTCTTGGGATCGTGAGATCGAGCCCTGCATTGGGCTCCCCACTCGGTGAGGAGTCTGCTTGGGGATTCTCTCCCTCTTCCCCTCCTTCCCTCAAATGAATAAATAAATCTTTAAAAAAAAACAAAAACAAAAACATTCTTTCTGGGGCCCGTCTTCAGAGTTTCTGATTCAGTAGATAGTGTGGTGGGGCCTGGAAAATGTGCATATGTAACAAGTTCCCCAAGTAATATTGAGACTGCTGGTATGCACACCATACTTTGGGTGTGAGAGATCTGGAGACACTCAAAATGCCAAAGTGAAGAAGACGCAATCATGTCCGTAAGGCAGATAGAATTCATGTGAATACTCTACAACGTGATTAACCACATCGTATCACTGTGTGTGCGTGCACGTGTGTGTTTTAAAGGCACTTCAGAGAATGCAGCACATACAAAGGTATAGAGGACTGAAACCACATGACGTGTTCAGGGACATAGAATTTGCATTTCTGGAGCTCATGGCTGGTCAGTGGGTGATTTGGGGTGGAGGGACATGGAGGTGAAGGGGAATATGCAGCAGGAGAGATGCCAAGAACTAGGTAGAGCTCTGATCATAATGGAGTCTGGTTTCTTCAGTTCTGGTAGTTTTTTGTACACCATATGGTGATTTACATGTTCTTAAAAATTACCTGTTTTCCATTATTTTTGAGGTTCTTTTTGTATCCAATGAATAGTCAGCCAGTCGTCCTTGCCCAAAATTGTTTATAGTAGTGAACAATTGGACTACAAAGATGTTAACAATAAAAGTATCTGACAAAAATAGCCTTTTTTCTTACAGAAACAATGCGTGCTTACTATAAAAACTATAGACGAAAAAAAACAAACAAAAAAAAAACACACAAAAAAAAACCTCCCATAAGCACATCTATTATTTAGAAAATCACTGCTAAAACCCCTGGGGACTAACCTCCCGGATCCTTTTCTATATCCATGTGCACTTTTCCCTATTGGAATAGGGTCATACCATATGTTCTGAAAACTAGCGTCTGCCAGTTGTTGGACACGTGCACAATTCCAACTTAATTCTCGTTGTTTGACATTTGGTCTGTTGAGTATCCCCCATGGCGGATGCCTATGCAGAAAGTTGAGGAAAGAGAGTCAGCCAAGTAGAGACAGTGGGGTGGAGAAAAGAACATTCCAGGCCTGAGCAGAGACCTAGAGGTAAGGAAACCTTGGCACCTGAGGAATGGAAAGTCTTCTGTGGGGTCCAGAGGACTGCAGGCTGCAGATTGTTTTAACACATTGTTGTTTTCGTCAACTTGATTTCGACAAAGTTGTTTTTGGCAAATTGCTTTCAGTCAAACTATCTAAGTCCTCATTAACGGGATCTGGGGGCTTCCTGGACCTGGCAGTGTGCCGGAGCTGGCTCACGCAGGCTCCCAAGCCAGTTCTGCCCATCTCTGCCCACCTCACATTCAGTGATGTCCCCTTAGCAGCTTGAAATTGGCAAAATGTACAAATCAGGAAATTTTCCCTTCTTTTTCCCCCATGAAAACCAATTCCCCAGCACACCACTAGATGTAGCTGAGTGAGACGGAAAAAGTCCAAAATCAATGTCCTGGGTTTCAGCTCAGGACTCAAACACTGACGTGGTTGACCAGTGTTAGGCAGCATTAACTTTGGAGTCAGAAGGGCCAGGGTTTGAATCCTAACTGTCATTTTCCTCCCACTTCCAGCAGAGTAATTAACTTCTCTAAGCCTCAGTTTTTTTATGTGTGAAATAGGGTCACTAATATTTAACTTACAGATTAGTTATAAAAATGGATCCTTGAGAGACAGAAGCTATTATGATGATTACTGTAATGAAGGAGGAGCATGAGGGCTTTAAGTTGATTTTGTAATTTGAGTTGAAGTTTGAGTTGCTTCAGGAGTTTTAAGTAGAGAATCCTATAATAACAACAATAGCTAGCATTATGGAGTCTTAATTATATGCTTCTTCATGCATTATTTAACTTAATCCTCAAGAGAACTCTAAGAGGTAAATACCAGTGATATAAATACCCCCATTCTATAGTTGAGGCACCTGAGGTTTAAGTGAAGTAACTTAGCTGGTCAGTGCAGAGACAGGAGTTGGAATGCAGGTTTATCTGAGTTCAGAGTCTGTGTTCTTTTCCACTGTGCCTGTGGGGTCTCTGCTCAGTGGAGGCATCTAAGCTCCATGATATCAGTTTATGAATCCTATGAGTTGTTGAAGTCTTAGGTGTGAATGCGGTCACACTGGAAGGGTCTATAGAGTAAAAGGAGCACTGTGCAACCCTGGTCTTTAAAAGGCAAGATGAGAATTTAGAAGAGGAAGCAATGTGGGGTGCTTGGGTGGCTCAGCAGGTAGGTGTCCAGCTCTTGATTTCGGCTCAGGTCGTGATCTCAGGGTTGTGGGATCGAGCCCCACATCGGACTCCATGCTTAGCGGGGAGTCTGCTTGAGATTCTATCTCCCTCTCCCCTTGCCTTTCCCTGCCCTTCACATACTCATGCTCTCCCTCTCTCTCAAAAATAAATAAATCTTTAAAGAAAAGAAGAGGAAGCAGTGTCAGCAGCTGGGACATGCCACAGAGAAATCAGAAAATGTAAGAATTAAAGAATTAAAAATCCTTGGATTTGGCAATGTGAAAAGCATTGATAAATCTCAACAAAAACAGTTTGGATAAGATCATGGAAATAAAGGCCAGCTTGCTTTGGGTTAAGGAGTGAATTGATAATGAGGAAGTAGAGGAAACTGGTGTAAACTACTTTTGAAGAATAAGATTCTAGAGAAGTAATTTGGAATATAGGGAGTTACTTCACGACATACATGTATTGGGAAGAAATAGTGAGTAGAAGTGAAGCGTAGGAACATGGTTAAAGGAGCAAAGTCCCTGAGGAGGCAAGAGGAATGGGATCCAAAGCCTGGTTGAAGAACTGTGGCTGGATCAGTAAGGGATTGGATTTTGTAGGTTGCGTGGGATAGAAGAAGGAAGTGAAGTGTTGAGGATACTGGTCCATATAACTAAAGGCATGGCACTGTGCACTCTAGGCCAGGCAGAGAATAAGTAAAACCAGACAGGCACCTGTAGTCTGAGAAAATATAGAGTGGTCAGAGTCCTAGGAGTCTCAGAAGAGATTGAAATGAAGTTGGGAATCAAAGAGCAATAGAGCTGTAAGAGTGGAGAGCTGTGTACAGTGACTGGGAACTTGATACTGGATAATTCATATGCAGAGAAGTTCTATAGTTGACAAGGCCTCTGGTCTAGCATGGAAGGTCAGTCTTTGAAGCGGAGTAGAAGTGAATTTCATCAGAATTGAGATCAAGGGACTCTAGGCCTAGAGTTGTGATTGAGACCTGACATTGGTATCCTCTTGAGTCTTCACCCAACAAGACTACATTTTCCATAATTCTTTGTTATTAATCCAAATGTTTGTGTCTAAAGGTGTCCCTCCCAGTTAGGGTATAAACACTCCTGATGAAGAGTGACATATTCTTTAATTGGTGCCTGAGAGATCTGATAGAATCTTCTACCATCTCTCAGGATCCTCTTCCTGGGTTTGGTAGGGAGTGAATATAAAAGTCCTAGGTTCATTTCTTCTCTCTCTATGGGGATATACAGCTTACATTTTCAGAGGAATAATATAAATAATAATTTCTTTCATTTGTTAAGCACCTGCTATATGCCAGCTACTATGCTAAGTAACTTATGTAGATTATATCTTTATGGCCTTATAACAACTCAACAAGATGGGTGGAGATTAGAAAACTCCCTTGTCCAGGGTCACTCAGCCTATAAGTGATGAAGCCAGTATTCAAACTCAGGCAGTCTGCCTCCAGAACTCAAGATCCTCACTATGAAAAACTACCTCTCAATGCCTGGGAGACCCAGGTCAGCCTCATGTTGGACATCAGTGTATTACTGCTTATGAAGGAAGAGGAAAGTAACCACTCTGGAGATCCCTCATCCTTGTCCCAGGAGCACACCGTTAGGACTAGGTCTCCTGGCTGGCCTCTACCTCTCCACCTGCAGCCTGCTTCCCTCTGGAGCATAACTCACATGCTTTGAGCAGCCATCACCCCCATACAGCTCTGCTTTCCCTCAACAGTGCCCTCACTGCCAGCGGCAACGTGAGAGGTCTTCCCAAAACCCCCTTGAAGTTAAACCTCTGGGCTCTTCTTGCAAGAGGGCTGAGGAATGACATGAAAGGCATTTCATTGTATCACTGACTCTTAGAAATATTGGAAGGTTGTTTCACACAGATACATTACTCTGATAGAGCTTGGCTATTCAAAGTACAAGGAAGCCTTAGTGTAAGACTGCTCAGAAAAGTAATAGAAGAGGTATACAAGGAGAAGAAAGGATTTCTTTTGTAATGATAAAAATGATTTGTTCAGTGGGAAGGACCTCGTTGAAAATCATATTAATTTGCTTCTAAATTAATTTGCTATTTTCAGCAAATTTGCTATATTTCAGCAAATGATATCTTGTCCTGTACATGCC
Source organism: Ursus arctos (assembly GCF_023065955.2). Taxonomy (NCBI): domain Eukaryota; kingdom Metazoa; phylum Chordata; class Mammalia; order Carnivora; family Ursidae; genus Ursus; species Ursus arctos. The sequence goes on from NW_026622930.1 coordinate 13,618,837, forward strand.
CATCTCCAACTTTTGTATTTAAAAGATGCATTTACCAGTCTCGTACTTGGATGAACTTCTGATGCATAATCAGAAAGTACTGATGGAAGAAAAATGGATGAGCATACATTTTTAAAGCTGTTCTATGTTGGGCATTTCTTTTAATGTATGTTCACTGACCAGATGAAGACTTTTTATTTTGACCCGTATCTTCAAAAGTAAAAGAATATTTCACCTTATCTTTCAAGAAGAAAAACGACAAAACAGTTTTGTTTTACTTTCAAAGTGAGGTATCTTCCTAAATAATATTAATTTGTACCAAATCCCTAAGCCCTCTAATCCCCCTGCCCCACTGCCTCCTCCAGTGCACACGTAGTGCAGGACACGGAGCTAGTGAGAGCCCACCCCCGAATGGTCCAGAAAAACAAACCAAGGAGGGTTTACCTTGTTCCTTTTTATGGGGCCAAAGGCCAGAGGGCTGATATCCAAAGCCGGGTCCCAGAAATAATAACAAAAATAAAGCCAGGAAATTGAGTTGCAACCAGGACTTTATTAAGGCCCGGGTGTCAGCACCCAGGTGTTGAGGCAAAACCAAATGTTGGGTGGGTGGAAGCAACCAAGAAACCCCAGAGTAAACAGCAGAAGAATTAGCTATGCAGAAGTTGCTCAGGATGGAGTTCAGGTAGGGAGGGCCAGTGCCCCAGGCAGTGTTGTCACTGGCATCCTAGCTGGCTTGTTTCTCCTGCCTTATGTCATTCGTCTAGCCCAGAGGTTCTCTACAAGTGATCCATGGCCCAGAGCGGTTTTGAGGTCACAGCGATTTTCCTGATGCTAGGCACTGTATACCTTGTTTCACTCTGCTGACATTTGCATTGATACTACAAAAATGTGGGAGGTAAAACTGCATGAATTGTTTTACCTGTTTTTAGCATGAATCAAGACAGTAGCCCCCAATTGTACCTAGTAATCATTATATTCTTCATCATCTTGCTCTCAGAGTTTAAAAAAAAAAATGTCAGTTTCAGTTAAGACTATCCTGGTAAAGCAATAAGAATTATTTTATTAAATCTCAATCCTCAAATGCACATCTTTTTAATATGCCAGGAAGTATTCGTACAGCATTCCTGTTACTTGCCGAAGCACAATGGTTGTCTCTTCGCACTATTGTTTAAGTCGAGATCTGAACCGGCCACTGTTTTAATGGAACGCTATTTTTATTTGAAAGAATGACTGACAAACTATCATTATTCAGACTTGAGTATCTGGTCAGCATTTTCTTAAAAATGAATGAAGTGAGCCTGTCATTTCAAGAAAAACAACTGACAGCGTTTGTTGCCAATGAGAAAATTCAAGCTTTCAAGTGAAAATTAGAATTTGGGAAACTTGTATCCACCACTGTGAGCTTGACAGTTTCTCAATACTTAAAGACTTTTCTGGTGAATTCAATGGTGATATTAACAAATGTGATTTTTTTATATTGTATAATGAAATGTGTTAACATTTAGAAGATCTGTGTAACTTGGTGAATTAATATTTTTCAGACAACCAATGCATGATGTTACAAAATCATGCTTGGGTAAAAGATCTATTGAAAGTACAAGATATGCCACTGGATTTTAATGTAAAGAAGTATGAAAAGTTAATTGATACGGTTTCAAATTCTACATTGCAGCCAGCCTTTAAGAAACTATTACTTAATTGAGTTACAGTGTAGTATCCGGAAAGAATATCTGCAATTATCTGAAAAGTCTACCTACCCTTTCAGCTACGTGTCTGTGTGAAGCTGTATTTTTCTTTACATACTACAGTCATACCACCACAAAGGGAATTCAGAAGCAGATATGAGAATCTAGCTGTAATTTATTAAACAATACATTGAAAAGACTTGCACAAATGTAAAATCTCTTCTCACTGTTTTTATTTTGTTTTGTTTTGGAAAATTTACTTAGTTTTCAAAAAACGTGTAATTTATGTTAAAATGGAATGAAATTATTGTCAATTTTTAATGAAGTAAGATTTTGAAATTTTCCCAGCTATAATTTCTAGTGTGACAAATATTGACAGATAAAGCCCATGTAAATAGAAGTGCTTCAGGGTTCTCAATTTTTAAGAGTGTAAGGGAATTCTAAAGCTACAAAGTTGGGAGAACCACTCACGTAGTACCTACCATGACCCGGGCCTGGGCTCGTGCAGGGACAGCGTGGTGTACTGGACAGATGTGGACCTTGCCCCCAGAGCTAATAGTCACCTAAAATAAAACAGATAATTCCCATGGAGTGTGGTAAGTGCGGTGATAGGAGAAGCAGCAGGTGATATGGGAGTGCACTGTGGGGCACCTGGCTCTGTGTTGGGGAGACTTTCAGCAGGAAGTAATGTCTCTGCTGATTCCTGAAGGAGAAATAAAAGTTAGCTAGGCAAAGAAGAGTTTGATTGCTTTGGGTATATGGAAAAGCATGTACAAAGGTCCCCACGCAAGAGGTCCTGGCTTCATTGCAGAAAAAAAAGAAGTTCAGTGTCATTGGGTCACAGAGTGGAAGGGATGGCAAGATATGAAGCTGGGCTAGAGGGCAGCAGCCAGGTTATGAGGGTCTTTTGTGAGATCAGGAATGAAGACCTACTCCTAGGAGAAATGGAACATCCTAGAGGGTTTTAAGAAAAGATGGTGACATCATATTGTATTTTAGACAGATCTCTCTTGACTGTAGAGAATGGCTATCTAGAGGTAGGGGACTGGTTAGCGTCAGTGTGGCAATGAAAGAGAGTTGGTGGAATCTGTGCTATGGTATGGCTGAGGTGTTGGAGAAATACGGATGAATTTAAGAGCTGTTTTCGTGGAGAAGTTTACAGATCTAGGTAAATGGATTGGTTGTGGTTAGAGAAAGAGTGGGGTTGGCACCGAGATTGAATCTAGGTTTCAGGTTTAGCACCTGGGAGTAATGATAATATTCATTGTAGAGGGAATGTAAAAAGTACAGGTTTGAAAAGGAGAAGAAGGGATTCCATTGGGACCACCTTTGGGCTGTCCAAAAGGAGATGCCCACTCAGCATCTGGATCTGCAATTCTGAAGTTGTGGGGGAAGCAGATCTGGACTAGAGACATAGATTTTGAGTCATTAGCATATGAATTTTAACTGAAGCCAGGGGCTGAGAGATCTCTCAGAGAGAGGATTTAGACAAGAAAGAATGACTGCCTAAGACAGAACCATAGGGAGTACCATCAATGAGGGGATAAAGAGGTACCCAAAGTATTAAGGGAATCCAAAGACAGATGTGGTCATTGAGACCGAGGGAGTAGAGTTTCAAGAAGGAAGGAAGGATCAGTCATGACCAGTGCTGTCAAGAGGTCAGTAAGATGAGCATTGAGAGTATCTTTTCAATTTAGCAACAGGGGAGTAGTTGTTGAGTAATTGACTGTATCCAGAACAATGTCAGTGGAGTGGCAGGCTGTCAAGAGCTTGAAAAGTGAGGGGAGGGGTTGGTGGAGGAGAGAGGGGAAAAGACTGCAGAGGGTGTGAGAGGCAGGAAAACAGAGATTGACTTGAGATTATGATTCTGTGAGGAGGAGCCCATTAGAGAGAGAAGGTTGAAGATACAAGAGAGAAGGGGAAATCAGTAGAGCCAGGTTCCAGAAGAGTCAGAACGTGAGGAGATTTGGAGAGCAGGTAGAGAGGGAAGCCAGGTCTCCAACAGGGAACCAAGTTCCAATCAGGGCATGATGTGGGGAGGGCATTAGCTGAAGAAATTGAGGGCATAGAATAGTTTAATTAGGAATGGAAGTTCCAGAGTTGGGTGGCTTAGTTGGTTAAGTGTCTGATTCTTGGTTTCAGTTCAGATCATGATCCTCAGGGTCGTGTGATGGAGCCTTGCGTCAGGTTCCGTGCTGAGTGTGAAGTCTGCTTGAGATTCTCTCCGTCTCCCTCTGCCCCTCCCCCTACTCTCCTTCTCTTAAAAAAGAAAGAAAGAAAGAAAGAAATGGAAGTTCCATGATGCTCAATGGAAAGGTTTAGGAGGAAGAGAACAGCGAGATTTAGGATCAAAGGAGAAAAGACACAGAGCAGTGTGAGGAAGAAAATGGAAGAGACTGGAAGGCCAGAGGGGTTCACCAGAGTGACCAAGCTTAGCAGTTATGAGGAGACAGTCAGGATGTACAGAAAGCTGTATCTTATTTTAGATATTGGTAATTTAATTACAGCAATCTTATCTTTTTACACAATGATGCATTTTTATATCACAACCTTAAAATTCCTCTCAACAATAGTGATTTTTTTTTAACTGAAACTTTATTTTCTGGCCAATTCAAATTATCTTTATGTGTTTCTGTTGTTTACTTTTATGTTCACCAGGTTAAATCTTCAGTTATGCTACTGCCATTAAGAGTTTCCTACGTAGAAAAATCTATTCATTATGAACACATTTATTGCTTCATTGAGTTGCCTATTTAAAATGCAGAGAACCACAAATTAAATGTAGTGCTTTTCCATTTTGAAAAAAGCGGATGAATGGGTACTATTTTCTTGAATACATCATGTTTGTCTTACATAATTAACAGTCCAGATTCATAGGCTAACAGATGCCAATCCTTGCTTGTTTTGATATTTGTTCCTTATTGAAAAGATGTTTCCTAAGACTTGAGTATGCCATGTTCTGCATCAGAGGGAATTATAAGGCAGATGTAATAGGGACAGTTGCTTGTGGGGGGGCAGCGAAGTGGTCAACGGAGAGGTTGGTCTATTTCTCTGAGGTTAATTACGCGAAGTATAAAACAATTTCTTCATTGAAATTGTTAAATATCTCAAGCAGTTTCCATATAAGATTAACCCATTAAATACTTCCAGATTTCAAGTCTACAGCCCTCTACTAAATATGCATTGTGTATAAGACTTTGGTGTTTGTTGCAGATACATTCTTTAATGACCTATCCTAATACCTCTCAATATACCCCTATGTTGAATATGTGTAAGTGTAGACTATAGTATGGTACAAGGGCACCGTTAAATGAGAAATCTGCCATTAATGCTTAGTGGACCTGATCTGGAGGTCAATTTATTTTCTTATTTCTTTCTACTGTAACCCCAAAGAGGCCTTGTATTCCATTACCAAACCCATATAATAGATTCTCCTGTCAGAGAAGCTGTAGCAGGCTAATGGAGAGAGCTTTGTCTTTGATGCCACATGACACCACCTAATCCCACAAGGGTCACAGCTCTACTGGCTCTGTTAGAAACAGAAGCCCCGGGGCGCCTGGGTAGCGCAGTCGTTAAAGCGTCTGCCTTCGGCTCAGGGCGTGATCCTGGCGTTCCGGGATCGAGCCCCACATCGGGCTCCTCCGCTGGGAGCCTGCTTCTTCCTCTCCTGCTCCCCCTGCTGTGTTCCCTCTCTCGCTGGCTGTCTCTCTGTCACATAAATAAAAATTTAAAAAAATCTTAAAAAAAAAAAAAAAAAGAAACAGAAGCCCCTTTATTTCCTCTGATTGTCTCATCCCATTCCACTCTGATCTTCATTTGTTCTGATCAACCTCCACGTTCCCCCTCCTTCAGACTTTCAAAGAACATCCCTGGAATCTTTTTTTTCCATCGTAAATGAACTTTCCCACATCCTTAACTGGCAGGTAAAGCATTGCATCTGCCTTCTTGCTTTGGTTGACATTTGGCTCTCTCCTGAGAGCTTTGCCCAGTTGGTCTTTTGAGCAAACACTGCTCCAGAAGCATGGTGCTGTTTGGAGACCGTCCTTTCCCAGCCTGTAATAAACCCTGCTCTTTTGATCATTCTGCCCTCTGGCACTGTCATCCACCAAAGTCCAGGTCACGTGTATCACATAGAGCCTCCCCCAAACCCAAAGTCCTGACATCGTCTGGGGGCCTCTCAGCACTGTAGCATCTCAGTTCCTCCACTCTCCCGGTTCCAGTGACCTTCATCTTGTCTGCTCCCTTAGCTGTACCCTGGGTCACTGCCTGGAAATGCAGCATCTCTAAAATCTCACATCTAGATAGCTGCTTTCTACAAGTCAGGACCTCTGATACAATACTGGGTAGTAGGGATGGTTAGTGGCATCCCTATTGTGTTTCTGGCTTTTCAGAGAAAATGTTTATCTACAGTCTCATCATTTAGTGAGATGTTGCTGTAGGGTTTGGCTAGAAGGGAAAATCTCTTATATTCTAAATCTGCTCAATTTTTTCCATTGGAAATAGGCATTGGGCTACTTTGAATGTTTTTTCCTACACATGTGACATGCTTATGTTGTTTTCCTCCCTTAATCTGATACTTGCAGCACTAAATATTTTCTCCTCCACTTTTTCTCTTCTGAAACTTCTTTTAGTGTATTGTCTGTGCTTTCCCTTACATCATCTGTGTCTCCTTAATTTTCCCTTCAGTTTCCCCCCCTCCTTTTTTAGATCTCCGTACTGCATTCTGGGAGATTTCCTCAGTTTTGTCTTCCAGTTCATTAAATCTCTCTTAAGCTGTGTCAAACTTGCCAGTTATATTTGCTCATTCCAGGATTTTCAGCTGGTTCCTTTTTATTTCTCTTTCTTCTTATTTCATAGCCTTTAAAAAATGTTTTTAATTGAGGTGTAATTGATAAATAACATTAAATTAGTTTTGGGTCTACAACATAATGATTAATACATTGCAAAATAATCACCACAATGTTTAGTTAACAACCATTACCTTCCATAGTTATAAAAGAATTGCTTTCTTCTTGTGATAAGGACTTTTAAGATCCCCCTTCTTAATGACTTTCAAATAGGTAATATGGCATTATTAACTAATCACCACACTGTTATTATATCCCCATGGCTTTATTTTATTTTATATACAATCTTCTATATATTTCAATCTCATTTGATAGCTATTCTTTTTCCATTATAACTGAGGATTTTAAAAGTCTTCTTAAGAGTATTCTGTTCAGTTCTGTTTTCTCAGATGTGAATTGTCTCATTCACTGAACTGTCTTTAATCATGCTGCACATCCTTATATATTTTGTAATTTTCTTTTCTTTTCTGGAGAGCATAACTTCCCAATGGATTTGCTTTATAAGGGTTCCTCTGAAGGGTGGTTTTGAGATCCTTAGCTCTGAAACAGTCATAAATTAAGCATGGTTTGGGATTCCCACTGCAGAGAAGTAACAGTGTCTGAGCTTACGGGCAGTGCAGACTCAGATGCTAGTCAAGTCTAGGCGTCTTCATTTCTAGTCACAGGTGATTTGGGGTCTTGACCCTAACTGAAATAATTGAACTAATGTCATCCCACCCTACCCCACGCCCTGATATCTGTGGGGCATATTCAGCCCCTTTCCCTTTGCAGATATAGAAACATAAGACCCCCCAGTCTTTCTAGCACCTGCCCCTACCCCAGTTTCACAGTGGCCACAGAGTCTTAGTCGTTATCACCACTGGGGGCCATTATCCTCTCCTATTTACAGAGATGTGCTTTTCTTGTTTTTGAAAATTGTTGTAATCAGTCAAGGCCCCAGCAAAAAATAGAATATCATTCAGATACTTAAATTCAAGAGATTTTAATGAAGAAACTATTTATAGAAGTATGGGCAGGAATGAAGAATCCAGCAAGGTCATTTGAGGTACCCAGAGACTAGGAACAGCAGCAGGCTGTCACCACACCGAGTCCTGAAGAGGCAAAGGAGGAGATGTCATTAACGGAGTTCAGGGACAGCTGGCACTGCCAATGAGGGGCCTCCTGGTGGAAGCCGAGTTTGAAGAGTAGTAGCCAGCATTAGAAGGCAGGCCTGAAGTAGGGAGGGAGCAAGAAAGAGGTATCCCATCCTCTCTCTTCCTGCCCTCATATCTCTTGCTGGTACCTGCTGCTGGCCAAACCCGGCTGGAAGACAGCCAACAAGAGGGCCCAAGTAATATGGTCCAGAAGGGTACAGAGCAAAGCAGAGAATGCAAATAGAAAATAAACAGAACAGGCTTATGTGGTTTTAAAAAATATTTTATCTGTTATTTCTGTATGTTGCAGCAGACTGAGAATTTTCAGCAAGTGTTTACTCTGCTGTGTTGACTCAGAAGTCTGAGAATCCCTACTTCAACCTCTTACCCGGCTGACTCCCTCACTCAGGCACACCCCTGACGTTTGCATGCCTGGGACAAGAGTACACATGGAATCCCACACGCTCTGTGTGCGTGCGTGTGTATCTATATATAGTATATCTCTCTATATATTATAAAGCAAGGTAAACTATTAAATATATTTTCTCTTCCCACCTTGACAAATACACTTTAATAACAAGCTAGAAGGCAAAAGTTTGATTAGAAACCGTCAGTTCCTTGGAGGTCCACAATGGACATCTATGGCGTGGGGGAGTACCGGCCCCTGGTCCCTGGCTGTGCTCCCTGTGGCAAGGGGCCTCATGCACTTATGTGGAGACCAGACCACCCTTCACTCTGAGCTTAATCCCCGTCTCCTACAAACAGCCACCCTTTGAGCGAGCCCTCAGGAAGAGGCCTACATAGGCACTGAAAGTGGGCTTGGAGATGTTTGGGTAGGGAATCAATCCTAGGGTCCCGGGTACCTGCAAGGCCCTCTAAAAGGTGGAGTGTGTAGGCTTGGGTGTGGGCACAACCCCTGGTCCTGCACGCTCTTTGTTCTGTGGAGAGGGGTGTGGCCAGATAAGGGCCAGAGCAGAGCCCTCCAGAACGCAGGATGCCCGACAGGTCCTCTCTGGCCCGGGTCTAGTGCTGGTCCCATTGCACTTGATCTTCACCTTCAGCAGGCCCTACACTCCCTTCCCCCTCTAGGTTTTTCTCAGATGACAAGGCTCTTGTGAGGCTGGCATGCTTCCCTGTCTAGTCTAGAGCCTGGGTCCATGACGCTCTTGGCAATGCCCTCAACGTCCCAGCCCTCGTTCTTCCATCACTCTTGCCTTGCAAAACTGCAGCTCCGGGTCCGCCTGACGCTCCGCCTTCTGCCTTACACCGAGCCTCCTGAGCACCTGCTGTACAAACAGCATAAGCCATATGAGCGGGTGCAGGCCCGCCGGGCCTCTGTGCCGGCACGGGTCCTTCATTCCCGCAGGCAGGTCTTTCCTGGGTCCCACAGGAGCACTTTCCAACCTTGGCCACTTTTGTCAGGCTCCTGCCCCACCATCGTCCCTGTTATGCTTGGCAAATGGCCTTGCTTCTCATTTCTTAAGAAAATTGAAGTCCTCAAAGCAACAGTATCTTTTCCACCCTGGCCCCCTCTACAATTTTACAGGACACTGGTGATGAGGACCATGGGGAGGAGGAGGACGGCGGTCCCACTACTCACCACTGACTTGCCACTACGACTCCTTCCCTCCTGTCAATGGTGGCGAAGGCGCTGTTCTCTCCATCCCGCAGTCTCAGATCCTTCCACCATAGCTCAGGTTTCTGCCCCTGTCTGTTTCCTGTGGACCTGAGTTCATCAGTTAGTCTCTGTGTCTGAAGCAATGCATTTCAGCCGCACTCCCCCCTCTATTCTCACATCCAGATCCTTCCAGTCCGCTGTGACCTCATTTCTGCCCCAGGAACTCTGCTGCTGCAACCGCTCTGACCAGGTTCAGCAGTGACCTCTTTGCTGCTAAAACCAGGTCCTCTAGCTGTTCTCCATAGCATTTGACGCTGACAAGCTCACCTCCTAAACGTGCTCTTTGCCCTGGACACCCACGCTCTTCCTGCTTTCCTGGCTGACTTTGCCAGTCTCCGTCCCTGAAATGTCGTCTTCCTCAGAGTTCCACCCTCACCTGCTTCTCTGCTTATTCATGATGCTCGCGGCGCCTGACCTGCACAAGGTGCTCCGTCAGCATCACGTTATGTGTGCAAATCAAGCTGCTGGCTTCACATTCAAGCAATCTACTCAAAAGTCTTTCGAAGTTTAAGCAGGAAGGAGCAAACTTTTTTTCGTAGGACTACACTTTTCCAATTATAAATGATGTATTACTTATTGCAACTGGAGTCCACTGAGGGGAAAAAACCATAATAGCTTATTTCAGAACTAATATGGCTATACGTTAGCAACAGAAATGATGTAGCTATCTTATTAGAAATACAACAAAGAGATTACTTAGCAGCTGTCTCCCCACACTGTCATTTCATTTTGCTCTGTGGTTCTTGGCAGAGAATCTAGAAAAGAAAAAAAATAATTAAGCCATTCTGTGTTCTCTCAGACTAAACGATCTCTGCTGTTCTGAGAAACAAATCTTAAAAGGCAATGTGTATTCCATGATTATTGGAAATAGAACATTTTCGGAGGTTTTTTCCCCTAGAGACGTGTGGTTAAACATGATGGCCTCTTCCCTTCCAGGTCTGGTTGTAAAGTTTCTCTTAGCTTTATGTTCCAAATGCAGAACTCGAGGGCCACACGCCAGCGTGGGGGCCATCATTAGAGCTTGAAACCCACTTTGAAAAAAAAGAATTCCACAGAGGTCTAGTTAGGGCTCTCTTTTCATTGAGATAAAGAGATACCACATGGAGAGCATTCAGTTGTTCATTCATTCAACAAATAATTATGTTAATAGCCACTTACAGTCATCTTAGCATGGATATTATTTAATGTGTGGAATGCCACTTGGCAAAAGATGCTGAGTTTATTTGTAACTTTATTTGGTCTTTACCTGCCGAGGTTTCTTCCCCCCACCGTTAGCCTGTTAGCAAGATCTATGCATAGGCACATGTGTCATATTGTTACGATTCCGTCAGTCCCTGCCGTGGTCGTCATAACAACGACCTGGGTCGTGGTATCTTTGTGCCACTCTATACTTGAGCAGAAGGAAAACTTTCAGTCCAGGCAAAGAAGGAATTGTTGAAATTAAGTCGGAAGCCGGGACTCCATTTCCTGCTGATTTATGCAGTTCGCACTTCTGAAGCCTAAGTATGAACTAAGAAAGGGATCTTGTGACCACTTTCAGTTTTAGGGACATTTTTATGGCTCACAGGGAGATAGATGAGACGTACAGATTTCATGGGGGGCAAGTTATTCGTGCCCTCAATCTTCTGGCATTACCCACATGCCCAAGACAGCACAAGGCAGACCTGAATGCAGTGAGTAGCCCAGGCAAAGAGCTCAGAGCATGTCAGTGTAGGAGCGTGAAGGTCACTGCCTACAGTGACATAAATGTATGGCTTAGGCTGCGTGTGAAGTCGTGGGGAGTGGTGGGGCTTGTGGCAAACTGGGGAGCTCCCAAGTTGCCTAAAGGCACGCATGTTTAAAAAATTGAAAAACCCTGAGCTGGCCACACAAACACGTGCCTCGCGACTCAGTACTGCTTGAGTTTTAGATCTCTATATCATGCCCGCCCCTTGACTCATTTCCTCTCTTCCCCTTGGAGTGGCCTTGGCTCACTCTTCCTCTTCCCACTGCCCACCACCCCAGATCTCGAACTGCTTGCTGCCTCAGACGAGAGCTGCAAGCCAAAAATTTCCACCTGTTTTAAAGAATAACGTTAACAAAATGTGCCTGTGTTTGAGAGTGGTTGCTTATATAAAAACCAAGCAGCATTTAAAACTTTAAAAAACTTCAGTCTTTGTTAGTTTTTATATTACATATATGATACACATTCTTCATTTAAAACTTCTAATAACATAGGAATAAAGTGTTCATTCCACTCTCCCCTCTGCCAATCCCAGTCCGCAGATAGATACTGTCTGTGGTGTATCTATCCAGATTGTTTTCTGAGCATGTAAACTGACGTATACATGCACATACTTACATACATAGATTATGTATAAATGTAATCTTACTAAAATGCTACCATACCATTCTGCAACTCACTTTTTCGTATAATACAGACATTTTCATAATCGTATAATTATATCACATCCTTTATATTGCATTCTGCATTTCCTTCAGCAGTTTATCAGTACACAGTAATTTACTTCAGCAGTCCCTATTAGTGCCATTTAAATCGCTTCTAGGTTTTCTGCTCTTTTTCTATTCTTATTCAGCAATCAGATACATCTCCATGGCCAAAACCTAACTCCTGATCTTCTTCCCCAAAAGTGCTCTCTTACAATTTTTCCATTTTAATGAATTTGATTTAATGAATGGTATCTCCATCCTTTGTATTGCTTGTGCCAGAAACCTCAGCATCACCCCCAGCTCCCTTCTTCCTCCATCCCACATCCATCATGTCAGCACCTCCACTACTGCACCCTGTCCAAGCCGCCGCCATCAGCCCGGGCCTTCCAGCCCAGCTCCCTGCTTCTGCCTTTGCCCAAAGTCTGTTCTCAGTTCTGTCCTCAACCAAAGGGATCTTTTTTAAATGTGCCATCAGGTACGGCCACTCCTCTGCTCCCAACCCTCCAGTGGCTTCTCATCTCACTTCATAAAAGCCAGCATCCTTACAGTGGTCACCAAGGCCTGAAATGGTCTGCTCCCCCTCCCCCAAGTTCTCCCCCTACCACCACCCCATTCTCATCTGTAACTCTCCTGCTTGCTCGTGCTGCTCCAGCCACACTTGCCTTCTTGCTTTTCCTCAGACACCCAGAAGCACTTCTGTCTCAGGGCCTTTGCATGTGCTTTGCTTTTTGTCAGCAGTGCTCTTCCCCTAGATATGTACAAGGCTTGCTCCCTTGTGCTTTCAAGTCTTTGCTCAGCCGCCCCTTCTCAGTGAGGGTCTTCACTGGCTGTAGTATTTATAAAGAACACACTTCCCAGCCTTCTCTGTCCTTCTCAGTAGTACTTATCACCATCTAATGAACTTTACAGTAAGGGTTATTTTGTTTAATATCAGTCAGCACCCCTAGAAGATAACTCAGTGAAGGCAGGAAATTTGTCTATTGAATGTCTGCTGAATGTTCAACTCTCGGAAGAGTGCTTGCCACAGTAGGCTCACAATAGCTACTTGTTGAACAAATGCTATGTGTGTCTCCAGTGAATATCCACGTATGCATTTATTTGCTCACATGTGGGGCATTATCCTCCAGGTAAATTAATAGAGCAGAATTTCTGAGTCAAAAGGGCATGCATGGGGGGCGCCTGGGTGGCACAGCGGTTGGGCGTCTGCCTTCGGCTCAGGGCGTGATCCCGGCGTTACGGGATCGAGCCCCACATCAGGCTCCTCTGCTATGAGCCTGCTTCTTCCTCTCCCACTCCCCCTGCTTGTGTTCCCTCTCTCGCTGGCTGTCTCTATCTCTGTCAAATAAATAAATAAAATCTTAAAAAAAAAAAAAAAAAGGGCATGCATGGGGCACCTGGGTGGCTCTGTCAGTTAAGCGTCTGACTACTGATTTTGGCTCAGGTCATGATCTCAGGGTTGTGAGATCGAGCCCCACAGCCAGCTCTTGCTCTGAGCATGGAGCCTATTTAAGATTCTCTCTCTCCCTCTGCACCCCCATCCTCCTGGAGCATGTGCACACATCTCTCACTCTCTAAAAAACAGAAAAGGGGACATGCATATTTTAAATTTAATAGACACTGCCAAATTGCTTTACCAAAAGGCTGTACTATTTGGTATATATGATTGTTTTGGTATATATGATATGTTAAAAAATATGTTTATAATATATATTTAATTTAATATACAAACATATCTTTTTACATTTAAACATAAATATATATATATATATATATATAAATCTCCCCCAGAGCATAACCTGGGTGTGCAGTGAGGGTACAAGTGAAAGGGACCTTTTAATTTAAGGATTCTTCATCTAGAGTCCATGAATGTGGACCTCTAATGGATACTTAGCAACAGAAAAGTTGGCAACAAAATGCAATCATTTTAGCGGTATCTGTGACTTTGTCACCAAAAGAAGTCACAGCTCTTTCCGCATCATAATGCAGATGTGGCTACCTTGAATTTGTTCCTTCCTTCACAGCTTTGCGATTAGAGTGAATCCCCCCCCCCATCTTCCTTTCCTTTTCCCACCACTCATTATTTGTTATGCCACCAGATCTTGGTATTTAATATGCTAATAAAGAAGCACCTATAATACATTACTGCTGATTTGGTTTTTTTAAATACTCATGTTTATTTCAATGCAACTGGTTTCACTTAATGCATTTAAAATCAGTCTTTATCTACCTACCACAAGGGTCCATGGTACAAAAACACTTAGGAACTCTTTTCTTTCTTTTTTTTTTTTTTAATGTTTTTTTATTACATTATGTTAGTCACCATACAGTACATCCCTGGTTTCTGATGCAAAGTTCGATGATTCATTAGTTGCGTATAACACCCATGCAATACGTGCCCTCCTTACTACCCATCAACAGTCTATCCCATTCCCCCACCTCCTCCCCTCTGAAGCCCTCAGTTTGTTTCCCAGAGTCCATAGTCTCTCATGCTTCATTCCCCCTTCTGATTACCCCCCGTTTCTTTATCCCTTTCTTCCCCTACCGATCTTCCTAGTTCTTATGTTCCATAGATGAGAGAAATCCTATGCTAGTTGTCTTTCTCTGCTTGACTTATTTCATTTACCATTATCTCCTCCAGTGCCGTCCATGTTGCAGCAAATGTTGAGAACTCGTTCTTTCTGATAGCTGAGTAATATTCCATTGTATATATGGTCCACAGCTTCTTAGTCCAGTCATCTGTTGAAGGGCATCTCGGCTCCTTCCACGATTTAGCTATTGTGGACAATGCTGCTATGAACATTGGGGTGCATGTGGTCCTTCTCTTCACTACGTCTGTCTCTTTGGGGTAAATACCCAGTAGTGCAATGGCTGGGTCATAGGGTAGCTCAATTTTTAACTTTTTAAGGGACCTCCACACTGTTTTCCAGAGTGGCTGCACCAACCTGCATTCCCACCAACAATGTAGGAGGGATCCCCTTTCTCCACATCCTCTCCAGCAATTGCTGTTTCCTGCCTTGTTGATTTTTGCCATTCTAACTGGCGTAAGGTGGTATCTTAGTGTGGTTTTGATTTGAATTTCCCTGATGGCTAATGATTTTGAACATTTTTTCATGTGTCTGTTAGCCATTTGTATGTCCTCATTGGAAAAGTGTCTGTTCATATCTTCTGCCCATTTTATGATTTGTTTATTTGTTTCTCGCGTATTGAGTTTGAGAAGGTCTTTGTAGATCTTGGATACCAGTCTTTTATCTGTAGCATCATTTGCAAATATATTCTCCCATTCCGTGGGCTGCCTCTTAGTTTTTTTGATTGTTTCCTTGGCTGTGCAGAAGCTTTTATTTTGATTATTTTATCACATGCTCATTTTATCTTTTGTTTCTCTTGCCTTTGGAGATGTGTCATGAAAAAGGTTGCTTTGGCCGATGTCGTAGAGGTTGTTGCCTATGTTGACCTCCAGGATTTTGATGGATTCCTGTCTCACATCAAGGTCTTTCATCCATTTGGAGTTTATCTTTGTGTATGATGTGAGAGAGTGGTCAAGTTTCATTCTTTTGCATGTAGCTGTCCAATTTTCCCAGCACCATTTATTGAAGTGACTGTCTTTTTTCCACTGGATGTTTTTTCCTGCTTTATCAAAGATAAAGGATGCCCAAGGAACTCTTTTCATCCCAGGTACCACAAATCATTTGGAAGGAGTGAGTTACTCATAGAGATAATCATAAGGTATTTTGTAAAATTGAAGTGCCACACAATTTCAGTACCAGAATAACAAGTATGGCAGTATTCATATCTGTCACATCTATCATGGATTCAACCAATGCATATTTATTAAGTGCTTCTATATACAATGCACTGTGTAACAGGTTCCGGGAATCAAAGGTGAAGATCTAGCCCTTGCTTTGGCTTACCATGGAACATTTATAATGGCTCTAATCCAAGGTTTTGCATCGGGGGTGCACATCAGAACTGTCTACCCAGAGCCTTTTCCTTCCTTCACTTGCTCCCCTTGTCTGCTCACCTCTGCATGTTGGAGGGCTCAGACCTTGCTTCTGGCTTTCTTCTCTATCCATGCTTTCTCCTCTCGGTGTTCTCGTGCTGAGTTGTGTCATCTAAATGCTAGTGATTGCCAAAGTTAAACCTTCAGACCAGATCTCTACCTAAGTTCCAGACTCATATTTACCATCTCCACTTGGATGATTCCTAGCACTCCAAACTTAATGTATCCAACCATATTTCTCCCTATTTCAGCAAATGGCTTCACCATCCACCCATTGACTCCAGCTAAAAATTGCCCAGATGTCTTCTTGGAATCTTACCTTTCCTTTATCTGGCTCCCTTATCCCACATCCCTGATGTAGTTCAGCAGCAAATACCGTTGACTCTCTGTCCACAATACCGGTAGCAGTGCTACTCTAAGTGTGGTCTGCAGGTTGGTGCTGCCACGAACTGTTACTGGTCTGTGACAAGTTAGCTATAGAAATTGAGAGGACCTTGTGACCTAAAAGTGTATAAAAATCTGTGAACATTTATTTTTATAACTTATATTTACAAGTTTTGATTTTTAATTGACAATTTTCATTTTATGATTTAACATTATTCATTAGGGAAATAAAATTTATATTAGTTATTTTTTACCCTCAATTTATTGAAGGTAAAACAAGCCCCACTGGAGGTTATTTTTGAAATATTTTTTTTTTTTAAGATTTTATCTATTTATTAGAGAGCAAGAGAGAGCACAAGCAGGGTGAGGGATAGAGGGGGAAGCAGACTCTCCGCTGAGCAGGGAGCCCAACACGGGGCTCCATCCCAGGACTCCAGGATCATGACCTGAGCCAAAGGCAGATGCTTAACCGACTAATCCACCCAGGAGCCCCAGGGAGATTATTTTTGTTTTGAAAATGCCAAGGCTAAAATCCATATACAGTTGCCAAGACATTGGTGAAGAGTGTATCAGGGTATTTATTTGGGAATGTTGGATGACTCCACAGCAAGGAGGGTGCTCAAGTACTACTTCCAGGGCCCCCATAGCTCTGCATATTCAGGAACTGGCTAATAATATGGGAGACTAACTCATAGAGCAAATTACAACTAGCAACATATTTTTCATTGCAGTGTGATAATCTCACTCATATTCCTGTTTACAGTGGTGATAGGAAGGAACAACTCTGTTGCCGACAAACATCTGAACTAAATAATACTATGAAGGATTACATTGTCAACCAATACAGTTTGGAGTTTACAATTTCTGTAGGAGCATGTTCTGACCGCGCAGAAAACATCCTGGCATCGTTACTCTGATTAAGAGGCTCACACCAGAATGTAAATCAGTGTACTGTTTCTCTTGTGAGAAAGTCCTGAGCTATGAAGAATGGTGGCTTACTGTCATACTAAACAATGGGCTTACTGTCATACTAAAAATCATGAATTAGGTAAAAGCTGGTATGTTAAATTCTGGGTTATTCTCTTGTGTTCTATGATAGTTTGGAAGCAGATCCTAAACAGCTCTTATGGCACGCTGAGGTATGATGATAATCAAGAGAACAAATGTTTGAGAATGTTTGATCTACAGAACAACTCAACATTTCTGCAAAACCAGAAGACAGTTTGGTCCCGGCTTGTTGAAGATGTGAATTGGACAAGCAGGGTTGCTAAAGCTCTTCAGTACTTTTAATGATCTCAGTACTTCCATGCAAAGAAGAAATGCAGCGTGTTTTTTGAGATAAGATCAAAGGGCAAAAACGAAAGTTAGAAGGTTGGAAGAACAGTTTCCACAGATTATTATGACACATATTCCATAATGTAACAATTATCAGTGATGTAGGTGGTGATCTTGGTATTGCACATCTGTGAAAAGCTATCACAAAACGCCTTAAAGTTTGATAAAGCATTTTGAATTTTATTTTCCATCAAAAGAAGATCTGTGCCTAAAAAATTCATGGATCCAGAATCCATTTCTTTCATCACAAGATGATTTAAATTTAACTGTAACTTACAGGATACATTGCTGAAACTGACTTCTATTTAAGTATTTAAAGGACTCTGAAAACATAGCACTTTCTCCATTTTAGATAAAATTTAAAAGTGAATAAACTGGATTTACTGAAATTGCTCTAAAATCTCTAATTCCATTCAGTGAGACTAGTTCTCTTCCTCCTCCTCCTCCTCCTCCTCTTTGTTCCTTCTAGTCTTCCTCCTCTTCATTATTATCAAAATAAAACATAGAAACAGTTTAGAGACATGTTATCCCCTGCAAGTAGTCTTGGCAATCTTAGATAAATTATTAATCAAGAAGCAAGTCTATTTGCCACACCAGATGCTTTAGATATTTCTATACACTGTTGATTCAAACTGGACCTATGACTATTTAATATGGAGATTCATTTTTTCCTCAAGATGAAAATAAAACTACAAGTGAAATAGCTTATGTATCAGTTGCCCATATGCATATTTTCAGCAAATAAGTTAAGCAATGTGTACAATTTTCGTACTTCTTTCTCTTTCTCCATATTATGTTTACCCTGGTAGTATTTATTGCAATGTAATTTCCTGTTTGTTAAACTAATAACACAAAATTGCGGCTTTTATCTTGTGCGTCTTTTTTTTTTAATTTTGTTTTTCTAGTAATTAGTTTTTATTAATTTTTACAAAGTATCAGTTTGCAACAGACTGGAAAAATTTTAAAAGGGTCCTTCACCACAGAGAATTTAAGCAGCACTGCCTTATGGGACTGAATATAAAATGAGAATTAATTCTTACAAAGAGAAGTAATTCTCTTACAAAGTCTCTCAGATACCAGACATGCTCTCAGTGACTTTATTTTGAAAAGAAAATACTGGTTGAGCCTGAAGCAGCCTCAGGCAGTGTGAGGTTCTGTGCTTACAGGGGTCAGCGGGTGAGATTGGCAAATAGAGGAGGAAAGAAAGTTAACACAGATCTAGTTTTTATGCCAGTGTTATAAACTCATAATTGCAGATATTGGCTATTGTAAATAAGCCTTTAAAAATCATTGTTTTCTATTTCTTTTTTTTGTAGCTTATTTTATTTAATTCAGTTAGTTAACATATAGTGTATCATTAGTTTCAGATGTAGAGTTCTGTTATTCATCCATTGCATATAACACCCAGTGCTCATTACATCCCATGCCCTCCTTAATGCCCATCACCCAAATACCCCATTCCCCCACCCACCTCCCCTCCAGCAACCCTCAATTTGTTTCCTAGAGTTAAGAGTCTCTTATGGTTTGTCTCCTTCTCTGATTTCATCTTATTTTATTTTTCCCTCCCTTCCCCTATGATCCTCTGTTTTGTTTCTTAAATTCCACATGTGAGTGAAACCATATGATAATTGTCTTTCTCTGATTGACTTACTTTGCTTAGCGTAGTACCCTCTAGTTCCATCCATGTTGTTGCAGATGGTAAGCTTTCATCCTTTTTGATGGCTGAGTAATATTCCATTGTATATAAATACTGCATCTTTATCCATTCGTGTGCCAATGGACATCTTAGAAATCATTTTAAAAGCAATACAGTAAGTGGTTATACATCTCAGGTTATATATATATATACATATTTTAAAAACACACATTTTTTTTTTGTAATGTGATGCAAATAGCTACTAAATGGCTTTAGGTAAAAATGTAGAATGTCAGCACCAGGCATGGAATTACAAAGTCCTATACCCCAGACAGCTTTCACAGATGTGAAGGTGACAACATGCCCTGGAAAACAGTTCCTGTCTCAAAAGTGGCTCTGATGCTAATGGAAACATTTCTGTGATGTGCACCTGAAGAATGAACAAGTTGTTTCATGAGATAGGATTGAGGAAAAAGCACTGTGTGTTAGTTGTTAAGCTGTATGTGGGCTCTCAGCCCCAAACGTGCCCTTCCATGCTCTTCGTGGTGAGGTTGGAACCAAGACTCTGAAACCACCTTTCTCCATTAGCAGCTACATCTCATCCCATTGGTTCTCCTAGGGCTGCAGTTCTGTGGGGGTCGCCCAGGCGCCGCTCTTCACTCCGGACCTGCAAGTGCTTCTCGGTTCCCAGCCTGCAGCCTCAGGCATACCAGTGGCGGCCCCCAGCACCCTCCGCCGAAGGCAGGGTTCCAGCTTCCCAGGACCCTGCAGCAGCCTTCTGGGTCCATCTCTTCTCTCTGTTTCTTCAGCCCTGCCAATGGTGGAGGCTTCATGGATTCATACCATTTTTTTTTTACGACCTTTTTTTTTTAACCTTGTTTCTGTTTCACCTTTTTAGCCCTCCAGTACCTGTCTAACCTATTTCTTATATTAAATTCTCTCTTTTAAAACAACTGCTGTGTTTCTGATTTCCTGACTGATCCCGACTTGGTACCCAGGAGTGGGCCCAGGTGGTCTGGGGACCATTTGCTTGCGCCTTTGGCCCCGAACACGGAGCTGAGCCACTTGCCAGCGCAAAGAGGAATGCGAGTAATCTGGGTCGTGTGGTGGCATCAGGGTTCGTCAGCCCATCCCTTGACATGGATGGTGACACAGTGCCTTCCGAAGCAAGTAACTTGAGGCCACTGCACCCACCGTTGTAGTAGTAATGATGCTAAGAGTACAGAATGGGATGGCTCTTTCTGCCTGGACATCGTGTTCTTAGAAAAAAAATGACGAACTTGAGTCTTGAAACACCCAGCTCAGGTCATAAATGGCAAACCTCAGATGACTACTCGTCTCCTCTCCACGGCAACCACCCTAGGTGAGCTGCCTCTTTCCTCCCCTGAGGTTTGCAGCAGCTCCCCCTTCAGTCCTCCATTCTGAGGAGCCATCTTTATAGTGACCAAAATACCTCCAAACCAGCTCCCCTGCTTCAACTCCCCCAGTGACATCCTATTACATCTAAAATAAAAGCCAACTTCTTCAACCTCATCTCAAACTGCTTTTTACCCTGGATGTTCTAGTCTTTCTAGCTCTTTCCCACCCCAGGGCTCCCATGTTTATGTACTTCTCTCTTGTTGGGATTTACTTCCCCTTGCGCTCTGCACGTATGACTACTTTTCATCATGCGTGCCTCACATTTCCTATTTTCCTGAGCTTCCCTTTATAGAGCAAACCTTCCACCCACCCTTTCCCCTAGTAAGTGCGTCTTCCTAGAGTCATTTCTCTCATAACACCTACCACAGCCTGTACACATCTCTTGTATGTACTTGATTGTGGCTCACCCAACTGCGATCCATTAGGCAGAGCTATCTGGCCTATTGGCTAATGTATTCTTAGGACCCCGCTCCAATATCTATCGCATAGGAGATGATCAAAAAATATTCGTTGATTGAATGATCCTGGGAAATAATTTTCCATCAATTAATTTAAAATTTTAGTTCTGGAGCATTTCAAGCATGCAGAAAATACTCAGGTACCTGCCAACCAAATTTAACAGATTGTGACATTTGGCCATATTTACTTCAGATTGCACTTTCTTCTCTCTCTTTTTCATTTTTTTCAAGAGCCATTAAACGTAAATGAAATTTGTCCATTTCATCTGCATTCAAAATTATTAGCACAAACTATACATGATGGTCTCATAATATTTTTTTTTTAAGATTTCATTTATTTATTTGGGAGAGAGAGCACAAGTGGGGGATTGTGGCAGAGGGAGAAGCAGATTCCCCACTGAGCAGGGAACGCAACACAGGGCTCGATCCCAAGACCCTGAGATCATGACCTAAGCTGATGTCAGATGCTTAACTGACTGAGCCACCCTGGCACCCCTCATAATATCTTTGATGACTGTGGGATCTGCCTCACTGTCAATCCTGATAGAGGTAATTTGTGGGGTTTTTTTTTTTCCCTTCTGATCAATCTAGCTAAAGGTTTAGCAATTTTATTGCTCTTTTTAAAAACCTTTGGTTTCATTCATTTTTTTGTATTATTTTTCCATTTTCTAGGTCATTGATTTTTGCTTTTCTATTTATTTGGTTTACTTGCTTTTATTTATTTCCTTCTACTTATTTTGGTTTACTTCCTCTTTTTATAGCTTCTCAAGATAGATATTTCAATCATTGATTGTAGTCTTCTGATGTAAGATTTAAAACCTTATATTTCTGGGGTGCCTGGGTGGCACAGCGGTTAAGCGTCTGCCTTCGGCTCAGGGCGTGATCCCGGCGTTATGGGATCGAGCCCCACATCAGGCTCCTCTGCTATGAGCCTGCTTCTTCCTCTCCCACTCCCCCTGCCTGTGTTCCCTCTCTCGCTGGCTGTCTCTATCTCTGTCAAATAAATAAATAAAATCTTTAAAAATAAATAAATAAAAAATAAAACCTTATATTTCTATCTAAGCACTGCTTTAACTGCATGCCACAAATTTTTTGTTTTCATTATCATTCAGTTCAAAACAGTTTCTAATTCTTCTTGTGTTTTCTTCTTTGACCGACGAGTTACTAAGAAATGTGTTATTTAATATCTGAATATTTAGAGATTTTCCAGATTTTTTTGTTACTGATTTTTGATTTAATGGCATTGTTTAATTTGAATCCTTTTAATTTTATTGTAACTTTCTTTTCACTGTCCCAGCATCTGTCTTGGTGAATGTTCCATGAGGATTGGAATGGAGTGAAAATCTTTTAGATGTTGAGAGTGGGGCTCTTTATCTAAAGAGTCATGTCAAGTTGGTTAATGGTGTTATTTAGTCTTATTACTGGTTTTCTGTCTCTGTGTTCTGTCATTAACTAAGAGGAGTATTAAAATAATCAGCTATAATAATAGATTTGTCTATTTCTCCTTTTAGTTCTCTCAGTTTTTGCTTTGTGTATTTTTTTAAGCTCTCTTATTAGGTACATGTACATTTAAGATTGTTATGTCTTCTTGATTAATTGGTTGGCCCTCTTATCATTATCATTTATCCCAGGCAGTATTCCTTATTCTGAAGTGATACTGATATAGTTACTCCTTTTCTGTTATGATTATGTTTTTTATTATGTTACTGTTAACTAATTTATGTCTTTTAAAGTGGATTTCCCAAGGATAGGGTAAAGTTGAGTCTGCTTTTTTATTCACCCTGGCAATCTCTGCTTTTTAATTAGAATGTTTACTATATTTACATTTAATGTAATTATCCATATGGTTGGATTTTAAGCCTACTGTTTTTGTATTTTCTGTTTCTTCTATTTATTCTGACTTTTCTTTTTTCCTCCTTTCTTACCTTTCTTTACAGCTCTCTTCTTTTGTATGTTTAAGACCAATTTTCCATTTTGTATTATTTTTCATAAGCCTAAAAAGCTTCCTTAAGATTTCTAGTATTTCATGTCTACTGGCGACAAATATTTTCAGCTTCTGTTTGAAATTTGTTTTAAAGATTTTTTTCATTTATTTGACAGAGAGAGAGTGTGTGCACAAGCAGGGGGAGCAGCAGGCAGAGGGAGAGGGAGAAGCAGGATCCCCGAGGAGCAGGGAGCCTGATGTGGGGCTTGATCCCAGGACCTTGGAATCATGACCCAAGCTGAAGGCAGATGCTTAACTGACTGAGCCACCCAGGTGCCTCTGTTTGCAATTTTTTAAACTGTACTTTCATTTTTGAAAGATATTTTCTTTCAGCACTTTAAAGTTGTCATTCTAAGTGGTTTCCCTTGTTTCAGATGAGAAGTCAGTGATAATTTTTATATATTTTTTTCTCTGAACCTATGTGTCTGCTCTTTTCTCTGGCTGCTCTTAAGATTTTGTTTTGTTTTAAACATTTTGGTTATGGTATTCCTTTTTATAGTATTCTTTATTTATCCTGCTTAGGGTTTGTTTAGCTTCTTGGATCTGTGGGATTTTAGTTTTTATCAAATTTGGACAAATTTGGCCATCATTCTTTAAAAAAATTTTTCTTCTATTTTATGGTACTCCAATTACATGTGTTAGACCACTCGATATTGCCCCACAAGCCACTGGTGTCCTTTCCATTTCTCTTTCAGCCTTTTTTTCCAGACTTAGTTTGGAAAGTTTCTATTTGTATATTTAAGTTCACAGAAGTTTTCTTTTGCAAGATCTCATATGATATTGCTCCCATCCCATGAATTATTTACTTCGGGTATTAAACTTTTCATCTCCAGAAGTTCCATTTTGGCTCATTTTTATAACTTCCATTTTTCTCTTCATTATGGTCATGCTTTAAAAAAAGAAAGTCATGGAGCATACTTGTAATTAAAAGTTTGTGTCTACTGATTCTATGATCTTTGTTGTTTCTGGTTGTGTTTCTATTGACTGACTTCTCCTACTTATGGGTCACATTTTCCTGTTTCTTAGCATGTAGAGTGATGTTTTGATTTGATTCTAGCATTACTTTATTAGTTTTCTATTGCTGTATGGCAACTTACCACAAACTTAAACAGCTTAAAACAGCACCTGTTTTTATCTCACAGTTCCTTAGGTCATGAGTCTGGTGTGCTCCGTTGGGTTCTCTGCCTAGAGTCTCAGAAGGCCAAAATCAAGGTGTTGGCTGGGTTGGGCTCTTACCTGGAAGTTCATGGGAAGAATCTGATTCCAAGCTCATTCAGGTTGTTGGTAGAATCCACTTCTTTGTGGCTGTAGGTTGGAGGTCCTCATTTTCTTGCTGGCTAGCAGCCAGGATCTTCTAGAGGTCACCTACATTCCTTTTTGTGCAGTCCTCTCCACCTTCAGAGCAGCAGTGGTGTGTTAGATCCTTCTTGTGCTTTGGGTGTCTCTGACCTCTTTTGCTTCCAGCTGGAGAAAGTTCTCTGCTTTTAAGAGCTCGTGCGATTAGTTTAAGTCAAACTGGATTATCTAACCTGAATAATACAGCAATCACAAGAGTGATATCACATTCCATTGCCTCACATCCATAGGTTCTGGAGACTAGGGAATATGGCATCTTGGGGTGTCATTCCTAGAAATTCTGTCTACCACAATATGTTAAGAATCAAGATTTTGATGTCTTCTTTTTAAAAGAAGTTCTGACAGGTTCTAAATTTACTTGCAAATCAGTTTGATTTTCAAGGGGCTGCTTTATAAACTTTGCTACTAATTTAGCCCTGATCCTGAGATATGGCGTTTCTGGTGTCTGCTCAATAACCGAGGTGTCCAATGAGATCTCACCGCTCTCACTAGTGGGAACCCCAACATGTACAAGCCTGTGTGAGGTCTGGAGGTGGTTCAACTGTCTCACCCCTGCACATTCCTTTCCCAAGTCTTTGGCTTCTTACCCTCTTCATGTCCACAGGGTATTCAGCCAGACTCAAGGGAAACCCAGGAAGATTTCTGAAGCTCTTTTTCTGCGTAGCTCCTTCCCCACAGTACTCCACCCCACAACTTTCAGACCTTTGGCCACCGCCAGCCAGTGGTACACCAAAGGTGGGGTGAAGGGAGCAATCCAACCTAGGTGCTGGGAATTTGAAGGAATGCTGTCTGAAGATAATTTTAAAACAATTATAAAAATGACTAAAAGTCTGTCTTTTAATTATCACCATGTCTTTGCCAATTCCGATTTGTCAATGATAAAATACTCCTGGGGTAGGGGTGGGGGGTGGGAGGTAGGACTTTTGTTGGCTTATGTTCTAAACAACTACTGAGGTTCATTTTGAGTTTTAAGGAAACGTACATAAACTTTAAATTGCACATTATTTCTTTACTCTATTAAACAGCCACATGTGTTCATTTTGAGAGGACCCTTAGCGCAGTTCAGAATCATTTGAACTGGCTTCAACTACAGTTTGTGTTTTCATCATCCTGTGGTACAAGAAACTCCCATGTTTAAAAATGGATTTGGTGTAAACAATGATAGCACATGGCTGTAAAGATAAAGAAACAATTTGAGTTATTAAAATCTGTCATTTAATATGGCCACCTAAGAGTTGAAATTCATGTATAAAATGTGGAATAGTGAAACAGAGTGGGAAATGTGAGGCATCATATTTAGGTTTGTTAAGCATAAATTTTAATTTATATCTGAACTATTTTACTAAATTTGAATAATATTTTGTAAAGTGATATTTATTCTTTTTTTTCATTGTTAACGGTTTGTTTTAAAACCAGAGAATAAATCAAGAAAATAATGATTATTACTGATTATTACATGATTATTGCTGGAAGTAAATTTGTCATATAGAGGAAAGAGTGTCAAAAAATGAGATGCTTTTCATCCCAGCTTAGCCAGACCACTGTCCCCAGCTTGAGTTTCCCTTCCTGCACCTCAGTCCAGATCGTACCTCTAGACAGAAAGCCAGGGTCATCACAGCACGCTCTTCACTTGTTTCTCTTCTCACAGAGCATAGGTCTTACTGTTTGTTCCATCTCTGAAAGCCATTTTCTTTTTAAGATTTTATTTATTTGAGAGAGAGAGAGAACACAAGCTGGGGGAGGGGCAGAAGAAGAAGCAGACTCCCCACTGAGCAGGGAACCTGATATGGGGCTCAATCCCAGGACCCTGAGCCAAAGGCAGATGCTTAACCGACTGAGCCACCCAGGCACCCCTGCCATTTAAAAAAAATTTTTTTTTCATCATTTATGGTGGAAGGGCTAGTCTGAAAACCTCCAAGTTGGATTTAATTATTTGGTTATATTCCTATTCCCTGGGTTAGCCTATGAGTTCCATAAGTGTAGGAGCCATATGGTATGAGAGTTCTCCAGAAAAACAGGAACAACAGGGTCTATACGTGTAGGGGAAGAGATATTTATTTTAAGGAACTGGCAAGTCCCAAGTCCATAGGGCAGGCTGCAGGTTGGAGACTCAGCCAAGGTTTCCGTGTTGCAGTCTTGAAGCAGAACCGCTTCTTCTTCAGGAAACTTCACTCTTTGCTCTGAAGTAAGGCCTTTAGCTGATTGGATGAGGCCCACACACGTTATGGAGGGCAATCCACCTTACTCCAAGTCTCCTGATTTAAGGATTAATCACATCTACAAATCTTCTTCTCGGCAACATCTAGACTGGTGTTTGACCAAACAACTCTGCATCATAGCCAAGTGGACACAAAAAATTCACCACCACACAAATGTTACTTATTTTTACACCCTCAGGTCCTAGGGTGGTGCATAGGAATTCAGAACTAACAAATAAGACGCTGGGGTTTGGGAACAAGGAAATAATATTGGAAATAGAGGTTGCAGAAGCTTTGAGAGACTTACGTGAGGGAGTTAACTATATTATGTGGGCAGAGTGGGAGTCTTCTCACAGCTTTTCTGAGGGAAATACATGATGTCATCTGTCTTGACGGCAGAGTAGAGAGCAAGGTTGAGTGTGCGGAATTGTTATGGTAGCTAGGGGCAGAATGGCAAGGACGCAAATAATGCAGTGTCCTGGGGATGGAAAGATCAGCACAGCGGTAGTGTGACCAGTAGGAATGAGCAGAGAGCCCGTGGAGAGAGTGCAAAGAGAAAGGGAAGAAGCACATAAATAATATTTTGTTAGAAAATTCCACATTTACATTTCCTTTAGTTTGTCTCCTTAGTGCCGGGACTTCCCGAATGCTTTGGAGAAAGCTTTAGAAAGATGTTAATAAAACCCTAAAAAACAAGCCAATGTGAAATTTATTCCAACAACTCCACATTTATACCTATAATTCCTTACTTTAAACTGTTAAGGTTTCTCTGTGACCTATTCCAGTCTTTAGCCACATATAATCATAGGATTTTGTATAGTTATAATAATACTGTGTATATCATTTCATGTTCTCCTCTGAGGAAGTTTATATCCCCATGACCTTCACATATATTATGTTTAACAACAGAAAAGGTTCATGGTAAATTGATGAGCCATAATTTACTGAGCTGTATTCTTTTTGGTAGACATATGGATTCCCTACTGGGTTTTTGCCATTATAAAAGATGATGGTATAAATGGTTTTCTACCTAAAGTATTTTTAACATCTTTATTGCAATATAATTGACATGCAGTAAACTACACATATTTAAAGCATGCAGCTTAATAATTTTTGGCACCTATATGCTAATGAAATACCACCACAGTCAAGATAATGAAGATGTCCATCACCATCAAAAGTTTCCTTGTATCCCTTTGCAATTATTCCCATCTTCCTGCCCTTTCCCACTTCCCTGCTCCCCCTTCACAGGGGACCACCAAACTGCTTTCTGTCAATGCAAATTCATTCCCATTTTCTACAATAGTATATAAATGGAACCACACAATATGTACTTTCATCTAGCTTCTTTGACCCAGCATGATTATTTGATATTTATCCATGTTATAATGTGTATTAGTGGTTCATTCCCTTTTGGTTACTGAGTAGTATTCCACTGTGTCAGTATACAGCAGGTTTTTATCCATAGATAATGGACATTTGGATTCTTTTGGTTTTTGACTGTTACAAACAAAGCTGCTATGAGCATCCAGGTACAAGTCTTTGGGTAGGAGCTTTCTTTCCCCTTGGGTGAATTCCTAGGAATAGAATGGCTGGAGTATATGGTAGGTGTATACTGAACTTTTAAAAATCTAAGTAGAGTTAACATACAGTGTTATATTAGTTTTGGGCATACAACAGAATGATTCAACAATTCTGTACATTCCCCAGTACGGTAAGTGTTGTCACCATCTGTCATCAAATAACGTTATTACAATTTTATTGACTATATTCCCAATGCTGTACTTTTCATCTCTGAGACTTATTTACTTTAAAACTGGATGTTTGTACCTTTTAATCCCCTTTATCTATTTTCACCCATCCCCCCACCCACCTCCCATCTGGCAACCACCAGTTTTTTCTCTGTATTTCAGAGTCTGTTTGTCTTTTTTTTCCTTTGTTGTTTCTTAAATTCCACATATGAGTGAAATCATATGGTATTTGTCTTTCTCTGATTGAATTATTTCACTTAGCATTGTATTATCTAGCTCCATCCATGTTGTCACAGATGGCAAGATCTTATTCTTTTTATGGCTAAGTAATAGTCCAGTGTGTGTGTGTATGTGTGTGTGTACACATACATACCACATCTTCTTTATCCATTCATCTATCAGTGGATACTTGGGCTGCTTCCATATCTTGGATTTTGTAAATAACACTGCAGTAAACATAGGGGTGCATATATCTTTTCAAATTAGTGTTTTTGTTTTCTTTGGGTAAATATCCAGTAGCAGAATTACTGGATCATATGGTATTTCTATTCTTAATGTTTTGAGGAAACTCCATACTGTTTTCCATAGTGGTTGCACCAGTTTTCATTCCCACCGACAGTGCATGAGGATTTTTTTTTTCTCCACATCTTCATAAACATTTGTTATTTCTTATTTTAGCCATTTTATTTTTTATTTTAGCCATTCTGACAGGTGTGAGGTGATACCTCGTTGTGATTTTGATTCGCACTTTTCTGATTAGTGATGTTGAGCATCTTTTCATGTGTCTGTGGCCATCTGTATGTCTTTGTTGAAAAAATGTCTATTCAGGTCCTCAGCCCACTTTTTACTTGTGTTATTTGTTTTTTGGTTGTTGAGTTATATAAGTTCTTCATATAGTTTGGATATTAACCCCTTGTTGGATATATCATTTGCAGATATTTTCTCCTGTTCGGTAGGTTGCCTTTTCATTTGTTGATTTGATGGTTTCCTTCACTGTGCAAAAAGCTTTTTATTTTGGTGTAGTCCCACTAGTTTATTTTTGCTTTTGTTTTGAGAAGACATATCTAGAAAAATGTTTTTTTGTGATGTCAAAGAAATTACTGCCTGTTTTCATCTAGGAGTTTTATGGTTTCAGGTCTCACATTTAGGTCTTTAATCCACTTGTATGTTGAATTTTTTAAGCAACTGCCAAACTTTTCCAAAGTGTTTTCATTTCCTCCAGCAGTGAATGAGACTTCCAGGTGCTCTACATCTTCATCCACAATTGATCTTTGTAAATTTAGCCATTTTTGTAGGTTTGCAGTGTTTTATCTCATTGTGGTTTCGAGTCATATTTTCCTAATGCCTAATGATTTTGAAAATTTCATGTGTATTATTTTCCATCCATATATCTTCTTTAGTGAAATGTCTTTTCAAGTCTTTTGCCCATTTATTATTGTGTTGTTTGCTTTCTCGTTATTGCATTTTGAGAATTCTTTATATATTACTTTATCAGGTACATGCTTTGCAAAGATTTTCTTCTAGTCTGGTAGCTTGTCTTTTCACTCTCTTAACAATATCTTTTGAAGAGCAGAAGTTTTTAAAGTGTGTTTTCTTTGGATACATTTTCAGAAATAGGATTAAAGGGTCAAAGAATATCATCTTTTGTGTGTGCATGGTTTTAGTTACCTCTTGTTGGACTGCCTTTGGGGTTTGAAACACTGTACTTAGCAATAGTAATATGTTCCCTGGGGGCTTGCCAACTCTGGACTTTATCACTTGTCTTTGTGTTTGCTATTTTGGTGAGTGCAAAGTGTTACATTACACTTTTATTTCATTCCACTCATGTGGCAAGTTGAACAGTTAGTTACTTAAATCTGATATATTTAAATTTTTTATTCTTTTGTACTTTTGGCCATGTATCATTGGGAATTTCAACTCATTCTTACAGAATTGTAGGAGCTTTTTATATCATTTAGATGTCAAAATTTATATATAATACTTATCACAAAATATTTTCATATTAATA
The DNA here is from genome assembly GCF_023065955.2 of Ursus arctos. Lineage (NCBI taxonomy): Eukaryota > Metazoa > Chordata > Mammalia > Carnivora > Ursidae > Ursus > Ursus arctos. The sequence goes on from NW_026622930.1 coordinate 13,649,115, forward strand.
TTTACCTTTTACCTTAGTTTTATCCCCACCCCACCCCCACTTATTTGTAATTTCTCTTTTGTTTTTTAAGTAGTAAATCTAAGCAGCCACTTGGGATAAATATATTATTCTGTTTTTCTCTAAATTTGGGAAATTGTATGTTAAATTTTACTTCACTATAATTTTATTATGGTTTTATAATTTGGTGTAAAGTAAGGGTCTAAGTTTCTATTTTTAAATATTATTAAAGAATAATCTGAACAGCTCTTCATTCTGCTACACTCAGATTATCCTATATTAAATTCTCATATAACTATGCCCTATTTTGAAATTCTGTACTTGGTTCCCTGGATTTCTGAAGTCAGCAATGTACTTTTAATGTGAGTTGCTTTACGACATAATTTGATATTTCCTAAGGCAAGTCCCCTCCTTATTGTCAAAATTAATCTCTGATATGATTTTCAGAATTTTGTATGTAACAAATTATCCTCCCGTTATTGGAAAAAATAAATTAAATATGTAAATTAACTTGAAATATTGCCATTTTTACAATGTTTTTACTTATTTTTTTCTTCTATAAGATATTTGTAGTTTTATTTATATTGGACTGATATATCCCACCTTAGGTTAGTTACCAAGTAAGTACTCAATAAATATGTGTTAAGTACAGATATGTTTGTCCTTGTTATAAGGGAAATCATTTTTGTTTTTAAAGATGTATTTATTTGAGAGAGAGAGTGTGTACTCACATGAGCAGGGGAAGTGGAAGAGGAGAGAGAGAAAGAATCCTCAAGTAGACTCCCCACTGAGCTTAGAGCCCAGTGTGGGGGCTCAGTCCCAAAACCCCGAGATCATGACCTGAGCCGAAATCAAGAGCCAGCGGCTTAACAGACTAAGCCACACAGGTGCCCCAGGAAATAGATTATTGAAACAAAAATTTAATAGCTGTTATTGCTAAAAAGGAATGCTAAAGTTATTTTGGAATAGGTTTTATATGATAAATATTCTTGAATTATTTTGTTTCTGAAATTCTTAGATTTCTTTCAGTTTCCTGAGTTTATATAATTATGACTTCAGCAATTAGTGATGTTCCTTTCTTTTTTTGTTTTTTTTTTTAGAGGGGGGAGAAGTAGAGGGAGAGGGAGAGAGAGAATCCCAGTCCAGCTCCAGGCTCAGTGTGGAGCCTGATGCAGGGCTTGACACGGGGCTTGATCCCAAGACCCGAGGATCGTGATGTGAGCCGAAATCAAGTCAGATACTTAACCAGCTGAGCCACCCAGGTGTCCCAGTGATGTTCCTTTCTTACTAATTCTTCTTACTTGTTTTTCCTGCCTTATCAGTATGACAAGTCCCTCTAATAGTTTATTAAATAACCTGAGATGGAGTATCTTTGTTTTGACTTTGCTTTTGGGAAACATACCACTAATACCTATTTCTCCATTAAGAACAATAATGGCTTTTTATTTTAAAGTCTTTGTTTTGCTTAGTTTTCAGAAATTAAAAATCAAGAATGTACATTATATTTTATAAAATCACCATTTAAGCCTTCTAATATACAAATACAGTTGACCCCCTAACAACATGGGGGTTAGGGGCACCAACTCCCTTGCAGCTGAAAATCTGGGTATAACTTTTGACTCCCTAAAACTTAACCACAATAGCATAGTGTTGACCAGAAGCCTAACCCCTAACATAAACAATTAACACATAATTTGTATATGTATTGTATACTGTATCCTTACAATTAAGTAAGCTAGAGAAAAGAAAATGTTAAGAAAATCAGAAGGAAGAGAAAATACATTTACAATACTGTATCTGTATTTATTGGAGAAAATCTGTGTCCAGTCAGGCCAGGCTGGGCCAGGGGCAGAGACAACAGTGGGCCTGGCCTGGGGGGACAGTAATGTTCTGCAGCCTGGTGACCTTGACTCAGCAGAGGCAGCAGTACAGCTGCCTCATCTGCTTGGAGGTGTGCCATGGGCTTTGGGCCATCAGCAGCTGTGTCCACACTTGAGTGCCCAGCCTCCAGGAGGCGCTTGGGCAGAGGGGCCCCCACAGGGAGGGGTCTGTGCCTCCCTGGAGGGGCCCAAGGCCCACAGCTACTCAAATGTAACCGGGAAGGCCAGCACACAGGACTCCGGGGGTGGAGATGCCTGGGGCCTGGGGCTTCCTACACAGCACTGTTCCCACTCTTGGGACCTTTCCTCTGGTTCAACCCAGCCTCCTGCCTGCCAGACCTGGGTGCTGGATCCAACCACCATGTGGGCACATGGGCCAACCTGCAACCCTGCTCAGTCTTGGGGCCCCCGGTGGGCTGCTGATGGCCTCCATGGGCCTCCCCAGATACTCAGAGGGCAGCAAGGGAGAACTCTGTACCAGTCACCTTCAGTTGGGTTCCACGGAAACTGGGGTGAGCAATCATAAATATATGCCTTGTGGCTTTTGCTGTCAACTCCTAAAAAAACAAAACAAAACTTCATATAAATAGACCCTCGTAGTTCAAACCCATGTTGTTTCAAGGGTCAACTATAATTATGAATGCCAGCAAAGTATGCAAGGGTGAATTAACTATATTATAAAAAGAACACATTTCTTTTTTGGTTCACAAATTTTTCATCATTTGCTCTGAATTTTGCAGAATTTTCTTTTCGCAGAGACTTGAGCACTCATTTATCTTGTTGCTAAGGCTTCTATAGTCTTCATGTTCTCCCCTTGTCTCAGCAGCGTCTCCAGTCTGCTCATTCGACTTTCCTCTTCATTCTCATTGATTTTTATTTTTTCAGTTAGGTGCTCTATCAAATCAGTCAAAACTCCAATCTTCAGGATAGTCCAGGGGTACTCACTCTCCTCTCATAGTTTATTTCCTCGCCATTGCTCAAAACTCAAGTTTACAGCTATCCATGTAGTATGAATTAAAAAGGATTTCGTAATAAAATTCCTCTAATTTTGATACCAGTGCTTCTACTAAACTCAAGTTTTGCTAAGGGCTCTTTTCTTAAGCACAGCCCAGCATCTGTGGGAGAAAAACCTAATTAAGAACTTTAATGGAAAATTTTCAAATGTACACTTATTGCCTAATTTTTAAGCACTAATATTTTGAAGCGTTTCTCTGTTCTCTTTTCCCACCCCCAAATTATTGGAATGATCGCTGTGCTACTGTTCTGCAGAGATCTGGGGAGCTGATCTGGCTGGGAGGTCGTGATTAGGGCATTCCAGGTCCACGGCCAACACAGAATTCTGCATGGCTATGAAAAGCTGTGGACTGACGGCACAGCCACAGTGATCCTGATCCCCGAGTTCATCCCATATCCCCACAGAAACCTAGAATGAGTTGGAAAGGAGCAGTCCTGAGGTCTTGTTCCTAGTACCACATGCTGTGTGTGCATAGCTTTGAGCCTGTCGTATTCTGCAACTTGGCTTTTCTTTCCATGTAAAGTAGGACCTATGTGGAATTTTGACAAAGGCCCTCATAATCTCCCAAAGCCCAGAATAGACCTGGTTTTCTGTCCTGGTTTTGGTGCCAGCTGGCTATGTAACTTTAGGAAAGTTGCTTTATGCTTCTGAGCCTTCGTCTTCTCATCAGTAAAATGAAAAAAGTAGGTTGGGGCATTTCTCAAGTCCATTAAAGGGGAAAAAATGACTATAGGCAGCTTCTCAGGGCAGAGGGTGGGAATTTGGGAGCATGGTGGGCAAGCGAGAGTGGCCTTTCTTCCCGTGTTCCAGAGTTTGTGAGCCTCGAGGGTGGCAGGCCCGAAGCCCTCCAGACAGCTCTCGTCAGGGGGGCTGTGGGGGTGGCGCAGAGAAGCCACCGCGAAGGGAAGTTCCCATCTCAGGGTGTTTGTTCGGCCCGAGCCCTAGAGATTTGTAACACCAAGCAGGACGTCGAGTTGTTTTATCCCTGCAGTTTGATTCTAACTAAGAAAAGGGTTTTGTTTTGTTTTCTCTTCCCCCTGGGAGCTGTGTTCAGTAAAACTTCCATACGGGGATATATTTATTATTAAAGAGTGTCAAGTGAGCCGAATAGCCAGACCATGCAGTCACAGAAAGAACAGGGCCGCGGAGGAATGTGCGCGCGGCCGGCAGCGCCCTGGAGCCACATTCCCCGCTGCAGATGCGAACACGCTCGCTCCTTCCACGGTGCCGTCCCGACCGTCCTGCCTTTCATTCCTTTCTTATAAACTCATGTTATGTAAGCCCTCGAAGTGCTAAGTGTTTTTTCCTTTGTTGGCCATCACTCTCGAGATGAGTTTATCAAACGTGAATTTTCCCTTAGCTATTGATCGCATGCGACGGGAAGCTGGCAGAATAGAGAAGAGGCGGTGGCGCGTGGGCTGCGGGCTCGAGCATTTTGCTCTGTGCACACGCGTGTGCGTGGGTGTGTGGGCCTGGGCATTGGGGGAGATACACTTACTAAAGTAACACATGCGGCTCATAGGCTTTTTGGGAAATAGGGAGAGGTGAGAAAGAGAGAATGAAAACCGACCTCATTCCTACCAAGCCGCAGATAATCATTGTTAATATTTTGGTGTTTATTCTTTCCTGTTGCTCTCCGGGGTTTTGTTGTTCAAACAAGTGAGAGTTTGTTTTACATCTTTGCTTTTCGATCATTTTGCTATTTTCACCTTTTAAAGATGTCTACAATGACCGTATTTGTCTGCACTTGTGTTATTTCCTTAGGAGAGGTCCTGGATGTGGGGAATACCATATTAGGGAGTATGAACTTATTTTGTCATTTTTACAACTCTTGGTTCTTCTTACCACATTGCCTAATTAACAAATGACAGCCCCTCCAGTGGCATATGCCCCTCTCACCATGTGCTCAGCAATGACCAAATGTTATTTACTTTTCACATCTTTGCTTGTCTTACAGGTGACAATAGTATCTCATTTTTTGTTTTTGGGGGTTTTTTCACTGACTGTTTGTAATATTGAACATTTTCACACGTTTATCCATTTTTTCTATTCCTTCTTTTGTGAATTATCTATTCATGTCATTTGCCCATTTTTTCTTCTTTAGTGAGAACATTGACCTGTTTCCATTTTTATTACAACTATTTTTCCAGTTTTCTTTTACTTTTGTGATTTTTTGAAGTATAGAAATTTTAAGTTTTCATATATTTAAATCTGTGATCTTTTCCTTCACAATTTCTTCCAATTACTTTTATACTAAGAAAGTTTTCCTCGTCTTGAGACCAGATTAATATTCACTTCCATTTTCGTGGTTGGTTTGAATCTGTGGTTTGAATTTTCAGACTATCTGCCACTTTCATGTATTTAGAAATCACTTTAGAATACGTATCGTGGAGTGATGACCTAAACATTTTTGTTTCCAAATAGCGAGTTTTTCCAGTATTATTTGTTAAATAGTCCCTATTTATATACGGTGCCTTCATTATCATATTCTATACTGAGGGGGTTTTTTTTACACACATACACAGACCTCTCCAGGCTGTGAGCTGTTCTATTGCCTGGTCTTCTTATACTAAAGACACACCTTTTTTCCCCCCAGTTCTTATAATATGTTCTCAGACTTAGTATTTCTCGTTTTCAAATTGTTCTACACTCTTCGTGCCTGTTTATTTTCCAGATGAATGGTAGACTCATTTTCGTGGAGTTCCAAAAACCTCCCTTTGGGGTTTTGATGAAAATTGCATTCAACCTATAAATTAATTGGGAAGAATTTGGCATCTTTACAACATTTAGTCTTTCCAACCAGGAATACACATATGGCATGCCCCTCCACATTTTCAAATATCCTTTTGTAAGTCTCAGTGGAATTTTGTATTTTTCTTTATACAAATGCAACACATTTCTTATTAAGGTATTTCCAGATTATTTTATATTTCGGGTACTTTTTAAAAAGTGGAATCTTTTCCCCCTTCAGTTTAGACCCCCTCTTTTTAATACCACTTTTCCCCAGTGATTGCCAAGTACTGACAGGAATCTTAAGTGACAAGCATATTTGTTTCTTTCCAAGCTTATAACCTCCGAGATTTAGAAGTGGAACCAACCTTAAATATATTTTCTTTTCATACGTGATAAAAGTGAGGCCATGAACAGTGTATTAATTTATTTAAAAATCATACAGCTTGTTAGGTGAGTGGCTAAATAGGCAGATACTTCCAAACATTCATATTCTTCGTGTCAAGGACATGGAAGGTCTAAATATCTGAAACCAAACTCATCTCCTTCCCCCTTGTGTTAATTGCCCATGGCCGCTGTCACAATGTACTGCTGATTTAGTGTCTTAACACACACGTATTGCCTTTTGGTTCTGGAGGCTGGAAATCCAAAGCGGCTCTTGCTGGCCAAAAATCAAGGTGTCAGCAGGGCTGCATTACTTCTGGAGGCTCTAGGGGCAAATCTATTTTCCTCACCCTTCTGGAGCTTCAGGAGGCTGCCCTCATTCCTTGGCTCATGGCCCCTTCCTCCATTAGCCAGTAGCTTAGTATCTTCCAAGCTCTCACTGACTCTTACTGAGTCTTCTGTTTCCCTCCTTCCACTTTTAAGGACTCTGGAGATTACATAGGACCCACCTGGATAATCCGGGATAATCTGCCCATTTTAAGGTCAGAAATCTTCATCAGCAGCCCTGCTCTTCCTTTCTTGTGTGACATCACCACACGTTCTGGGGATTAGAATGTGGATATCTTTCCGGAGGGGGCATTATTCTGCCTACTACAGCAAGGATGAACTTCCAAAATTTCTGTCTAAGCACGTTAGCCCCCTCCTTGAAGCACGTCAGGGCTTCTCATGCTCCTTGGATTATGACCAAAACCCCTTCATGGCCTGCCAGCTCCAGAATAGTCTTCTCCCACTCGCCCTCCAGCTTCATTAGGCTCCATGCTCATCCTCATTCTGTGCTCTGGCCATGGTGACTCTTTCCTCCTCTTCTTTTTTTTCTTTTTTTTATTATTAACATATAATGTATTTTTTGTTTCAGGGGTACAGGTCTGTGATTCATCAGTCTTACACAATACACAGCACTCGCCACAGCACATACCCTCCCCAATGTCCATCACCCAGCCACCCCGTCCTTCCCACTCCATGGTGGCTCTTTCCATTCCTTGAACGTACCTTGTTCTCTCTTGCCACGAGGCCCTCTCACATGCTGTTCCCTCTGCCTGGAAAGCCTTTCTGCACCTCCCAACTACCTCTCATCCCTCACATCCCAGCCCCGTTCTGCATCCTCAGGGTCGATGCCCAGTCCTCCCCACTCAGTTCTCTGTCCCACCATCTCGGAGCACCTTCTCTCTTTCCTTCAGAGCACTTAGTACACTGGTGATTTTACTTCACTCAGAATTACTTCATTCTCTCTGGCTGGACTAAAAGGAACTGTTTCTTTTTTCCGCACATCTTCAGGACCTGATGTACCTGGTCCACAATGGGCTCTTAATGTGTGTCCCTTGAATGACTAAATGAACTCAGTAACCTATTTCTAAGAAAAAGCATTTTCATTGAATGTGTTCATTGACACATTTATAAAAGCAAAAGGTTTTTTGAAAATTCAACAAATAAGTAAATCATTATAAATCCATTTGATAAAATGATATATAGCCATTAAAAATGAAAAAGACTATGGCAATGGGGGGAAATGTTTATATTATGTTTAAAAGAGCAGGATACCAAATGCTCTTACGCTAGTCAGAAGGAAAAGTGCCAAAATGATCATAGCAAGATCATGAATGGTGGTGAGTGATACTTCTTTTCTCCCATCTCCAAACTCTCCTGTTCACATGTTCATATATTCAGCACATGTTTCCTGCAGCCAGTGTGTACCAGGGACTGTGTCAGGTGTAAGAACAGCACAGTGAACAGGATGTATTGTTCTCTGCCCACTGCAGGGTTATAGCCAAGTAGGAGGAGAACGGATAGTGATCATGACACAGATGATCCAGTATTCGTGGACTATGGCTGTATTCTAGAAAACTTTGCCGTAGTGTGCACCGTAGGCTAAAGAAAATATTTTTTAGATCAGTTCCATTATTATTATGGCATTAAAATTTTTAATTGTTGGGGGGGGGATTGTAGGAGAAATATTTTTAGTCATTAGGCTTTGAAGGAGATTTCCTAAATTGTCTCTCCAATCCCTAATCACCACTTTTTTGTACATTCTAGAAGGAAAATATCTAAAGATGTGTGCAGGTGGTCGTCAGGATGCCATTGAGGCCTGCCCAATTCAAGACTCATTCCCAAGCATTTGGTGGGTCCTCAGCACCCACTTCTAGGAAACTGAAAAAAGCAGAGTTTTGCCACCAGAAATTCTGTTGGTTTCATCTTCTTACACTTATGCTCTCAGTGACTGTGCCTCTGCGCTTGAGCATAATGTAAATACTTAATTTGTTTAATAAATATCCTGAAATAGCCTCTTTGAGTTGTTACTAGAAGGGCACGAACCTTTTAACTCACTTAGTCAGTGCAGATCAACACTTAATGTCTTTAATGATGATCAGGATCTTTTTTAGTGGCTGAAAATCTCCGTAATCAGTGATGTGGTCCTGCCTGGAGGCAGGAGAGACTAGATAATGGGCAGAAAATGTCACGCTGAGTGGGGCTAGTAATTTGAATCTCTGAAATCGGTATTAGTGTGGCCATTTATGGGAGAGGCCAGTTTCTTCCCAAGGCTAGGAAGAGCCCTGCCAGCACCCCAGTGCCCCTTAGTGATTTACACATTATTGAAACGCTTCATGATGAGCCACTTCCTGTTCTCAGCCCGAAATATCTGAAGGCTCTCCTCCCCCACCCACCTACCCATCGAGGCCAATGCCATGCCAGCTTGCAGCACAGTGGTCACCCACCTGAAGAGTAATTCTCAGTGCTGGGCAGGAGGGGAGAGGACTGGGGCTGGGGGGTATCATGCGATTTGTGAGACCTCTTTTAAGGAAGGTACATCCCTTTTTTTCCCCATCCCCATACTGACCTTGGGAATTTTATTTTTTATTTTCACTTCAGGGATAGAAAACAAGTCCTGTTTTTCTAGCTGTTATATGAATAAGCACCTCCAGGTTTCAGTCCTAAAATATCCCCTCTGAACTTGCACTTGGAGTCCCTTGGTCTTAGCCTAGGATTTGATTAATTTAGCCATGCTCACATTCTCTGCATTTCATAATTTTCTAAACACTTGTCATATGCCCGGTGAACCTTCCTTATCTCTTTCGGCTGAAATTCTCATATTAAAAGCCCTCATGGTCATTCCATTTGGTGTGACTTTGTGATTATAGGTGGGCTTTATTAATAGAGAGCTTCTGATAATATGAGGGAATTGTTTCATTATGAAACGTTATTCATTTTTTATGTTGTTTATTATTGTCCACAACCCAGAGGTTTCAAGTGGTGGGAGCACGTTGTAAATGAAAGCATAAGTAATTTATTATAATTATTCTGAACTAAGGCCAGATTTCCTACTGGCTCAGTGATGCACATCAATTGGAAATGGACTGAGATGTAAAATCTTATTTTCTTAAATGGATTATTTAAAACTAAAGTGTAAGCAATTAAAAATATTAATTTTTATAAATTTCTGCATCTCGTTTAATGGAAAAAAAAAAAAAACCTGACCTGATAAAATTTTAAAACAATGTTTCTGTAACTAAGCTATATAGAGCAAGTCCCTTGGATTTCTGGTGAGGCTCCATTAACACAGTATGATTTGGCCATGTCACAGTCCCCAGGGTGACTGTCAGGTCCTGTACTCTCCTTTGATATGTGAGTGCTTTTAATTAGATGGAGCAATGGCTAGTTTTTGTTTCTCTATTATTATATTATTATCATTGCATTGCCAGAACTCCCAGTCTCGTCTAATTGTAAGGGAGCCTGGAAAATGTGGTTTAGCTATGTTTTTGGGAAGAGAAGGAAATAAGTTTTGTGGAACATATAGCAGGCTCTGCCACGGAATCAAACTTCACCCGTGTCAGAATGGGTAACCCATTATCCCAGCTCCTTTTCCTACCAACCTGTTTAATATCCACCGATTTGAAATGTCTCTTTTGACCTTTGGTGAATTCCTGTGTACATGTTCTGCATGTTGTTCTCACTCATTGATTGCTGGGTCTTAATCACACTCTTTTACTTACTGAAGCTCTATATTATGTTTTGATACCACATGTATTTTCTAAAAAAAATATTCTGAATCTTCTGGCACATTGACTTTTCCAGATAAACTTTAGCTTCAAATTTCCTAAGAAAGGAAAAAAATAAGCAAACAAAAAACTCTCCAGTCTTCCTATCATGCATTATTAAATGTATGTTCTACTTGAAAACACAAGACTATTAGAGAAGATAAGCATTATTTGACAATTGGTATCTTCTGACTCCAAGAAAGTATGCTTTTAAAAAGCAAGCTTCCTAACACACAGTGGCTCACAATGTTATTAGCAGGGATTTATAAACGGCTTGAATGTTTATGGTTCATATTTCAACTTCAAGTCTGTTTATTGCATTAGCAAAATGAAGTTCATTAAGCCTTTTCTTTTGGACCATCTCTCCAAGCCTCTGAGTCCACTAATACTCAGTTTTCTTGTCTGGGAGTATGTAATCTTTCCCACATTACACTTGAAAGTTCAGCTCATTCCTAAACCTCCAGTCAAGGATATGAACTTGTTGCTTTCAGAGAGGCCACATCTGTGCACTGAGCCATTACACCATCTGTTAAAGTGGTCAGAGTTCATTTTATTGCCTCCTTTGTGGAAGGACTTGTACTGTAAAAGCGTGTGTTATTGAAAACATAATTTTCCTCATCATTATGCTTTCTTTCTAGCCGGATCATAACCTGCGAGAATCTATTGAGCAGAGAGTGAAAAGCTCTTCAGAATAGCTGTTCTTAAGAGATTAAATGATTGCCATCTCTGTCCTATTTCTTTTATCTCATAATCAAGTTCAAGATGATACTAGATATCTCAGCTGAAGTGATTATATATTTGAAATAGAAATGGCTTTATCTCCATTCATATTTCACACTGTTGAAGGCAGGATCATTTTTTCCCCCATTTACATTTATATATGTGTATGGTTCTTTACAACTGTCTGCAGGGTTAAAGATTCAAAGTACTTTTTGAAGGCAAAAATAGCTAACGAGTTCGGTTGTATTTTTAAATGCTCTATGCACAAAGACACTAAGTTGTATATTAAGATCCAGCTTAGATTCATCAAAATTTAGAGCCATATCAAATCTTGGCAAGTCATAGCCCAACCATTCTTGACAAGTGAAGAGCTTGGGCTTCAGAGCAGCTACGACACTTGCCCAAGGTCACACAGCCTGGCTGAGACGAAAACTTCCTCCTGTGCCATTTCTGCTGGACCACACTGCCTCCCCCCTGCCACATTCAGAGCAAACCTGGCACACAGAACTGCTGTGGGGAAAGAATGGAAGGTCTAGTGACCCAAAAGCATAGGAACCAGATTTTTTTGTAATTAGTTCAAAGATGTTCACTTTGGCTTTTGTTCTTTATCCTTAAAGCTGCCCGATCTGTGCTGTTTTCTTACATTACAATTTCTCTTCCAGAGATTCAAACTGAGAAAAAAAGATCATGTCACTATTTATTAGCAGCTCAGCTAAAACACTTGCTGGAGAAGGAATATGACACTATTTGCCGGAAGTGAGACATCGGGCTGTATGTTGATTGCATTTATCCACATGCCCACAAGTAGTCAATAATCAAGCATACTGAAATTACATTCTTTCCTCCTTTTAAAATATTTCTAGCTTTAAATAAGACTCCTCATTTTTAAAACCTAGTAAATAGGAAAAAGTGAGTCATTATTTATAGTTAATCACTTTTGCCAGCTGTGACTGCATTTCACATCCATTTTTCTTTTTTGTCTTGGACTGGAGAATCTATCCTGTCGCTCTGTAAGGAAAAAACCATATTGGTCCCATCAATAGCCTCTTTCAGCACATAATCACAGTTAAGGCACTGCAAATAGAGATTTTTGTTGGATGCAGCAAGAAAAGTAACTTCTTTAGCATGCAGAACTATGGCGAATAATCCCAAATTTTGAGATAGCACCTAACAAGAAAATCTGAATTACTTTAGGGTTCATTTCAAAATGGAATAATCATTTCAAAAATACTGTATTTATGAGTGTCTATTCTATGTCTACCAAGTTCCAGATACTGCAAGGTTTAGAAAAGATTTCAGATGGGGTACCTGGTATGTCAGGATGCTTTAATCTGAAAGTATCAGGAATCCATTTCAGACCACCTTGAACAACCCAAGGACTTTATTGGGTCAGGTGACTAAGAATTTTGACCTCAGGCATGCTTCAGGCCTGGTTTGATTAGGCTCCAGTTCACTCTGCTATTCTTCTAACTCTTTCTCTCACTGTGGATCGCCCCGTTCTCAGGCTGATAATTGACATTTACGAGCACGTACAGGAAATTTTTGGATCAATGCACCATCGGCTCACAGAACTGTGGAGACTGCACCCTTGTGGTACGAAAAGGACTATTGTAACACCAAGCTTCACCTCTGCATCCCAGCTGTCCAATGAAAGGGCTTCTCCTTAACTCACAGACAAAATTCCTAGGCTTCATTATGGTTGAACCAACTCTTTACCACTCAGCAGTGGCCAAGGAAGAAATGCCCCGTACCAATTGGCCAATCAATCCTTGAACCCCATCACTGGGGTGACGAGGGCAGGATTATAGTGCTTGGCTTCGGCTAGTTAGCTCCCACTCCTGAAGCTTGGGGTGGCAAGCCACCAACCGAAATCACACAGCTGCTGAGTAGCACAGAGGGTGTGGGGTGGCTGCTGGGGAAGGACCCAACAATATCCACTGTGTCTTTTATTTAGAAAGCTGAGCCTGGCCTTAGTGAGGCCACAGTTTTGCCTGGCTTGTGTCATTCTTCGTTCCTGACCTGGTCTGGCCAGCCTTTTTTTTTTTGAAGATTTTATTTATTTATTTATTTATTTATTTATTTATTCATTCATTCATTCATTCATTTATTTATTTATTTATTTATTTATTTATTTGACAGAGAGAGACCACGAGAGAGGGAACACAAGCAAGGGGAGTGTGAGAGGGAGAAGCAGGCTTCCTGCCGAGCAGGGAGCCCGATGCGGGGCTCGATCCCAGAACCCTGGGATCATGACCTGAGCCGAAGGCAGACGCTTAACAGCTGAGCCACCCAGGTGCCCCTGGCCAGCCTTTTATCCTTCACAGTTCATCCAACATGCCCAGTTCTACTACCTGCTCATGGCCAGTCCATGGCTGTACCTCTGTATACACAAGGCCAAAGTGCTCTCTTATACTTAGGAACATATTGTCCTCATACTAAAGGAACAATTGCTGACAGACTAAATATTATTAAATAAGACACGTGTATTAGAGAAGACTGCTCCTATCATTTTCTGGTAACCCCTGGTATTTCAGTTGTCTGGAGCTTCAAACTTCAGAGCTCTTCTTAAAGGCAATATTTCATTTGCTCTAAAAATGTTTCCAGAGGAACACTCTGATCTATTTCAAGTAGTGAGATGCCCCTTACCTGAATGAGAATCTGACTGACATGTTATTGCTGGTGGCAATTTAAATGCCCTAGGAGAACTTCATCTCTCAAAATAAACTTTCCACTATGTCTCAGCCTGGGTTCTTCCTGAGAGCAGGGCTCTCGGTGAGGGATCACATGCAGGTGGTTTGTCCGTGAGCAAGAGCAGAACAGAGAGTGAGGGCAACCCAGTACAAGGATCTGTGAACCAAGTTTGTTACTTCTGGAAGCGACTAGAGCTCATTCCCACCAGAACCCCCAGGGAGCCGAGAGTACGACTTCGGAGTTGTCTGCCTACCTGCCTGAGGGACAGGAGAGAGCCGATATCCACTGACGTCTGCTCCCTCACTGGGCAAGAGTTGCCCCGCGGGGTGTCAACGCCTTATTTTTTCACACTTGCAGGCGGCATCTGTGCAAGGGCCACACCCAGGTGTTAGCAGTCCCAGGAAGACAGAGATCCTTGGTGTGGGGTGCACCGAGGGCGGTACTCCAGCCATGACCGGGCTAAAAGTTGGGGGTGAGAACACGAGGTGGGCGCGCAGGGAGTCCACCGCACACTAAACAGCCAAAGTCACACGGGAACCTAGAAAAGACCAGAAACCATCCACACATCTCTTTTATCTTTCCTGCGTGTCCAAATGGCTTTTCTTAACATGTGTCTTTAAAAAGGTAAAATTAATAAACACATTACCAACTGGATTGCCATGGAGCCCTGCAGGACTCTCATCAACAAAGAGGCAAGCACGCCGGTGGAAAGAACCAGCGGGCTCCTCAGAAGAGAAGGCTGCTTGCAGGAGAAGCTGTCATCATCACATCTTCAATTGGCGGGTCCTCTCATCCCCAGCAGGGGCTCCTTGCTTGGAGGGTAATTTCTATTCTCACTGTTCAGTCAGGATGACAGCTTTGTCCCTAATGTGATGGCAGTTTTGACTTTAGTTTAAATTATTCCATAAAGAATCAAAGAGAAAGAGATTCTCTCTCTTTTTTTCCCCACCCCAAAAATTCCACTAAGAAAACTTTTCTAATTTAAATCTTTGCCTCCACATTAAATTTCTCATTCATGTTTCAGGTGAATCAAATACAGCGTCAACTTTCAAAACCCTGTGTGACTATCACAGTGACTCAAAATAATTGCTGTCTGTCAGTGTATTTGCTGGGAACACAGATATGCCTGTCACTAGCTCTGTTATCACGCCAAGAGTTTGCCTCCCGAGTGCGGTCTTCTCTGGGCTCAATTCAGAACCTTAGTGTCAGCAAGGCAGAGCACTGGGGCAATTATCTGCATAATCCATCCTAGAAACATGTGTGCCTCAGCTGTCCCCAAAATTACCTGTTTAAAAAAAAAAAAGTCCTTAAAGAAATTATTTTAGTAGGTGTAGATTTAGCTGGAATGTTCCAAAGAATTGCCTCCAACTGTGGTTCCTCTAGCTTAGTACTTTTGAACTAGGGACGATTTTGTCCCTCAAGGGACAATTGGCAATATCCAGGGACATTTTGGGCTGTCATAGCTGGGGAGCGAAGAGGGGGGTTACCACGGACATCGTGACGGTGGAGCCCAGGGATGCTGCAGTGCCTGGGACAGCCCCCCCACAGTAAGGATTATTTACCCAAACCCTGCTCTAGCTGGTGAGGGTTTACACGTTGTCAAATAAGGCTGTCCTTTTAGAAAATTTGGACTGAAAGAAAATATTCCTTTAGTTGAAAAATATCAATATTATTAAAAAATACTTTAAAACAAGTAACCCAAAAGAGAAGTTTCTGCTTACTGTTTCAAGTTCTGGCCAAATGAATTAGACGTTTATAAGGGTGTAATTATAATACATACTAGTTTGTGTTCTTGTTTCCACTTAAAAACATATAGTCTCAATATCTTTTTGATAGAGAATATTCCATGGTTTCAATGTAATGAAATTAAACTATTCCCTCTTTGTTTCTTTCCCTCATTTTTAATTTTTAAAAAATTATTTAATTTTTTTTTTTTAAGTAACTTGGGCAAAAGCACGTACTCCAATCTGAATCTGGCTTGGGAGACCTGGCCATGCGGCTCTCTTGAATTATTTTACCAAAACTGTTTTCCAAGAAATAGCTACTTTCTAAAGATGTCAAGAAATAGTTATTATGTAAATATTTTCATACAAGAAACACTTACTACTTGTGAAAAACAGTCACTATTTATGTATTTTTAAAATTAGAAAACCCCCTGTGTTTCTCTTCAGAAGGTATTAAAGCAACACTCTGGCCTCCCTTAGTAAAAGATTCTCCGTGTGAAACCCTGGCTCCTTCAGGGTGGGGCCCACTTAGCCTCTGGGTCACAGCCCATCGAGTCTGGGCTGTTGGAGTCCACACAGCATCACAAAAAGGAGAGAACAGAACCTTGCTTAACAAGTCAGGGTGTAACAGACAAATGCTAAAGCTCATGCTGATGAAAGTAATTATAACCACTTACAGGGTGAGTCAGAAAATGTTTATATTTTAACAGAAAACTGTCAGAACCTAGCTGAGTGGACACAGTCTGGTCTTGACTGAAATTCTCAATGTGTCCCAGTGTCGGCCTGGGTGTTCCTGTACATCACAGTTCAAGCAGTGTTGCCTGGAAGCCCTATTCCATGTCCTACAGGATTTTAAAGCACTTCCGAAGCTTTTTCACAATTTCTGGAAGGCCCGTGACTCTTGAGTTCTCATTTCTCTGCATTAATTCGGCTGATGGATCATCGAACCATTCCCCACTGTTCTTGCTGGCTCGTGCACCTGCTCAGGTGCAATTCCTCTCCTCACTCAGTCTCCAGCTTCGGAGTCAACACAAACCCCCCCCCCAACACACACACACACGCACACACACACACGCACACACACACACGCGCGCACGCACGCACACACACCATCCCCAGTAGAGCATGTGCCTGTTGCACCCCTGGGTGAAGATACGGGAGGTTATAACGAGTGATACAGACACGTTTGAAGCACACGGTAAACATAGCAGTGAGCTCAAGGACTTCTGATCACCACACCCCTGCAGACTTTCTCAGGGGCCATTTCCCTTCATGGAGCATCTCCGCCTCCTGCTTCTCCATGGCCCCTTCTTCCTCTTCTGTCTCTTATCTGTCTTGTCATCCCCTTCCACCTGAGGGTCCTAAGTTGTTCGTGCTGAGTTTCACAGAGCAGCTCGGCTCTGCTGAGTCTCAGCTCCACAGATCAGTCCCACATCTTCCTTTTGCATCTCAAAAACAAACCCGGAAGCCTTCGATTTAACTGGACCTACATTTCTAGAAAGTGGTTACTGTTAACGGCACTTATTTTCCTCTCATACATCTCTATGAGCTTTGTTAACTCCTTTGAAAAGCCAGTTCTGATATAGAAGCCTATATACTTGTCTGTGTCTCCATGCACGTGTCTGGCGGGAGAGCTGCTGCTCAGCTGGGTCGGAGTGCTTGGGCTTCGGCTACAGGGCGGGTTAGACTCAGATGTGTCTAGCGTCTGCCTCAGTTTCCAGTTTCCTGCTCTGTATTTATCTCTGTGTTGTTCAGCCCGACACTCGCGTGGTTCCTTCCATCTGTGTTCTGCTCGGCAGCCTCATTTGCCAGAGCTCATCTCTCACTTGGGCTCTCTTGTACCTAGTCTGTGTTTGCAAATTGCGATTGGTGGAGACCATAACTGACTATTCCTTGTGGTCCCTGGGTGATGGTTCCTAGGGGCCTTCTGCGGCGCTTATTATTCCTCCGGCTGGTTTCCAGACTCGGTAAAAGCAGTGATGATATACTCTGTTTCTTTGACCCCCAACACTTCCTGGGAAGTGGTAGATATTCCATAATGTTGGCAGCTGGTTCTCCAGATTCGTGGATCCCACAAATTCAGGCGCTCTGCAAACATTTTTCATCTGCTGTGGGCTGAGAGGTGGGGACACAGCCAGAAACAAGAGAAAGTTCTCACCCTCCTCGACTTCATTTCTAGGTGGGGTGAGAGGTGGTGGAGTATTTTAGCGCTCAGTGTGTGCTGGTGACACCAAAATAGCACCCTCTCCTTTCGGAACCAGAGCAAACTCCTGCTGAGGCGGAATGCGGCAAACAGGAGCCATGAAACTGGGTACCTAGTGACGTGTCTTCCTCTCAGCGCACACCACTTCTGGCCCCCGGCCACACTGCGATTCACGTGCGGGGGCCGTGAAACCTTCCTTCTTCAGGATAATTCCGCCCGCAAAGAAAAACAATATATTTCACCTTTTAAAATTATAGCTCTGAAATGTGAATTTCCTCTTGACCCTCCTTGAGACAACCAGACCTGCTCTCTCTCTCAAACACACACACACACACACACACGAGGAGGAAAAGTCAGAATAAAGAAGGTATTTTACCACATCTCTCTCCAAATATAAACACGATGTTCCTCCATTCATTATGTGAATAAAATGCCACCACAAACCTTAGGAATAAACGTCTCCGTTTTAATAATTCTTGGTTATATTGTGCCCACTTTATGATGGGAAGTTTTGGCAAAGACAGCAAGAAAAATAAGTGAATGCAATTACAATGAAGGTTATTTACTGAGAAAAAGGATGCCCTTTTCCACAAACATTCAGCACCTAAGTGAACAAACACACTGAGAAAATATTATCAGAAGCAGTTTATTCAAAACATTACTTTTCTAGGTTATCCTCTTAACCCACCCTCTGGGATTTATAGTTCAACCAGACCAGTTCAGAGTGGAAAGAAAAAAGGCCTCTTATCTAATCCAATTCCTTGGGAAAAATACTTAGGCAATATTAAGAATCTTCAATTATCTAATTTAATAAAAGGGAAGGTTTATATTCTGTAGTCAGTAACATGTGATACTGATTATTTCTAATCCCTTAGAAGAGATCTGACATTCTGCTTTTGGTCCTGTATAGCATGAAATCATCATGTATATTTTACCAAAAGAAGTAGCAAGAATAATGGCCTCTGCAGTCTGCAGTCATTTTATACTAACACACTGCAACATGGTTTTGCCCTGGGGCAGAGAAGTAGGGATTTTCTCTACTTCAAAAGAATGAAAAATTATCATCACTATCCAGAACCATTATAGACTTCAGAGACTTTGGCATGAAATATTCAGAAAGTTTATTTTAGAATTCAATATTTTAAAAGCTTGCTTTAAAACTATTACAGTGATTAGTGGCTCTGTTACTTGGGCCAGTCTTTGCTTTTAAAAAGCCCTATGTCATGGTTGATACCATTCGTTGTTTCAACAAAATGTAATTTGCATCAACCACAAGAGCTCCACATAAGGAATGTAATGCATTGTTTTGGAATGCCCCCCAAAGAGGAATTGTGACCACTACTCATCAGTTATCCTTTCAAACATACTTCTTAAATAAACGTTACTTTTCCTGGTCATGGTTGAAATGTGTTTCTAATGCTGTGATTTTTGTCCTTCTGACATGTATTGTCTTACCCATGTGGAGGGGGTGCTATTTCTCTGTTCCCGTCAAGGGAGCAATGCTCCTGTCTTAGCGGTTCTAGGGATACACGGGGCCAACCCGACTGAGGCCACCCACAGCCTCAGCCAACCAGCCAGAGGCTCCCATCTTCACCACTCTTCCTAGGAGTCAGAAAAGCTCATCGGGTGTTTGTGAGGATTTAACAGAACTTCCAAGGCCAGTGAAGACTCCTGGAGCTAGAGTTAGCCACGTGTAATTGCAGTACAACCACTTCTCCTTGGACTATTCTATTTAAGTAGGGAGGCAACGTGCAGTGGAGTACTTAGCCTTGGATTGGGAATGTCATGGTCTTGATTTGCGTTCCAAGTCTGCTACTTACCAGCAGTGTGATCTTGTGAAATTGGACTGTTTTCAGCTCAGTGTCTCTTTCTGTAAAGTGGACCCATCCCAGCATCATGCCGAGATTCGATGAGTTGAGGAATGTCAAGGCAGTGCAGTGCACATGTCAGTCATTGTTCCCATCATTGCTATTTCTTCCTAAAACATTTTTCTTATCTCTCGTTGGTTTATTCCACATTTCTGTTGTGCAATGCATATATAGATTTGTTGAGATATCACAGAAGGAATGTGCGGGATGATGAGAAAAACCATCACTTCTGCTTTAAAAAAAAAAAAAAACAACACCCGTGCATTTGGCTTCATTCCTTTAAATGTATTGAATATATTATTTCTGTCGGTTTTAATAAATACCTTTTCCTTTCCTTCCCACCATAGGCATTATCAGTGTGAGAAAAAAATAAGCATCAAATTTGCCTTCAAGTGGATGCTTCTCACTCATAGACATGCGAAGAAATAAAGATTGTGGAGTGCTCTTGATGCACAAGTGTGACAAAAATAACCTGTAAATAACTAAATAACTTTTTGTTTCATTTTCCAGGGAAGTAGATCAAGACTCAGATGGTCTTGTCAGCTTTAAAGACTTTGAATATGCCATGAACTATGGACAAAATGAAGCCTAACTACTGTGAACTGCTTTTGGCAACTTCTGGGGAGACAAGTAGATCGTAATGTATATTTAAATGTCAAACTCTGCTCCGCTAGTGATGTAATTATGCTGCATACTTGTGACTAAACGCTCCATTGTGGGTTTCAGATGCTGATATGACTTGCATGGCAGAATCCTAGAGGTGGTCATTATAGGTCGTCTTCCATGGGGCTAGCAGCCCTGAGCCAGGTTGCTGCTGGCTCTGCCACTGAGGCCGGCTCCCACCCCTCCTCTTCACTCTCAACCCACCACACCCACCCACACTGCAGGCTGGGGTGCTCCACTCACTAGTCCTCACCACCCCACCTGCTCCCTCCTTTGTTCTCATTAGTTCCTAATGTCTGGAGAGAAGTCACCTTTTCCTGCCAACGGTGCCAGTTTCCTTCTTGCATTCAACTTTATTTGAACGAATAATAGCACCTGTATATACTGAGTGCTTAACGATGTTTCAAGCAATGAGCAAAAAAGCATTGGAAAAACAAGGACTTAAGATTTCTCGAAGATAAAGTACCCAGTGTCAAAATCATCATTGTAAAATGGCCCTAGGGCATTTGCTGTACACGATTAAAAAAAACCAGATTGGACTGACACAAGTAAGTCTTCTCGAGCCGTAGACAGAGGAAGAACAGAGTTCAGTAAGGAAGGATACTGGGGGCAAAAGATTTATTTGCAGGGCCCTTTCGGTTGGCTTGGGCCCGGGGTTCGTGTGGCTACCCAGCTGTCCTCTGCTGCACGCTTCCTTGTTGTGGGTGGCCCCACCTGCACCAAGAGCCTGAGCCGTGTGCGTTCACGTTCTCCATGTCTTGCCCTCCCACCTGTGGGATCTGGTAAGTGCCGTACCAGATCGAAAACTGTGACACTGGACCTCCAGCACTTATTTTAAATAAATGCTGGTATCATTGCCGATATTTTATCTCTAAGTGTTCAGAAATCGTAACATTAAGATGAGGAAAACATCTAATTCAAATTTTAAAAGTAGTAGACATTTAAAGATCAAGTACAAATATACATTTGTAAAATAGAAACATTAAACAACCATCATTCAAACACAAATTATTGGCAGATAAACTTAAAAATAAGGTCTTAAAACTGTTACAAGTCAACGGAACCTCAGGAGACAAAACAATATAATTTGATGTTCTTGGAATAGAAAAAAAGGACATTAGGTAAACACTAATAAAGAATGTACTTTAGTTCATAATAAGTACTCTCTTCACAATTTTTCTGCAAATCTAAAATGATTCCAAAATAAAAAGATTGTTTAAAAACTTTATTCAAAGATTAGCAAACTAAACATTATCAAAAATGAAGAAAACATTGAAAATCATTGAGAAGTACAAATGAAATATTATTTCAAAACCAAAGTGGATTCCAGGTGTCCTTGAGTATCATGTGTGTTTTAGTACAGATTGTTCCAGCTGGTGGAAGGCCCTTTCTGACTTTGAGTAGAGTTTTAGTTCAGGAAGTGTTTTCATCAGAACTTAAATAGTTGAGTCATTGGTCTTCATCTCGATATATAAGTGATACTGATTTTAGATTTCTTAAATATCAAAATCAGAGTAAGCCACCAACAAAGTGCTGGTATTTCAGAAATTGCCAGAATGCCAAAACCTGGAATTGCAGTCACTATTTGGACCTTATTTCTCCCGGGAAACATGACAAGAGAAAGAGAGGATTCACTTTCTCCAGTTGACGTGGGCGGCAAGAGGCCAGGCTGGGAATAGCTATCGGGCAACTCCCTTGACCCTGGATTAGTCCAGGCTTTTTTTGGTCTCAATGACAGAAATCTACCCAAACAAGCTTAGATGTAAAGGGAACTTACTAGAAAATACTGGGCTAGCTTATGGAGTCTGACATAGGACAGTGGTGCAGCTGTGTGCAAGTTTCAAGTGCAAGTACCTCCAGACCCCGCCTCTCTGCCATAATCACCATCAGCCTCACATGGTTCCAAAAAGGAGTTGGCCTGTGATCTGTCCCATTCCAAGTCCAAAGACCCCAGAAAGAGGGTCTGGTTGGCCTCTGGATCAGTCAGCTCTGGTTCATCTAAAGGGTATAGACATGGCCACTGGACACTCCCAAGCATACTAAGGGCTGGCCACAGGGAGTGCAAATTCATAAAAGCCAGGCAGCCATTCCATTTTCTTAGAAGAAATTGCACTTAGTCTAGGATGGAGAGCCTAGGATTTGCTGCTTAGGAGGGTCCAGGCTCTCAGAGCAAAGACCAAAACAAAGGGGAGGTGAGAAGCTGCTCGTGTCACCTTCCCCTCCTTATCACTTCCCCTAGGCCCAATCCAAACCCTCATCTTGTAAGTTTTCCCTTCAGCTTCTCACTTCCAGGTCCCAGTCCCTACCCTCATCCCCAAGCCACATGATGCTGTCTGTATAGGGGGACTTTGTTGGTCTGCCCTCAGTTGAATTGCCCAAGGGTGGGCATCTATGCAAGTTGATCAACTCTGTCCCTTCCCTTGGAAGACATCAAGAACATGAGTGAGTGAGACATAGCAGTGCACTCTTCTGAGTGGCTGAGTGGGTGGTTATGACTCAGGAGCAAATGGCAGACATGTTTTCCACCACATGGCCTAGAAAACCGAGGCAGCTGGTTTGCAATGAGAGCAGAAAATGAAATAGAGGAGAACAAGAAAGAAGCTGGAGAAACCCTATGCTGCTTGCTTTCTGATTAAAGCTTGTGTGCAAAGCCCAGTCATAACCCTTTGGGTCCTATGAGGTAACCCTGTATCCTTCCAATAAATCTTTCTGCTCTAGCCAGCTGGAGTTGCTTTCTGTTATTTGAAACCAAGAGAACCCTAACTGTTATAAGCATAGAGCCAAGGACAGAGTCCTAGGTAACATCAACATTTACTGGGGCAGCAGAGAAAAGAGTCTTCTAAAAAGACTAAGAAGAGATAGTTGAAGATGGAAGAGGAAGCACTTCTGTCTCCAACATCCCAGCCTCTACTTGATCTATCACTATAATCAGCTCCAGTCTTCCCCTGTGGCAACAGCTCTCAAAGAGCTCACCAGTGATCTCCTACAGGCAAACCCATCAGCACCTCTAAGACCTCATTGCACTTGTCTCTTCTCCTGGGCCCTTCTCTCTTTAGGCTCCATGACATTGCCCTCTCATGGTATCTCTGTGCCCATTTTTTCCTACTCTTTTCCTGATTGCTCTCCTACAGCCATCATGTTGTATTGTTAGTATTCTCCATGCTCCTGTAATTGGCCAGTCTTGATCAGTATTCTCCAAGGATCATTTCATCTGCTCCCAAGACTTCAGCTAACACCTTTATGGATATGACTCCACAAAGAAATCTTTATCATTAGTCTTGACCTCTGCTCAACACAGACCGGTGTTTTCATTTGCCTGTTGGACATTTCCACCTCAATTCCAAACTCACTGAACTAAAATCAGACTCATTGTTTCCTCTAATTTTCAAAATTGGTTTCGCACTCTGTGTTTTCTATTTCTGTTAATGGCAACCACCCGGCGACCCACCCTGAGCTTTCATCCAAGCCAGCTGCCTCAGGGTTCTTTTCAAGTCTCCCCCATCTTCCTCCGCTCTGACATTCAGCCAGTCACTGTGTCTGCAGTAACTCCATGACATTTTCTTCCAGCCCATCATGGTCTCCCTGCTGTGTTCTGATTCCCACTCCCATCCTCCCATCCAGCCATTCGTTTTTCTTTTCATTGGTATAAAGAAGAGTAAAGGATGTGCTGATAAGTAAGAAACAGACCCCGCTGTCAGGAAATTTTGTCTAGCATGTCAATTATCTTCCCAAAGCACAGACAAAATTTATTTTTTCTCTGCTCCAAAGCTCTTAGTAGCCACCTTTTCTATCCGATAATGTCTCAACCTTTAATATGTCATTCAAAGCCCTCTATAATCTGGTTTCAACTTATATCTTCAGCTTCATCTTTCACAACTCCCTCTATCATCCCATCCCACAACTAGGTAACTCACACATGCACATGGTCTCTTAGCCACGAAACACCAAAATGGCGAGCAGATCTTTGCCCCAAGTAGAAAAGTAACAAGTAACCTTGGAATTAATATCTGATGAGAAAATAGGAAAATGCAACCATAAAACAATAAAATCCAATGAAAAAAATACTGGGCCACCTTCATCCTAATGAGTATTCCCTCCTCACAGTTGTGACCTTCAGAAGAGGAAATGGGGTCTAATTATGCTAAGTATTTTGTATTTTTAAAGATTTTATTCTTGAAAATTTATTGAGATAGTTTTAGTCTGCTTCTTTTTACAAATGAGGAAACTAGTCTCAGAGTCTAAGTGACTTGACTCAGGCCAAGTGATGAGGGTGGGTGGAGAGTGTCAGGACGATGATGATTCAAACCTGTCAACCTTACTAAATACAGATACCTTCCTACCATGCTGTGTTGCCTCCAGTGGGAAAATCATCCATGACATTGGTCCATATTCTATAGTTACACTTTGTTTTTGACCCAAAATGAGGTTTTCCAGATTCATTGGCCACACCAAGTCAAGCATCTAACATGTAATAGGTTATATTAAATATTAATTCCCATCTTACACATCACTAGGCTTAACCCAAACTCCATTGGATAATTAATCAAACCCACATTCCATTGGGTTATTAATCAAATCAAAGATTTGCCACCAGACACAATCTCTTTTAAAGTGTGCTGCAGGTGTAATGAAAAGAAGGGGCACCTGCACCCAATGTTCATAGCAGCAATGTCCACAATAGCCAAACTGTGGAAGGAGCTGAGATGTCCTTCAACAGATGAATGGATAAAGAAGATGTGGTTCATATATACAATGGAATATTACTCAGCCATCGGAAAGGATGAATACCTACCACTACAGTGACATGGATGGAACTGGAGAGGATTATGCTAAGTGAAATAAGTCAATCAGAGAAAGACAATTTATGGCTTCACTCATATGTGAAATATAAGAAATAGTGCAAAGGATCATAGGGGAAGGGAGGGAAAACTGAATGGGAAGAAATCAGAGAAGGAGACAAACCATGAGAGACTCTTGACTGAGAAACAAACTGAGGGTTGCAGAAGGGGAGGTGGGTGGGACGTTGGGGTAAGTGGGTGATGGACATTAAGGAGGATGCGTGATGTGATGAGCACTTGGTGTTATACGCGACTAATGAATCACTGAATGCTACATCTGAAACTAATGATGTACTATATGTTGGCTAATTGAATTTAAATTAAAAAATAAAGTATGCTGTGGGCTCTAAAGATAATTGTCAAAGAAGAGTTCTAGAAATGCTCTAAACAATGGAAGCATTTTTAAAATAGATATGCATTTTTGCAACACTTATCTCTGTTGCACAAATTCTGAACGATGTGTTTCGCCAATCACACTATTTGGTGTTCACAGTTCATTTGCAGAAGTATAATTTAGGATTAATAAAAACAAACCATTGGTTAGATTACTTTTTCTTGTACTTTTTGAGGAATCTGTTTAGAACTGCAGAATTAGCTGCTCACAAAGTGACCTTTCATACTAAACAAATTTAAATCAGCTTGGCCCCATGGATTGAAAAGTGGCTTAAGGCAATTTAACATAAAACAGTTGAACATAATCAAATATTAAGTGCTTAATCTAAATTTCTTAGATTACTAAATTGGTAAAATACTCAGAAATGTGAATCAAAAAGAACATTATTGTAACTTCACAGAAAATGCAGATTAATTTACATGAAAACATAAACTGAAATCCAGGTATACTCCCTATTTTAGGGTTTACTGATCCTTGAAAAAAAAAACTACAAAGAAGAGCAAAACAGTTAAGTTTGCTATAGTATGTGACTTTAGGAAGAACAATTTCAATAAATTTTGAATTTATAGAAAAAAATTGACCAAGGATCTAGAAATATATCACATGTACTATCAAAGTAACAGTCATTGTAAAGTAGAAGCCAGGTTTGGTCATCTTCTTCAATTTAAGGAAGTTCACCTCTCTTTTAAATGATGTTTCTAAGGCCAAACATTGCAGCAATAGTGCTTGAGTCCATTTCTTTCTTTTTTTTTTTTTTAAGATTGTATTTATTTATTTGAGAAAGAGAGTGAGAGGGCATGAGCAAGGGGAGGGGCAAAGGGAGAGAGAGGAGCAGACTCCCTGCTGAGCAGAGAGCCTGATGTGGGACTCGATCCAATTCAGGGCTTGAGACTTGACTCTGGGATCATGACCTGAGCCAAAGGCAGATGCTCAACCGACTGAGCCACCCAGTTGTCCCTTGAGTCCATTTCTTTATCAAGCTTTCCCTACTGCTATCTGCATTAGACTGTTTGTGGGATGAAGCTTGTTTATTTCTTTTTCCCCCTTTTTCCTTCCCTTCCTTTTTTTCTTCTTTCTTTTGCTTTTACTATCCCTCTCATATTCACAAATAGAATTAAATACATTGGACCATCCAAGATTCAATTGGACCTGCTTTTTTTGGCTGATACACAAACTTATATCAACAGCTTTTCCCCCCTACTACAAATAAAACCCAAAATTCCAGGATACTTCGTCTTCCATTATATATGGAAACTTCTTGGCCATTATCTCTTCAAATACATCTTCTGCCACGTTCTTGAAGAGAATGTCCTGTCGGACTCCAATTATACGTATGTTATACTGAGTATATTATCTGAAAGGTCTCTCAATCTCTGTTCTCTCCCTCACTTCCTCCTCTTCTCTTCCTCCTCATCTTCCTCATCTTCCTCCTCTTCCCACCTCTCAGTTTCAGTGTAGTAATGTTTACTCTCATATATTGCTAGTGGGAATGCAAAACGGTACAGCCACTTTGGAAGACAGTTTGACAGTTTCTTACAAAGCTAAGTATAGTCTTACCATATGATCCAGCAATCATACTCCTACATATTTACTCAACTGACTTGAAAACTTCTCTCCACATAAAAACTTGCACATGAATGTTTATAGCAGCTTCCTTCATAATCACCAAAAACTAGAAGCTACCAAGATGTCCTTCAGGAAGTGAATGGATAAACAAAATGTGGTACAGTCACACAAT
Organism: Ursus arctos; assembly: GCF_023065955.2. Taxonomy (NCBI): domain Eukaryota; kingdom Metazoa; phylum Chordata; class Mammalia; order Carnivora; family Ursidae; genus Ursus; species Ursus arctos. The sequence goes on from NW_026622930.1 coordinate 13,676,051, forward strand.
GAAATTATTATCCAGCAATAAAAAGAAATGAACTATCAAGCCACAAAAAGACATGGGTGAGTCTTAAAATGTGTATTCAGTAATAAAGCCAGTGTGAAAAAGCGTGAAAAAATTATGATACCAATGTAACATTCTGGAAAAGGCAAAACTATAGTGGTCACTAAGAGATTAGTAATTATCAGGTTTTTTGCAGGGTGTGGGTTAAATAGGTGGAGGAACTTTTTAGTGTGGCAAAAAATACAAGATAAGCCTGGAGCATCTTGTAGTGTTGGAAAATAAGGTAGTGCTCAAAAAGCAAACAAACAACAAACAAAAACAAACAAGAGCCCCTTGTTGACAGAGGGTGTGACAAAGGGATGAAGGAACCAACAGAAAGAGCACCCAGTGACTAAAGTCGGAACGATTTGAGCAACAAAATTGATAAAGTACTATTGGGTTGTAACCTAAAGTATAAAATAAATATCCTTGAGTCCATACTGATTCAAATAAATGATCGAATAAAGAAATAAATGGAAGAGTAGAGACAAATCTCCCTTGCAGAAGAATTCCAAATGATTTATGTAAGTACTCTACCCTCTAAGAGAGGGAGCACGATTCTCCATTTCTTAAGTGTGGACTGAATATAGTGACTCTCTCCCAAAGAGTATGGTACAAGTGGAGAAACCTGACAATCACTACCCAGCCAGGTGATCAAGGTCAATATTGACAGTAATAAATCATGTTGATATTATGAACCCTTATGTAGGTGATGACAAGGACACTTTACCTCTCTGGATTTTCTCCCCAAGACCCACAACCCCAGTCTAATCATGAGGAAAGCATCAGACAATCTCAGTTCAGAGACATTCTACAAAATGCCTAATACTCCTCAAAAATGTCAAGGTCATCAAAAATAAGGAATGCCTGAGAAACTGTCACCGCCAAGAGGAGCCTAAGGAGACATGACAACCAAATGTAATGTGATAGCCAGGATGGGGTCCTGGCATAGGAAAAAGACATTAGGTAAAAATCCAGGAAATCTGAATAAAGTAAGAACTTTAGTTAATAATATTTTACCAGTATTGTTTCCTTCACTATAACAAATAGTAACATACTAATATAAGATGTTAATAATAGGATACACTGGGTTTGAGATATATGGGAACTTTGTGGTATTTCACAGTTTTTCTGTAAATTAAAACTATTCTAAAATTAAGTTTATTTAAAACTTTTCATATTACAGCTTTACTGCATGGTGGAAATTATATCCCATGCTACTATTTAAATTTCTAACTAAAGTATAAATGTCAATTAAAAATATGCAAAGGGGGGCGCCTGGGTGGCACAGCGGTTGGGCGCCTGCCTTCGGCTCAGGGCGTGATCCCGGTGTTATGGGATCGAGCCCCACATCAGGCTCTTCAGCTATGAGCCTGCTTCTTCCTCTCCCACTCCCCCTGCTTGTGTTCCCTCTCTCGCTGGCTGTCTCTATCTCTGTCGAATAAATAAATAAAATCTTTAAAAAAAAAAAATATGCAAAGGGATACATAGCTTTTCAATATAATGTTATGGGATACTTTAGCAAAAAACTTTGAAAACCACCACTTTATGGCACCTCTATAGGACTCTTTGAACTCTCAAAGGTCAAGCCTTTGCCATGGGGAAGTATATTCACAGCCTCTTACATGATTTGGGTTGGTTTCTGACAAAGAAGAGACCTCATATGGTTTAAAGTACTTGCTTTTGAATTGCATTTGGAGAACCTTCAAAAAACTAAGAAAAAAGTCCCCAGCTTTCCTATTATATTACTTTCAATATACATTTCAAGGAAAGAAATCCCTTAGCTTTGGACCTATTGAAAAGAAAGTCCTTTATTCTTCTTTTGAACTTCATAATTCCTCACAACGCTGAGAAAGCTGTAAGGTGCAATCCACCCACAAGGTATGGTTCCTAGATTCTGCCTGTGTCCAGTCTCAAAAGACCTGTTAATATAGCCAACACATGGAAACTTCAGTGCCCATTGATGGATTAATGGGTAAAGAAGGTGTACTTTGTGTGTGTGTGTGTGTGTGTGTGTGTGATGGAATGTTCTGGAATGATGGAATATTATTCAGCAATAAAAAAAGAAATCCTGCCATTTGCAACAACAAGGATGGACCTTGAGGGCGTTATGTTAAGTAAAATAAGTTAGAGAAGAAATATACTGTGTGATTTCAATTCAGTTACACCTGGAATCTAAAAAAACCAAATTCACAGAAACAGAAAATAGAAGAATGGTGATTGCAGGACTGTGGGAAATGGAGAGGTGTTGGTCCAAGGGTACAAATTTCCAGTTACAAAATGTATTAGTTCTGGAGATCTAATGAACAACATGGTGGCTATAGATAACAATACCGCATTATATATTTGAAAGTTGTTAAGAAAGTAGATTTCAAGCATTCATACCACAACTTTTTAAAAAAATAATTATGTCAGAGGATAGAGATGTTGACCAACCTTATTGTGGTGGTAATCATTTCACAATTTATAGGTGTACACCTTAACCTTACATTATATATGTCAATTGTATCTCAATAAAGCTGGGAGAAACAGCCTGTTAATGGTTGGAGAACACTAGCATGTTGTGAATAATTCTCCCTGTGTTCCCTGTACTCTTGGCAGCTTGGCCTCAGCTTGGTCCTGCATCATAGCCATGGAAGCAAGCATGGTCACTGTGAGATTACTCAGAGACAAGTTTGGTTTTATAAAGTTAATATTTTACTCATTAAAGTTATAATGGTGTCTTAGTCTGTTTGAGCTGTTATAACAAGAATACCATAGCCTGGGTGGTTAATGAACAAAAATCTTTTATTTCTCAGTTCTGAAAGCTGAAAGTCTGAGATCATGGCGCTGGCAGATGCTGAATCTGCAAGAGCCTCCTTCCTTATAGATGCTCATTTTCTCACTGTAACCTTACCTGAGCATTAATCCCATTCATGAAGGCTCTGCTCTCACAAGCTAATCTAGCCTCCCAGAGGTCCAACCTTCTAACACCAACACCTGGCGGTTAGGATTTTAACATATGAATTTTGGGGGGTGGGTAACAAACATTAAGACCAAAGCAAATAATAAAAAGCCTAGTTCTTCCTTAAGCCTTCATCTCATATACAGATCATACTGTTCTATTTACAAGTGTCCAAATATGTATTTATCACTTTCAGGTGGCTTTTATAGTTCTCTTACATTTCCTTAAGTCTTAATTCTACCTATAAAATAATATATTGTTGTCTTTTCTTGATTGGTCTTTGAAGGTATTCATCACTTTTATTAATCTTATCAAAACATCAACTTTTGGGCTTGTTGCTTTTCTTTATTTTCTGTTTCATTATTTCTGCCCTTCTTTTTTTTTTTTTTTTTCTTCTTTCTCTTCTGCTTTTTTCCCCTAGCTACTTGAGAGGCTAAGGTCATTGATTTTCAGCTTTTTTTCTTTTCTTATACTTACATTTAAAGCCATGAAGGTCCTAGGGTGCCTGGGTGGCTATTGGTTAAGTGTCTGACTTCAGCTCAGGTCATGATCTCAGGGCCATAGGATCAAGCTCCACATCTGGCTCCATGCTCAGCGGGGAGTCTGCTTGTCCCTCTGCCCCTTACCCGACTTGTTCTCTGTCTCTCTCAAATAAATAAATAAAATTTTTTAAAAAGTAATGAAGTAAAGCTATGAATGTCCTAAACTGCTGCTTTGGCTGCATTTCCAAGTTCTAATACATCTTATCTTCATTATTGTTATCTTCTTGCTCATTGTTGTGATTTCTTCTTTGGCGCATGGTCTATTCAGAAATGAATTACTACATTTTCAAAAATATTTTTGGTTTTCTAGTTTTCCTTATTGCTTTCTAGCTAATTCTATCGTGGGCAGAGGACTTATTTTGAGTATTTTCAGTCTTTGAATTAATTCTCTTTTAAGTCCTTTAACTTTCCAGTGAACAAAGACATCTTCCCATGCATTTAAATAAATGTTTAAGTATAAGTAACAGAACTCTATAATCTGATAAATCTTAATTTCCACGATGTTCCAATACTACTTGTGAACTCGGATTTCAACATGAAATTATAAATCTAGACCAACTTGTATTTTATGTGTTTTTTTAAGTTTATTTACTTTTTAGTACTCTCTACACTGAACATGGATGGGGCTTGAGTCCACTACCCTGAGATCAAGGGTTGAATGCTGTTCTGATTGAGCCAGCCAGGCAGCCCTCCCCCCAACTTATATATATATATATATATTTTTTTTTTTTTAGAGAGAGAGAACACGTGCAAGCAGTGGCGGGGGTAGGGTGTGCAGAGAGAAAGAGGGAGAGAGAGAATCCTAAGCCAGCTCCACACCCAGTGCAGAGTTCCACTCAGGGTTTGATCTCACAACGCTGAGATCATGACCCGAGTGGAAATCAAGAGTCGGACTATTAACCGACTGAGCCACCCAGGCACCCCTAAATTGGAATCATAAAGTGAATTTATCAGTGTAAAACTGTGCTGTCTAATGCAGTAGTCACCAGCACATGTGGCAACTTAAATTTAATTGTTAACTAATCAAAATTAGATAAAATTTAGAATTCAGTTCCTCATTGAGTAGCCATATTCAGTAGCCATATTACAAGTGTGCAAACACTGCATGTGATTGGAGGCTACCATATTGAGCAGTGCCAAATAGAATATTTTTATCATTGCATGGAGTTCAATTGGGCAGCACTCCCTAGACATGCCTTTAGGGTACTGGCCAACCATTAGATTGGCTGCTCTGGGCCCTGATCCTGGTCCAGTCAGGTGACAGTCGTGTGGCACCAGCATGGTAATTTATGCAAACATCAGCCCACATAAGAGAGCTATTGTGAGAACTTAGAAAGTGATTGAGGGAGGGAGAAACACTCTGAGACTAACTCCTGATCACCCTTCAAGGCCCCCTGCCAACAACACCTCCTGTATGACACCTGCCCTTACTCCATTAAGAGACTTTCATACTTTCTCCTCGACATCCATAGTAGCCTCTTCAGAGTTCTGCCTGTGTTGTGGTGTGATTGGTACATTTCTATATCTGTCTCCAACTTTGTATTATGAGCTTCCTGAAGCCAGGACGATGTGTTTTCTTTATCTTCATGGTCTGTAATGTCTGGCGCCATGCCTGGTGTATGATGGGACTGGGTACGCTGATGAATAAGAGGGAAATTTCTCTGAGAGGCAGTGTGATTTGAAGCTAAGTAGTGGAGGATCGGAATTCTACTCTCCACTTTCTGTGTGTTCTCTTTGGCAAGTCAACTACTTTTGCTGGGCTTCAGTTTCCCCTTTCTTATCAAATTCAATGAAAAGTTTGACTTAGATAAAGTGCCTCATTGCCCATTTATATATAATTAAGTGTTATATGAGAAAAAGAGCACCGTGGCCAAGGAAGCTTGGGAATACTCGGCCAAAGATGATAAGTGGGTATTCTTATTACTGTAGGAGTCCCCCAACCTTTAAATGCTAACATCCCATTATGGCACTGCAAGAAAGAGGTCGAATGTACAAAGTTTCTCAGACTTTATTTAATGGACCACGGAACTCTGTGTGTGTGTGTGTGTGTGTGTGTGTGTGTATGTGTCTAGAGAAAGAGCCATCTTAAAGGACAGCGTTGTATGGATCCTACCCTGGGAAATGGTTGATTAGCTGGTCTCTAAGGAATCATCCAGTTCCATGTTTTTATGACTTTTATGAAGATGCTGCCCAGTTTTACTGCCCCTGGTGCCCAACTTGGATAATGGTGTGACTGTGAACTCATGGAACCCTACACTTAACCTTTCATTCCCTCAGTTCCAGCTTCCTCATCTCCCGTTGTACCCCCTGACCTACCCAGGAGAAGAAACTGGAACAACTGTACTTGAAATGCCTGTCAGGAAGGAAGGGACTGAGGTGCGTGCATTGAACTTTGGACCTTTCATAGTGAGGTAACGTCAGGGCTAATCTAGGAGAGCAGCTGCTTTGAAAATTGAAGCATAAGACAGAGAGAATGATTTTATTTTAATTTAAAATTGATTTTCTCAGTTCTACTACCTTTTTTTCATGATATCACGGGTGTCACTGTTTAATATATCTAATTTGAGCCATAACTTAATATACCAGGCTTTCATGCCCATGAGTTCTTAAAGCAGCAACAGATTATTAATGTTATGTTAATAAGAAAGCAATAATGAAATATTATACAGAGTTCCTACTCCATATATTATTAATGAAGACCTTTGTGTTTTGGTGGGCCTGATACTTCACGATGTGGTCGCCGAATAGATTAGAAAATGTTTTTGCCTTCTCAGCAAAAAGGCCCCAAATCAGGTTACGTGACTAGAAAGTATTAGCGACAGGTAGCAAAAGTGGCCATGAGGCATTGTGGGACAGGAAGCAATGAACTTATTTCAATCTGAGGTGCCAGGAATAGGAACATTCCTGTTACTCAAGAGTGAATTGAACAGTTCTATCAGCTGCCTTAGAAATAAAAAATAGAGAAAACAGGCCTACTACAAAGCTTAGTCCTGTGGCATGCTAAATTGTCACACGCACTGAAACTTACTAACATTGATAGTAAAAACCAGTGTTCACTATATGTCTGCCATTGGCTGACACTGTTCTAAGCACTTGGCATGCACTGTCACATTTAATTCTTGTGGTGACTTTAAGATGGAAGTGCTATCTTTATTCTCACCAGGGGGAATAAGCACAGGGACGTGAACGGCCTTTAGTAGTAAGTGGCAGACATAGGATTTGAACCTGGACAAGCCGTCTGAGCCCATCCTTGTAACCTCAACACTGAGAATGGAAACTTGTCCTGTCAGGTCTGAGCTCTGGGGAAGCACCGCAGGCCTCTGGCCCATCCAGAGAAGCTTCATGTGTGTCCAGTAATGGACTCATTTGCCTGGATCTCAAAGATCACCATGGGGGGCGCCTGAGTGGCTCAGATGGTTAAGCTCTGCCTTAGGCTCAGGTCATAATCTCAGGGTCCTAAGATCAAGTCCCACATCAGGCTCCCTGCTCAGGGGAAAGTCTGCTTCTCCCTCTGACCTACCCCCCTTTCATGCTCTGTCTCTCTCTCTCACTCTCTCTCTCAAATAATTAAATAAAATCTTTAAAAAAAAAAAAGGTCCCATGGGTCTCACAATGACCAAGCCCCTCAAGCCAAATGTTATGTTAGAGTGGGAGTAGAAGTCCAAAGAGATCTTCCAATTATACTGTGACTCTGTATTAGAGGTGTCCAGAGTCACGTGCTCTCCTAAAAGGCCATTTTGTTCTTCATGAGACCAACATCACCAGAGGATTGGGGACCTATCAAAAATTACACACATGCACCCCTACCCCCCGTCTCCCCCTACATCCCCACCCACATCCTCCATCCCAGCCATCAGTCCTGCCCTGCCCTTGGCTATTGTGGTTTTGTCTGTATCCCCCAACCATTTCTCACATGAGATTGGCCTCCTCTCCCCTTGGCAGGTGACCTGTACTTTGTTGGACTTTGTTCAAAGAGCACGGGCTCCATGTTCACCTGCTAAGTATGCCAGTCACATACTCAGGTGGGTGAGATGCACCCCAGTCTCACCCCACTCAGATCATTAGGAGGAAGAGATTGTGTAACCCACAGATTCCAAGATCCCAAGAATCCTGTCGCCATCTTGGCTTCTCCCATCTCCCTCCCTGGGTTTTGCCAGACACAAGGAAATTCTGAAAAGCAAAGTGCCATTTTCTTCAATCATTTGATTTTGAAAATGGGAGAGATGATACAAAGTTGACTTAGCCAATGCCCTTTCCGTGCAGATACGAAGCCCATTGTAGCTGTGATTTAAATACTAATTATATGCCAGTTTTCGTTTTAAGGTTTTTTTTGTTTGTTCCTTTATAGAAGCAGTCAGGGGAGTGACTAAAAGCTTATTCATTGGCAGGATTTTTCTTTTGGAAATGAACATGCTGGCACAATTTTAATTGGGTTTTAGTTGTTGTTGTTTTAATTCTCACAGTGATGGCTTGGCTATGTCTTTTGGGACTGCAGAGGGAAACTGGCATCTGGTGTTTGAGGATTCTGGGGATTTGCACCATATTTATGTGTAATAACTATACAGTAAATAAACAGAATGAATAATTAAGTGAATAATGAGTTTCTCGGAAAAGAGGATTCTTCGGAAGACTTCGACAGAAATTCTCACGTGTGTTGCGCCCTCCGTCCTATGCAGTGAGTCCATGCTGCTCTCACTGTGTCATTGCCCCCATGGAAACCAGCAAGGACACCTTCCAAGCTGAAATCCAGCATGCCATTCATCAACGTGGTTTGATAGAAACAAGATATTTTCTTCCCGTTGTGAGGAGGTTGGATTTATGTCTCTTAGAATTACCTTTTTTTACTCTAGAGAGAGATATTTGCCTCTTAAAAATAAAATCCACGAGATTAAATTTCATTGAACAGTTTCTCTCTGAGGAACTAAAAACCTGAAATTCCAGGAATTCGCCGTAGCTGGTGAAATTACATTAATGCATGTTAATACCCATATTAACCAATCCAAGGTGCCCTTGCTTCTGGATGTGCCCTGGGCCCAAAGTGAGTCTTCCCAGAGGTAAAACCACTGTGTAATTACTGTTATTTCATGTGTGTGTGTTCGTGCATTCACTCATTCGTAAGTTTTTGCCTTCTCTCATTCATTCAGCAAGTTATTGAGCACCCACTGTATACCCAGCACTACGCCAGGCTCTGGTGATACAAGATGATGAGCAAAACCAGACCAGTGCCAGTCTTTCTGGACCCCTCATTCTTACCAGGGAGACAGCAACCACATCACACAATGAAAGGTAAGTTGCCACTGTGACAGGTGCTATGAAGGAGGCCATGTTAGTGTGCTCGGGCTGCCATAACAAAATACCACAGACTGGTGGCCTCAACAACAGAAACTCATTTTCTCACAGTTCTAGAAGTTGCAAGATCACAGAAGTCCAAGATCACAGAATCAGCAAATTTGGTCTCATCCGAGGCCACTCTCCTTGACTTGTAAATGGCCACCTTTTCTCCATGTCTTCACCTTGTCTTTCCTCTGTGTGTGTGCTTGTGTGTGTCTTTGTCCTCATGACCTCATTTTAACTGAATTACCTTTTCAAAGGTCCTATCTCCAATACGGTCACGTTCTGAGATATTGCGGGTAAGGGCTTCAACATATGAATTTTGGGGGACACCATTCAGCCATAACAGAGAGGTATCTGGTACATATGGAGATATTAACAGGGACAGATCAGATACCCAAGCAGAGACATAGGGTGGGCTTGCTGAGGATTAGGTGGGGATCTCAGGGATGACTAGGAGCTAACTATACAAGAAGAGGAGCAGAGCATTCCAGGAAGAGGAAGGATCACCAAAGCCCATCAAAGAGAGAGTATGGCCAGTAGCAGAGACCAAAGGGAAGCAGACTATGGTGGCTAAAGAGCTGTGAGGTAGGGCATGGCCCCTAGGATGATGCTGACATTATAGAGGGGGGCCAGGCCATGCAGAGACTTTTGTCTTTTTCTCAAGATCAGTGGAAGACCACTGAAGGTTTTTAAGTGAGGACAGAAGTGGCATGCCTAGATTTGCCCTTTGGAAATATCAGTCTGGCTACCGTGTGGAGAACAGACGTGTGGGGTTCTGGAGTGCCTTCAGACGGGCACTGGATACAGAGGAACACTGTAGGTATCCAAGCAAGAGACAGAAGTGGCTGGATTCAGGAATTAGGGTAGGAGCAGAAAGAAATTAGTCAGTTTGCAAGAGAAATGAGGGACAATGGATTAAATATGGCTAGGCACTGAGTGACAGGAACTGGTGACGGATTAGATCCATTGGGCACTGGGTGAGGGAGAAGATGACAGATTGTCTCCTGCATTCCTGACTCCCATAACTGGGTAAACAAAGTACAAGTCAGTGGGATCAAGTTGAGTTTTGATCATATTGACGCCATAGTCACCAAAGACCCCTTGGCCACTTCCTGTGCCTCCACACAGATACCTCTCTCCCTTGTACATGCTGTTCTGCTGGCAGCACTCTTTCCCACTTACACTTGACCACCAAAGCCCTTCACATCTCAGCCCAAGAGCCAACTTCTCAGCACTGAGGCCTTCCTGAATTGCTCAAACTAGACTACGTGTCCCTTTCACACACTTTTATAACACCTGTACTTTAATTTCAGAGCAATCGTTATAATTAAAATTGCACAGTTACCGGTTTAAATTCTATTTCTCCCACTAGAATGGAAAGCCTACGAAGGGCAAGGCAATAACTGTCTAATTAGTACAGCAGACTGGTGGTTCCAGTCTGACTAGAACCCGACTCTTTGGGTTCGAATCTTGACTTCCCCACTTCCTAGTGGTGTGAATTTGGGCAAGGTCTTTTATCTTGCTGCACTGCAGTTGGCTTTATATATAAAGTGTGGATTATGACAGCACATTCTTCATAGAATTGTTGGGATGATTAAATGAGTTCATTAGCAAGAAGCATTTGTAACAATGCTTGACATATAATAAGCACTCAGTAAACATTAGCTACAATTATTTTTCATCACTGTATCCCTAAGTATTTGACGGACAGATGATCAGATAAATGGATGGACCAATGAATAGGTAGATTGAGGAATAGGTAAGGTGAGAAGAAGTAAGACACAATCCTTATTAAGCTATGTTGAATGAGCACAATGGTAAAGCAAGGAAACCCAAATAGGTATTGTGAAAAGAGGAGCTGGCCCATTCTTCAAGACTTAGCTAACTTCCAAGATGTTGGGTCCCATGAAGGTAAACTTCTCCTGGACGCTCACTTTCAGGCAGGGCCTTAAGGAATCTCCATCAAACTTTCTTCAACAGTAAACCATATTATTTGTTTCTGACCTCCAATAGAGAGAGAAATAAATCACCACAACCCAACTGTCCCCTTCTTAATTAAACTGCACATTTCCCAACTTCCCTGTGAATTTTTTTAAAGATAAAATAAAAAACTAAGTTTAGTCTGACTTAAACAATAAACTGAATCATTAATTCATTCTTGTGTCCCTCCTCCAAACATTTATGGAATTCCTCTTCTATGTCAGACACTGGGGTGGGTATGAGGTAGTTACCAAGCCAGATAAGATACCGTCCCCGTCCCTGAGAAGCCCGAGTCCTAATAAACATCATAAAGATGTTTTACATAGATATTCATGATAGATAGACCTGATCAAAATAAAGCAGATCCAGAAGCAGAAGCTGTTTTCTGGACAGAGGGCAGCAGACTATTACAGATCCTCCTCACTGTAACTCTTGCTTACCCCGCTCTGATGGGTCTTCAGTGCTGAAGCCACCACATAGGAAAGCCGAGGCTGCTTGGTCCCAGCCGGAAGGTATTTTCATTGCTGTGACTCTACTTATAAAAGCAACTCGTGTCTCGTATCTTCTTTTTTGCCCAAAGGATTCTCTTTCTGTAATTTATTACAAAATTCAAGGCCATTTCATTAGGGGGAAATGCGCCATATCATTATTATAACAACTCCCCCTATTTTTGTTCAATTTTGAAACTGACAATCTAAAGACTATTTTTAGCTCAGTCATGTAAGATTATTTGTTTCCTTCTGAGAAGTTTTTCCTTCGGACTAGTTAACATGAATTTTATGCTCACTTATTATGTCACATGCTCCAATTCAATTTATTTTAAAGCAGATTCTTTGTGGAAAACTGTAAAGCTAATTTGAATTGATTCTTTAGAGATTCCATTTTAAATGACGTGCTATAAAATTGGCAGACAAAGTGAAAAAATGGAATTGAATTTTCTTCTTCAGCTACTCATTGGATTCAGAAATCTTGCTTTTCGGCACTGCCAAGGGTTTTGATATAATGTTTTATGCAATTTTCATAACATTTATCTTAAACTCCACCGCCTTTAGTTCGGTTGTTCAACTCAAAATGGTTTCCTGATATTTCCATGGAAAAAAAGCAGAGTTCTTGCTACAGGAAGAATTGGGTGCTTTCATACGAATCTCCTGCCGTCCACAGGGGTGCCCGTCTGTGAAACATCTGGTGTAATGCAGGTGTTTTAATTCCGGAATGAATGTTGAACGTTTGTGGACAAACGTGCTGAGGGAGGTGTGGAATAAAACCGCATCCCCCACTTCCTCCCACTCTGCACAACTTATATTCCTCCCTCTCATATTTGATGGATCTACAGCTTGAGGAAAGCGTGGGAATAATAGGCAAGACGCCCGACGGCTTACTTTCCCGTCCTTCATGGCCCCCGAGAGGCGCCCATTGTTCGTCAGGGCTGCGGGCTCCAAGCTAATCAGAAACAGCCGTCACCGAGTGGTGACAAGGACCCCGGGTTTGGTACATCTGATTCCACTCGATGATTTATATCAGATTATTACCAATCGAATGGAAAATACATGGAAAACACATGTCTGCAATTTCCCCTTGAGACACACTTGTTTTCTTTGATGTGTTTTTTAGAGGGAGTTTTATTTCACACTCATCTTTCCCTGGAATGCCCTAAATTGCAACTATCATTGCTATTGACCCAGCTCATCGGCTCACAGGCTGAGGGTCCCCCGTGTGCACAGCCACCACCGAGTGTGACATCAAGTACTCGGAGTCACTTTCCTAAACCCAGGTTGGTCCAGAAAGGAGCCAATCCTTGCCACCCTTGTTTTTGTTCTGATTACAAAGAAGGTAACTGTGTGAAGGGAGTGCACTCGTCAGTCAGGGTTCATAGGAAAAAGCAGACCTCGGGCCCCCTTCTCCATTAGACACACAATGCCTAGGGCTCACAATATGTGTAGGGGCCCACAAAAGCTTTCATTGTAATTAAAATGAATGTAATCATCAATATATAATAATGAACCAAGCCTAGATATTTGTTTTTCTACCAAAAGAGCCTTAAAATATCAATTTTAATATATATATTTTTTTAATGGAGGAAGGGATACAAGGCCAAGTATCTTGGGCCCGCCAGTCATCATGCAGCCCTGAGCAGAATAGCTATGAGAGACATGGGACAAGGATTGATTATAGGGTCAGACCTTCTGTGACTATAGGAGCTGGTAGAGAGGTCTAAGCAAGCCCTTGTGGGCCTCTGCGTGTGAAGGTGTAGGTCAACAAGGACAGCAATTGGAAAAAGAGCTGGTTGTGAAGACAGGGGGTCTCAACTAGGATGATTCCCCACCTCCCATTCAGAAGACTGGCAATATCTGGAGACCATTTGGCTTGTCACGACTAGGGTAAAGGTTGCTACTGGTATCCAGGGGCCCTTCTAAACATCCTACAATGTATGGGACAGCTCCACACAACGAAGAATCATTTTGAATTCTCAAAAGAGCAATAGTGCTGAGGTTAAGCAACCCCGAGGTTAAAGTAGAGGAAGGCCGGGAACTGCAGGGCTGGTCAGAGCCCATGTCTATCTCCCACAGCCACCAAGTTCAAGGGGGAAGTGACTTGCAGAAGGAGCAGATCCTTCGCCATGGAGCTACGCTTGCACCTGACTGAGGACTTGGAGAAGCTGAAGCAGGAGACTGGGGGGGCTGCAGGCCTGGCGAGCCAGCAGATGAGCAGCCATGTACGCGAGCTGCAGCAATGCATGTGCCCTGCGCCCACTGTCAGAGTGGGAGGGCTGCTGCTTCTCTGCAGATGCATTCCTGGAACCCCGGGCTAACCCGCCCCCAACCTTGCATGCCCTGAAATCAGATGTGGTGGAAAACCGTCTCAATGCAGACACCTGGTGTGCCTTAGACCCAGGGTCGCACATCAGCATCTGTTATTTCAGAAATAGAGTTATGGCTGGACACGCAGCTGCCCAGACAGACTACATGTCCCAGACTCCCCGGAAGTGAGATGTGGCCGTGTCACATGACTCTGAGGGCAAGCCATTGTGCCAGCTCCAAAGAGGGGCCTCCAGACACTGGCTGTGCCCTCCTCCATGTGTTTTTGCCCCCTTCCCACTATCTGGGACCCAGGCATGAAGGCGATCCAGCTTCAACCATCCAAGGACAAAAGCTGAACACAAGATGGAAAGATTCTGTGGCCCAGAAAATCCTTACCTTAAGCACCTTTTGTTCTTAAGGAGTTCTGAGTGAGCATGTTAGTTTCTTATGTTGTAGATGATTAAAGCCAACTCAAATTCACTGAAGAAAGGGAATGTATTTGCTCACATCATTGGGAAGTCTGGGGTAAGAATTTCAGGCATAGCTAGATCTAGGGCTTCAAAAGATGTCATAAGGCTCTCCATCTCTCAGCACTGGCTTTCTGCTGAAGTCCAGAGAAGATGGCATTGAGAAACCCCAAGCTTCTAATTTCCTAAGAGCTCATGACTCAGGAGAATATAGGAAATCCTCTCTCTCAATGTGTATTTTTAATTATACAGAGCAAATGCTGAATGGTCCTGCTGGGGTCACAGGCTCACCCCTGAACCAACTGCTATGAACCCCAGAAGAAGGGAGATTGGAATAAATCTGTAAAAATCAGTCACTGCTACAGTCCACTCGGGAACTTAGCCAACATCACCAGGAGTGAAGACAGTGCCGATGAGGGGGTAAGGTCAGGGAATATCCACTGGGGTTCAAGGGAGGGAAAATCATGCTCCACTAGGGTAGGAAAGGCTTCACAGCAAGGTGGGATTGGAGCTGGGTGTTGAAAGACTAAGAGTTTAAAAATGGGTACAGAAGAAAATACTGTACTTTCATTCCTGACCATTTTCAAAGGCTTGAGCAAACTCAGTAGCCCTGTGGGATGAAAAGGATCATGTTGTTTTTCTTCCCGTTGCCGTTGGTTCAGAATGAGAAGTGTTTCCCTTTGAGCACCGAGTCCTTCCAGAGACTGACCAAGGTGGGGGAAGAGTCGGGGTCTCGGGACACAAATCTCCAACACGGGCACTCGCACGTAAAGCAGGAAGAAACTTTTGCTTCTTCGTAACCTGAAGAAAGGTTGGTAAGTGTAACTGGCAGTTCCCTTAATCACTCCAGAAAGGCTTGTTATATAAATAAGTGATTCAAATATGAAGTGACTTACCTGAGGAAACATGCATTTCTTTTTGTTTGTTCGTTTGTTTCTCATGTTCCTAGCATGGTTTCCTTCAGTTTGGAGTGGAATGAGTTTGTAATTTTAATACACATGTATTAATTCCAAAACTCCCTGGTGTTGGGATTTCAGGAATATGTTTTTATTGAGGTTTCATGTAGCTTAGCGATTTCCCAAGCAGTCAGGCCGCCAGGGCCTGTGGTGCGTTTCTGCAGTAAAGGGGTCAGACCTTTGGGATGGAAATGCCTCTGTGGCCAACCACAGGGCTACTGGCTGCATCAAGCCAGGTACCCTAAAAGGTGGTGGTGGTGATGATGAGAATGATGATGGTGATGACCACGATAGCAGCTGGTGATCTTACAGATGATACAGCTAGGATATAAGCCCCATTCTCCCCTGCTCTGAAGAGACTGTTGTATTGTCTTTTTTAAAGAACTGAGGTACCTTTCATTGGTTCAAGAGCTGTAAGAGCATCTGGGGATTTATTGTTTCCAGTTATTTGATGATGGAATGATTTCTTGGGATACAAAGTTCTTTTCGTTGGCAAGTCTGCACCTTCGTGCAGGGCGTGGGAGATGTACTCCTCTGTGCCTTAAGCTGACCCTCTCTGGACAAGTTTGTCCTTAGAGCGCCTTGAAAGCAGGCCAGCAGCCCAGCCTTTGTCATCTGTTTCCTTTGGGGGCCGAGCCATAACACTCCCATAAGGACAAGAGTCCTATAGGGATTCCTGACTTCAGATGGCTAGAGCCACGTAAACCACTCTAACTTAATTGGATTGATTTGACTGGTGGGGTAGATCGTATTATTGTTCTCAATCATTGGCTCTCCATTTTAATTCCCATGCACTGCCATGTAACTTGCAGTGTCTCATATGCTGGGAGCATACTTCTCCATCGCCTTGACATAGAGTTTGGTGCCGTGACTTGCGTTTTCATGAGCAAATGGAGATGTGAGTGGAAGAGACTAGGTGCCAGGTAGGAGCAGAGGCTTTACGAGACTTCGCTCTTCCTCCCTTGCTCATCTGCCTCCCTTCCGTTCCATCTGCCAGGAGAGTGGCTTGTCCCCGTTTGGTACTGATCTTTCAGCCTAGGTTCTCATATGTAAAGTAATATTTGTTGTTATAAGCTACTGAAATTCAGGCTTGTTACAATGACATAATTATGGGAAAGCTGACTGGTACAAATGGCCACTTACTGTCCTAAACACTCCAGTGAAGAATGGTCCAACTCTCTATATATGTGGATACAGACTAAGGTTGTGACAAATCTATCAGGAAAAATTAATCCTAAGCATAAGAAAACTAAGGCACTCTAGTCAGATTAAACCAACAATAACAAGAAGCCAATTTTGCCTGTGAAATTTGTGAAGGCTATAAAAATAAGCGTATTGGAGAGAGTGTGCTAGAAATAAGCATTCTTAGACATTGTTAGTGGGGCGTAAATTAATATAATGATGCTGGAGATTAATTCAGAAATAATCCTAATGCTAATAATAATAGATGCCATTTATAGAGTACCTTGATGTGCCAGGCACGACTATTTGAAGTTTTACTAATCTCACTTGAATAAATAAAATTGGTTTACCTGTACTAGTTCACTTAATCCTCATAACAACCTTGTAAGGGAGATATTATTATTAAACAACATATTTCAACAGCCTTCAAAATTTTGTCTGCTCTTTGATTCACATCTGGGAATTTATCCTAAGGAAACAATTAAAGATGGGGCATACACTTTTAATATAAGAATGTGGATGACAGTATCGTTTATAATTATGAAATTTGGAAGCAATATAAATATTCAGAAAATGGGGATCTTTTCAACAAATTGATCCATTTAAAGGTGATATAAAAATATGTAGGAGGCATGAAATACAGTAGGTAAATGATAGCCACTAGCCATATGAGCACCTGAAATGTGGCTAGTCTGAAATGAGATATATGGTAAGTGAAGAATCAGTATGGGGAAAAAAGAATGTAAAATAATCTCCTTGATAATTTATATCTATTTATTTTTATTTATATAATTTTATATTGATTGCAATGTTGTATTGATATTTTGGACATATTCAAATTAATTTCACTTTCTCCTTTGTACTTGTGAAATTTTTACTTTTATTTTTTAGTAACAACTATATATGTTTAAAGTATACAACATAATGTGGGCTATACAATAAGGTTTTGACGTACATATACATAGGAAAATGATTACTACAATCAAACTCATTCACATACCCACCTCCTTACATCATTCCTTCATTGTGTGATGAGAGTGCCTGGAAATGTACTCTTTTAGCAGATTTCTGGTACACAATGCGGTATTATTAACTATAGTCACTGTGCTGTGCATTAGATCTTTATATCCATTCATCCTACGTAACTGCAGCTTCTCTCCCCAATGTCTCCCCCTTTCCCTCACCTCCCTGCCCCTGGTAACCACCATTATGCTCTCTGCTTCAATGTATCCAACTTTTTTGTGTTCTGCATATAATTGAGATCATGAAGTATTTTTCTTTTGGGGTCCAGCTTATTTCATGCAGCAAAATGTCTTCTAGGTTTATCCGTATTGTTGTGAATGGCAAGATCTCCTTCTTAAAGGCTGGATAATATTCCAGGGGCTCTACATGCCACAATTTCTTTATCCACTCATCTGTTGATGGGCAGTTGGGTTGTTTCCATATTTTGGCCATTGCGAATAATGCTGCCGTGAACATGAGAGTTAAAGATCTTCTTTGAGGTACTGATTTCACTTCCTTTTCATATATACCCAGAAGTGGGATTGCTGAACCATATGGCAATTCTCATTTTAATTTTTTTGAGGAACCTCCATACTGCTTTCCATGATGGGTGCACCAGTTTGCATTCCCACCAGTGTACAAGGCTTCCCTTTTCTGCATGTCCTCACCAGCACTTACCGGTTGTCTTTTGATAATAGCCATCCTAACAGGTGTGAGGTGATATCTCACTGTGGTTTTGATTTGCATTTCTCTGATGATGAGTGATGTTGAGCATCTTTTCATGCACCTGTTGGCCATCTGTATGTCTTCTTGGCCATCTGTATGTCTTCTTTGGGAAAATGTCTATTCAGGTCCTTGGCCCCTTTTTAAATCAGGGTGTTCCTTTGCTATCGGGTCGTCTTTATACTTTTTAAAAATGTGGCTACTAGAAAAACTTATGAATTCATATGTGATTCACATTTATTTTAGGCTTTGCGAGCCACATGGTCTCTGTTACAACCATTCAACTGCTATTATAAGGCAAAAGCAGCCATAGACAACACGTAAATGAATGGACATCACTGTGTTCCAATAAAATTTTATTTGTAAAAATGGCAGCTACCCAGCAGGGGCTGTAATCTGCTGAACTTTGTCTAGATCAGAGTTTCTTAGTCTTGGCCCTATTGACATCTGGGGCTAGAGAATTAGTTGTTAAGGGCTGTCCCATGCATTGTAGTATGTTTAGTGATGTTCTTGGCTTCTACCATGAGACACCAGTAGCACTATCTGCCCCAGTTTTGACTCCCAAAATGTCCCCAGACCTTGCCAAATGTTCCCTCTGGTTGAGAACCATGGGTCTATTGTATATGATTTTATTTCCATGAGAACAAAAATTGTGTGCCTGTGTAGTGTTCTGGAAGGCACACTCCAAGGTGCTGGTATTACATGGTTTTCCCGCATCCCTTTGCTTTTTTGTGTTTTCTAAATTAACATATGTTCGTTATTTAATATATAAAAAGCACAATTGAGTAGTTAAAGGAAGCAAAATGACAAAGATAAAATAAGATGACAGAAAGAAAACCATGTATAGGAAAGAAAGTTTGGGTGAGTGGAGAACGTAACCTCTTCCTCAGAGAACACGTTCTCCATTCAAGTCAGGCCCTCAAGTGCCACCCAACAGGTAATGTCCCATGACCGAGTTGGTGGGTTTGGAAAGATGAGTCTACCACTGGAGTGGGCTGGTGTAAGTATTTACCGAAGAGAAGTAGGCTTGATTTTTATTTTCACGCAACACCCCATTGGGTCTAAGGTATACTGGGACCCCCGCAGCTGGAAGCTATAAGGGAGGGGGGAAGTAAGAGGTTAGACAGAATTTCAGAATGAGACTTGAGAATGCTGACTCCTGAGGCGCCTGGGGGGCTCAGTTGGTTAAGCATCCAACTCTTTTTTTTTTTTTTTTTAAAGATTTTATTTATTTATGTGACAGAGAGACAGCCAGCGAGAGAGGGAACACAGCAGGGGGAGTGGGAGAGGAAGAAGCAGGCTCACAGCGGAAGAGCCTGATGTGGGACTCGATCCCGGATCGCCAGGATCACGCCCTGAGCCGAAGGCAGACGCTTTAACGACTGCGCCACCCAGGCGCCCCAAGCATCCAACTCTTGATCTCAGCTCAGGTCTCGACCTCAGGGTTGTAAGTTCAAGCTTAAAAAAAAAAATTGTAGAACACTGACTCCATGTAACTACTTCTCGCAAAGGCCCAGATAGTAGCAACTCATGGACTTAAGCAGTAGACCAAGCAGGGGGGACTTCCGGCCACAGACCAGAAGGTACTACTGTTGGACAGAACAACGGAAAAGCACAGATCAAGCTGACAAGAGTGGAAGGGGGTCAGTGGGGAAGCTGATATCTTCATCTCACTCTGTGTGGAGTTAGGAAATATTGTCTCAAGTTTGTGCAATGAGAAACAGAATTTCAGTACATTAGTTGAAGTTATGAAAGTAACCAATGGAAGAATAAAAAATAATACTGTGACTACCAAGCTTTGGAATGGAGAAGGGGAAGTGAAGGCAGAGTAAGTAAACTTTCATCTTCCAATATTGACCAATAATGATAATGATAAATGATGAAAGCAACGAGTAAGCATATTATCTATGGTGACAAGGTCAACACCACAAGACACAAAAATAGAAATGGTCAAGCAGTTGCCTTTGGGATGTGGTTGCAGAGGGAGGTGGTTTGAGGGGTAGAGTGTTGCTTCTGTAGTATTCAAATTTTTTTAATCCTATACATGTATTCCAAAAATTGAAAAATATGTATAATTTGAAAATCACCAGGCAAAGTTTAATTATTAATCAGAAGGCTATTCAGCAAGTATAGACTCTGTGTAATTCATGGGACAAATCTCTTACATTGTGGGAAAGCCCAGTGAAATCTCCCTTCCCAGCAATAGAGAACACATCTTTGGTGTTCCCCCAATTTCTGGGCCTGTCACCACCAAAAAGAACTGGCTCCACATGGACACAATTTGATTCGCTGGACTCCATTTTCGTCCTGACAACATGGACCAACATGAGAGTCATCAGACTTCTTCTAGAAGTAATGTGTTTCAATCTTTTGTTGCTCAAAATAGGGAATAACGTAACAACAGTGGTTCTCAACTGTGGCCACACGTGAGCCTCTCTCATGGAGCTTTAAAAACATAACCCTGCCCAGGCCCCACACTAGACCAATGACTTCAACGGTCCAGGCTTTGATATTAACAACAACCAAAGTTCCCCGGGTGTTTCTATCCTGCAGTTAAAGTTGATAATCTCCGGCCCAGTCTCCCATGTTTTGTTCATCGAGTATTGAAGCAGGCTCACCTCAGGGTAGTACACGCTTCCTTCATCATCATGGTCCTTGCAAGCAGTCACATTTCTTCTTCTCAGTGCAGAATCTGAACCTCTTGACAGCTCCTCTTACTGTGAAATTCTCTCCCTCAGTTTCTTTGATCCCCTCTCTTCCTGATGCTCTTCCTCTCAGTCTGTTCATGGGGTACCCCTCCCCTGTCTTCTTGGGACTCCTCTCTCCTTCTTGGTCACATTCTCTCAGGGATTTCAACTACCTTCTTGACCACCACTGTCATCATACTGAGGATGGCATCCAAATCTTCATCTCCACCCCAGATCTCTCTCTGGAGCTCCAGTTGTCTACCGGACATCTCCACTTTGATATCTCACAGGTTCTTCATCCAAAACTTGCCCCCAAACGGCACTCCTCCTCTATTGCGCAAAACCCTCTCTCCCATCTTCCCTGCTGTGTTGAACGGCACCAGTTATCCAATTCCTTCAACCAAACAAACCCAAGCTCCAGGAATCCCCTAGACACTTCCTTTCCCTCCTCCAACCAGCATTCAATTCACTCTGTCTTAGTTAACCCCCTTCTGCTTCATCTCTATGGCCTGGCTATGGTCAGTCTATCATTATCTCTTTCTTGGATATCTGCAAGAAACTTCTATCCAGTCTCCCTGCCTTAATCATGTCCCCTTTTGATGCCTACTTTGGCCAGAGTGATCGTTCCAAAGCACAAATATGACTGTGTCAATCTCCTGCTTAAAACCCTTCCATCACTTCCTCGTGGTCTTCCAAGTCCAAACTTAGAAAGGTCCACAAGGCACGCAGTAACTCACTCCTCCCTGCCTCTCCAGTTTCAGCACCTGCTACCGCTAACAGATGCCCCATGCATCTCACCACACTGAGCACCTCTACCCCACCCGCAGGCCCCCTAATCTGCCATCTGCCTTCCTCTGTGCTTTCCCCTGTGGATCCTGGGCCTGGACCGGCCTTCTTGACTTTAAACTGTCTCCTACTTATGCTTGAAAATTTTGCTCAGACCTCACCATCTCCAAGCCACCTCCTCCTCCTTGGTGCCTGTCCCAGCACCTGGAAAACATTCAACAAGTGTTTACAGAATGAGTGAATACATATGTTCTTAATTTCAGAGAAAGAATGGAATTACTACATGGAGAAAGTGAAAAAGATAATTATAATTTATCTCTACCTCTTAAATGCACTGATTTTTAAAATAAAGTTATCAGTGTATTCTAAAGAGTCCTGGGGGTCCCATGGAGCCCCCTCAAAGGCTCCCAGAGAAGCTCTTCATTTTAAATAAAACTACTTCATTTCATCTATTTTATATGTGGGTCTTCTGAGAAAGGTCTAGTTTGAACAGTGTTTTGTGGCCAAGAAATATTTGAAAACCAATGGTCTAAATTATTCAAATAATTAAAATGAAGTGCAATTTCTGTTTGAATTACTCCCCCCAAAAGTTCTCATCTCTCTGTTTCTTTTTAAAGCAGCATAACACAGGGATGTTTTCTCCTAGTTTAATTTAGTATCCTAGTGACATATTGCCTTTTTTTTTTTTTTGGCTTTAAAAAGAAATTGTTATTTTGAATTGATAGTATAATGCATCTGGTCACAAAAAGGAATTCAGTGAAAAATCAGCCTCCCACAAATACTCATCCTCCATCTTTGAGAGACAAACTATAGCCAACTTCAGCACATCATTCTAGGGACTTCCGTTCAGGGATCACTGCTCTGGTGAACAGGGGGCCCATCCCCTTGCTAGCGACAATGGAAGAACAAGCCTTCTACACGCCACTGATGGTTTAATCATTAAGAACTTGGAGTGGCCTTGGAAGGACACCTGGCCCCGCTATCCAATGACTGTCAGGAAGAAGGGCTTAACATCAACTCTCCCAATATCAAAACCATTTTTTGACAGACAACCTCTAGCATTTGCTTGGCTCATATCCAAATACCCATTTCAGTCAGCTTATTAACTTACCTAGGGGCACATTTTCTTCCTAATATATTTTGGAAGTGTTATCAGGAAATTACACTTCTTAAAATGAGACGGTCTGTGGGTGCTTTACTGAGATTTTTTTTTTCAACTGATTAGAGTATTTGACATTTCAGTAGATAGTGTTGGGACATTTGACTCTCAAATGGGAAAGAAAAGGAAAAAAAAAATTCCTACTTCATGCCCATCACAGAAACGAATTAAAGATCAGCTGCAGATCAGGGCACCTGGCTGGCTCAGCTGGCAGAGCATGGGACCCTGGATCTTGGGGTTGCAAGTTCGAGTCCTATGTTATGTGTAGAGACAACTCAAAAATAAAATCTTTAAAAAGATGTCCTGAAGATCTAGGCATGGGAAAAAATACTCAAAATCTATGAGAAGAAAATAGAGCACCTCTCAAAATTTTGGAGAAGGAAAGTTGTGGTGTTTTTTTTTTTTTAAGATGACACAAAAAAGGCAAACTATGAATAGAGGAACATCTGATTACACCTAATTAAAAACCTTTGTCAAAATAACACCATGAACAAGATTAAAAGACAAGTGGTAGCCTGTGAGGAGTACAGAACAGCTAAGAGACAGGTCTATTATTCTCTACAATGTATAGGATTCCCACCAATGAGGCAGAACAAGACATACAACGAATGGAAAAGCAGGCAAAGGACACAAACTGGGAATGCAGAGATGAGGAAATAAGAATGGATGATGCACGGGGCGCCTGGGTGGCACAGTCAGTTAAGTGTCCAACTCTTGGTTTCGGCTCAGGTTGTGATTTCAGGGTCATGAGATTTAGCCCCCCATCAGGCTCCACACTCAGCAAGGAGTCTGCTTGAGAATTCTCTCTCTCTCTCTGCCCCTCCCCCTGCTCATGCGCACACTCTCTCTCTCTCTCAAATAAACAAATAAATCTTAAAAAAAAAAAAAGTGGAAGATGCACGTATGAAAAGATATCCAACTTCATATATAATGAGGGAAGTGCGGTTGAAACAACAATAAGATCTTTTTTTGCCAATCATATTGGCACACATCTTGAAGTTGGAGAATATGAAATGTTGGCTAGGATGTGGGGAAACTGGCACTCTCATTCACTATTGTCGAGAGTATAGACAGATACAGACGCATCAGAAGGCAATTTGGCAGCATCTTGCAAATTTGAAAATGTGCCTCCCCTGTAACACAGCAATTCCATTTCTAGGTATTGCCCTAGAGAGACTCCCACACATGTGCACAAGGAGCCATGTGTTTCGTTTCCATCTAAATGGCCACCAGTAGGGGAACGGCTGAAAATACTGTGGCATTTGTGTTCCAGGCTGTCTGTATCCGTCTGCCAGGGCTGCCAGAGCAAAGTGCCAGAGACCAGGTGGCTTAAACAACAAAAATTTGTTATCTCACAGATCTGGAGCCTAGAAGTCTGAGATCAGGGTATTGGCAGTGTTGGTTTCCTCTGAGGCCTCTCTCCTTGGCCTACAGACGACCACCTTCTCTCTGTCTTCTCATGGTCTTCCCTCTGTTATGTGTCTGTGTCTAATCTCTTCTGATAAGGACAGCAGTCATATTGGATTCAGGCCCATACTAACGTAATTGTTCAAATAGATAGTCCCCGGCTATAGTCACATTCCGAGGCCCTGGGGGTGAGGATGTCAACATACAAATTTTGGGGGACAAAATTCATCCTGTAACACTGTCCATGCAAGGAACTAGCAAGATGCACATGTGACAATGCAGCTTCATCTCAGAAAACAATGTTGAGTTGAAAGAGTGTGATGTGTAATGATACCTACCATATGATACCACTCTCCACTTACAAATCCACTTACAAAACACACACATGACCCTACACAAATATCTAATACACGTATATCAGCATTTAACATTCTGGAAGGATCATTCAGATGCATTGAAGTTGCCTCTCTGTTGGTTAGTCAAACATGACTTTAGCTGTAGTATTTTATTTCCTTAAAAAGTATTGTCAACAAATATGGTGAAATGTGAATGGTTTCTAGTTCTGAGCAGCAGAATATGAGAGCTTGGATACAATATTCTATGTAATTTTCTGTATCTCTTATATTTTTTTTAAAGATCTATTTATTTATTTATTTGAGAGTTGGGGGAGAGGCAGAGGGAGAGAGAGAATCCCAAGCAGACTCCACACTGAGCATGGAGCCCAACGCGGGGCTCAATCTCATGACCTTGAGATCAGGACCTGAGTTGAAACCAAGAGTCAGACGCTTAACCGACTGTGCCACCCAAGCACCCCTGTATCTCTTGTAATTTTAAGGAAGTTTAAAAAATGAAAAAGGATGACCAACTCATCCATTCCTCAAGATACTTTAAATGTATTTTTGCGTGAAATCAAAAACCATGAAGGAGCTGCACACTAGGACTTCATTTCACCTCTGCCTCTCTAGAAAAACATTGCTCTTTCTTGCTGCATTTTGAGGCCCTGCAACTGCAGGATACTTTAGGGATCAGCCCTGTGAGCTCCCTTTTGAATTTGTTATGGGAAGGTGGTCGACGATCTTGTCTACTGCCTCCCACTATTTATCCCTTATGAGGACTAATTTATTCTGGAGATATTTTTATGAGCTGACTAACATCCTTTTAGATTGAAGAGGGGCATAAATAAATAAATGAATATAATATCAAATGCAGTAAACATTTCTCTGCTGGCAAATAACAGGCTCGTGCCTTCAGAAGGATGAAAGCAGCTTTTCCTGAACTCCTACCATGTGCCAAGCACTCTGCTGGAGGCTTTAAATAATTGTCATTTAAATATTAATTTTTATGACCTTAGGAAGCAGGTTATGAGGAACAGTGAGTTTAAGTTACTTGTCCAAAGTCACAGTGAGTGACTAAACCAGACTAACTTCAAATCATAATAGAATACAGTATTTGGGAAGTCATAGCGTTTCCTCATTATAGAGGGTATGGAAGAGGTGAAGGGGACAAGTTCATGTTAACCTGGTCAGAATCTACATCCAGTGCAACAGTCCTATGAACCAAAGATTTTCATCCCAATTTTGAAATGAGGAGACTAAAACTCGGAGAAGTTTTATATATATAACAAAATGCACAAGATGAGGGCACCTGGGTGGCTCAGTTGGCTAATCATCTGCCTTCAGCTCAGGTCATGATCCCGGGGTCCTGGGACCGAGCCCTGCATTGGGCTCTCTGCTCAGCAGGAAGCCTGCTTCTCCCTCTCACCCTCTCCCCAATCTTGTGCTCTCTCCCTCTCTCTCTCAAATAAATAGAATCTTTTAAAAAAAATGTTGAAGATGACATAACAAATCAATCTATGAGGTAGGTCTATTTCTAGAATAACAGGGAAGGTTCAAGGTGAGGCTCTTCCATGGAAAATGCATATGCTGGCCCTACTTCCTTTGTCCCATTGATGTAGTCAGCTGAGCTTGCTATAACAAAGTGTCGTGGGCTGGGGGCTTGAGCAGCAGCAGTTTATTTTCTCACAGATCTGGAGAGTAGAAGTCTGAAGTAAAAATGTTGGCAGGATGGATTTCTTCTGAGGCCTCTCTCCTTGTCTTGTAGGTGGCTGACCTCTCCCCATGTCTTCACATGCTCTTCCCTCTGTGTGTGTGCCTATGTCCTAATCTCTTTCTATAAGGGCACCTATCATATAGGAATAGGGCCCATACTAATGACCCCTTTCTAACGTAATTACTTGTTTAAAGACCCTATCTCCATTATGTGAGGGCGATCTGGCTGCAACATCTGTCACCCCGTTGATCACCAAGCTTTATTAGGCGGATCTGGCCGGCTAGACGGGTGTCCCCTTCCTCCCTCACCACTCCATGTACGTCCCTCCCAAAGCTAAGCACTCAGTTGAAGGGGACGACCTTCCCTGATAGAGGAGGACCACTCTTTGGTCAAGGGTATTCGGGTAGCTGCCCTCCCCTGCTAGAACTTCCAAACAAGCTGTCAAGGTCCACTTGTAGGAGAACGCAGGGTAGTCAAGCTCCCAAGATTCCTGACACATCCAAACAAGGTGCTGCACGTGGCAGTCTGCCTTTTAAAAAACAGAAACAGAAACAAACAAAACAAAACAAAAAAACCAGACTCTGTCTCCAAATACTGTCTCACCCTTAGGCACTGGAGTTCAGGACTTGAGTATATGAGTCCAAGGCAGACACAGGTCAGCTCATGACGCCCATCATTCGTGGTTGGGCTCACTCCATGCTACTGAAGAACAGAATGTGTTTAGGAAGCTCCTATGGTCTGGAAAGCTGGTAGTCAAAAAAAAAAAAAGGAGGAAAGGAAAAAAAAGAACCCCAATTAAGATCTCCAGAGGGATGATTAGGGCAAAAGCTGCCCTTTTCGTAATGAATAATTCCTTATGAACCAGTCTAATTTCATTTGATTCATGGTGCATCTCACTTTCGTTATGCTGCCGTTAAAGTGTTCAAACACAGCTAAGAAGAGAGAAACTATTTCTTCTCTGCGTGAACAAAGTCCTCAGATACCCAGATGAAAGCACCTTGTGTTTCCCGCCCAAATTTACCACCAGACTTGAAAAGGACAACAAATGTCAGCCCGGATGGGTGATTCTCTTTGTTATGATTTCCTAAAAGGTCTATTTGGGGAGGGGGAGTGGTCTTGCCAGACCCCATGAACTGACTTATTTTCCTTGGATAGAAATCTTCCAGGAAATCTCCTCTACTTCGCCCAACCGTCAAGTGATTCAGTTATTATCTGCAGAGGGTAAGGGTTTTTCTGACTCGTGATCTCGATCTGTTTTGAGATCATTCAGGAGGAAAGGAAATCTCCCCCCTCCCATTTTATTTTTAAAAATCTCCATTTCAGAGGTGCCACGTGGCTCGGGACACTGTTGTTCCTCATGTTTATTGACTTTCTCTCTTGGTGCGTATTGAGCCTCACAGCTTTAATTATCACTTATATACAGATGATATTCAAATTTACACTTCATTTCCAGCCCTTTCAGATGATGTCACCCTTCGCCTCGCCCCAGACTTGGCTCACGTCTTGTCTTGGATGAGCCACAATTTTCTCTGATTGAATATGGATGAGACGGAGGCTTTGCAGTTTAGTTGTAAATAAACTCTAAATGCATTGAAGTTAATTTACCTCATTGATAGCCCGGTCTTCCAGTTAAGAGCAAGGGTGTTCAGCGACTGACTCTGCATTATCCTCCTTCATTCATCGGAGAACTACCCGGCCAAGGGATTAATCTCCACCAAATATCCCAAAGACATGTGACAGTTTCCATCACCGCTAATTTTGGCCAGAATTCTGGTTATCTCACAGCTGAAATTCTGCCATGATCTTTGGAAAGGCCTCCGATAAACCTCCTGTTTACGGTCTACTTGGAATATGGCTGCCCTTTGGCCTTGCTTTGTGTACACAATCCCAGGACACATTTTCCTTCAGGCAGCTGCGCTAGTTTCTTGCGCACTGAATAAAATGTAATTTGTCAAGATCTTGGCCAGATTGTCTGCCTTCACATAAACTAGCTTTTGAAATGACTTAAAATTACGGGCTCGTTTTTTCAAGAGTTGCTTGCTGTTTTGTTTCATCGTATGGCTGGAGATGTACTGTGCATAGCACCTCAACACTCTTTAGAACATGCTAGCTTGAACAAAAGTGTGTATTTGAAAACACCAGGAGTAAGCACTAGCCTACGAGAGCCTGGCACGTAATAAGCAATAAGCACTCAATACATACTTGATGGAATAAAGACTGGGTAAATGAATTTGTAATCCTTTGACCCATTTGTGGGTTTTGCTGCTGTAGTTATTTATAATATATTTTTATCTACCTCTTAGATTATTATGTAACTGCGACTGTGTAATTATTATTTCAACTAGAACATATTAGAAATCTCCATTAACATAACTGAAGGGTATAAAATAGAATGTTTGGAGTTGTCAATTAGCTGATTTGTCTTGTGTTGCTTTTCTTCATTATTTCAGTGCAGCTAACGGTTCATTCAGCACATTTTAATTAAAAACAAACATATGTGGGTCTGCTAAGAACTCAAGTGTCTAGTAATGCCGTTAGACAGGGATGGCAAATATTTCTAGCAGTGACCATATGATATCTTCCATTCATCTCCGCAATAATCCTCCAAATCTAATTATTGGGAGGATGGCAGCTGCACTCAGTTAGGCTTTTCTTTATTTTTACAGAGATGTGTTTTTTTTCAGCCCGTTGTGTTGTAGAAAATCAGCTGCTGCCTGAGTCCCTTCCAAGGCTGAAATCCCCACATCTACAAGACTTTCCTCCAGTTGCTTCCATTGAGACATTACCCATTTGTTCCTGTCCATGTGCCTTCTGGCCTGAAGATGTACCAAGGAAACGTATAGCCTTCTGACAAGATCGCTTTCTCTGTTTGTACAAATGTGTTAGGTATATTATTGTGACCTGAAGGTATAACCGTGGAGTATGTGTCACCAGGGAAGCCCTAGTAACAGATATGACATCATCTGCATGAAGCCGCCATGTTCCATGGTCCGGTCTTTAGCTTTGCAGGCTCAGGCAGGATTCTATCAGCTTCATCTCTTACTGAGGATGCAGAGGAGAATGTACTCATTTAAAATGAGAATCATAGCAATTAAAAAAATATTTACTCATACAGAATGTCCCTCTAGTGTAATCATTGAGAACGGGGACTCTGGAGTCAGACTGCTTGGGGTCCAATCCTGTTTGTGCTGCTTGCTAGCTGTGTAACCTGGAACACATTGCTTAACTTCAGTGCATGTGGCAGACAGACTTTAGGGTGGCCCCCACGATCTCTGCTCCTCGGAGGCACAACCCTGTGTCAGTCCCCGCCCCACGAGTGTGGGTAGGACCTGTGATATGCTTCTAACCAGTGGAAGGTGGCAAAGGTAATGAGATGTACATTATGAATGCACGATTATGTAAGAGCGCAACACTCACCCTGCTAGAGTTTCTCTCTCTCTCCCTGTCTCTGCCTCTGACTTGGACTTGTGCTGTTGGAGTGCTGAGCTGCCTTGTAAAAAGTCCAGCTACATTGAAGCCATCATACTAGAATGACCACACAGAAAGACTAAATAGAAATAGATTGGGGCGCCTGGGTGGCACAGCGGTTAAGCGTCTGCCTTCGGCTCAGGGCGTGATCCTGGCGTTATGGGACTGGCGTTATGGGATCGAGTCCCATGTCAGGCTCCTCCGCTATGAGCCTGCTTCTTTCTCTCCCACTCCCCCTGCTTGTGTTCCCTCTCTCGCTGGCTGTCTCTCTCTCTGTCAAATAAATAAAAATCTTTAAAAAAAAAAAGAAAGAAAGAAAGAAAGAAAGAAAGAAAGAAAGAAAGAAAGAAAGAAAGAAATGCCCAAGGAACTGTCTTCTAGCCCTAGGTTCCAGCTATTTCGGTGTTTCCAGGCCCTAAAGGAATGTGTAAAGAGGACTTGAGATGATTCCAGCCCCACCCCCATTACTGCAACCATGAAGAGGTCCCCCACGAGAACCACCCAGCTGAGCTCGGTCAACTTCTAGAACTGTGGGAAAGAAGAAATGATGGTTCTTGTTTATAGCCACTGTTTTAAGGTCACTGGTTACATAGCAAAGGAGAACTTGAAAAAATACACATACTGAAACTCACATTTGTGTGTGTGTGTGTGTGTGTGTGTGTGTGATACAAACATATATTCTGTTTGACATATGTGTGTCACACAGCTTGGTAACCAGTGCTAGCAATGCTGTTGTCACATTCACTGTTCTATCGTGGGCACTTGCCATCCTAGGGTCAGCACACGTGGTTTTGGTGATTTTGCAAATCCCAGATCCATGATGTGTGGTCATTTGTAATTTTGCTGAGCCACGAATTTGTGTCCCAGGCTTGTGGGAGAGAGCAAGCTTCTCACTGGTGAATGATCCTAGCTGACTACCAGCACAAACGGGGTTTTGTTTTCTGTTCGTAATGCCTTATGCATTCAATTTTATGATGTAATTTTTTTAAATGCTTTGCTCCCTTGTTAAAACGAAAGGCTGTAAAAAGTATCTTAGTGATAAAAATGAGAAAATAAAGAGGCCTGAGAGCTCCTCCCCCACCCCAGTAACAGGAATATGAAAGACTGGAGTATCAAATGTGATGGCAGCTTAATGTATGCAGTGAGAGCAGTTGGAGGGGGGGCAGTCCCAAAACCAGGGAGCACAACTGATTGAGCCATTTTGGTGAGAACTCTGATCAGAACAGTGTAGTTTACAAAGTCTTGAGAAGCCTCCAGGCATCATTGATGTTTTTGAATTAAAATAGACTGCATTTGGGGAGGAAATTATATGCTATTTCTGTTCACCAGTTTGTGGGATATTCAAAGGTGCAGGAACATATATGTCTTGAATTTCAGCAGAATGTAGTCCCAAAACTTTATATTTGAGAGGCTTGTACAGCCTTAAGAAGAGTTTAAGTCATGGTCCTTGCCCTTGAGATGCACACAGTTTATCCAGGTGATGGATGTGGAGGAAAGAGGGGATAAAAGAAGCCAACGAGTGACAAGTTAAAGATTATCACTCTCGTGTATGGTGGTGAATGTCACCTGTGATAAGGTGCCATAGAGAATAAATGTTAGTTCAGAGGAGGAAGACCAAGAACTTGAGATCTCTCACAGGATAAAGTACAAGGTCCTTGGCCTGGCATTCAAGGCTTTCCATAATCTCTCCCCAACCTTATCTCCAAACTTCTCTCTTAATATCCACCACATAAAACAGCCCTTCCAGTCAACTTGGCTGATTCTTTAAGAAATACACCTGCCTCTAATTTACACCCTCTTAATTTAAGGAGTTTAAAATAAAATGAAAAAGAAATGAGCAACACACACATACGCATAAAATAATTTCAGAAGAGCACGATTTATGTTGCCTGTCAATTTTTTTTAAACAGAAAATTCCTTAGCAATGGTGAGTGAGAAACCTCTCGTCCATGATCTACCCTGCCCCTTCTCCTTCTGGCTGGCTGACCGGAGCAGAGTCAAGCCCCCGGGTCACCTTGGAAGCTACACGCTGAAGATGGCAGAGCCTCTAGCAGCTGGGTCCTGAATGTGTGTGTGGAGGAAGGTCACCTAGCAACCAGGAAGGCCCCTGTCAACTCACACGTAAGTAAGAAGTACATCTATTGTGGTTGGCCTTCGAAATTGTGGGTCTGTTTATTACAGCTGCTAGCTTCCTGGGCACTTTGCATCGGGTAAGATGAAGAAGGGCGAAAAAGCTATCACTACTAGCATCAAAATAGAGGTTACTCACTGCACTGATAAAGGCTAACAGGACACTTCCCATCAAGACTAAGGATTCTGGCACCAGACTGCCGGACTGAAAGCCATTTCTACCATTTACTGGGTATATAACCTTAGGCAAGTGCATTAGGTGGGGACGTGGGGTTCTCCAGAGAAACAGAACCAATAGCATATATCAGAGAGAGAGAGAGGGAGGGAGAAACAATTGGCTTATGTGATTGTGGAGGTTTGGCAAGTCCAAAATCTGATGGGGGAGGCTGGCAGGCTGCAGACACAGGAAAGAACTGCAGTTCAAGTTCAAAGGCAGGCTGTTAGTGAATTAGGAAGAGCTGAGGCTGCAGATGGAGTCCAAAGGCAAGTTGCTGGCAGAATTTCTTCTTGCTCATGGAGAGGTCAGCTTTTTGTTCTCTTCAGCCTTTCAGCTGATTAGATGAGGCCTCCCCAGCATTATGGAGGGCAATCTGCTTTACTCAAGGTCCGCTAATTTAAATACGAATCTCATCCAGAAACACCCTCATAGAGACATCCAGAATAATGTCTGACCAACTATCTGGGCCCTGTGGCCCAGCCAAGGTAACACATAAAGGTAACCATCACAGGACGCTGTCTCTCTCAGTGCCTCAGTTAACCTCATCTGTGAAATGGAGATAATGAAAGAGCCTATCCTACCGGCCAAATCTGAAGACCAAATGAATAAGTGCATGTGTTTAGAATAGTGCCTGCACTCTTGACTATTATTATTAATAAGAATCATTAGTTACTATTTTCATAGGCTTCAGCTGTATGTTTCCCTCTGACAAAAGAGCTAAGAAAATGATTAAGCAGGGGCACCAAGAGTAATGGGTGTTCAGTTGGGAACACCACTAACATGAAGAGAGTCTTCATACATGAGAATTCTTCTAGTGTGGAAGCTGGAGCCTTGCCTGCCGGCCTCTGCAGACTATATTGGCCAGGGCTCCATTAGTGAGGGGCTATCTTTTTTCTTGTTGTTATTCCATGAATAAATTTTAATATATTCAATTTTCCCAATAAACTGTTTATTTACTGCTCATATGAATGCAGTCTGTGAAAACGTTTACATGACCGGAATCCTTGGCAAGCTCCTGCAGCATCTCTCCTGCTTTGCTTCTCCTTCATTTCTGGTGAGAAACTTCATTTTTACTTTACATGTTTTTGAATTAACTGTCACTTCTCAGGAATGCAATGTCAGCGTAAATCAAAAGGCTGAGGTAGAGTAGAATGATTAAAAATCTGGCTCAGGGTTCACCAGAATTGTGTGTAAAGAAGCCCCAGCTTCTTCACAGGGGGTTATTGTGGGGATTGAATGGGGAGTCTCAACACTGTGCCTGGCACAAGAAACACTTGGCGAACGGGAACTAGGAAGATTCTTTCCATGAGTAATTCTCTCTACATTGTTGTTACCATGTTCCTCCCTGTGCTGAGGAGGGGGTCCCAGGATGCCGAGGAGACCTAGGATCGTGGGACCCTGAATGACTGTGTAGAAGAAGTCACCCAGCAGCCAGGACTGGCCCTGTCCGTCTATTACATATGCAAGAAGTAAACTCCTATTTTCATTAACTGTTTAAGTGTGGGGTTTCCTTATTATTGCCCCTAGCTTGTTAGGCACTATGAATCCCCTTAGGCACTTATTGCCCCTAGCTTGTTAGGCACTATGAATCCCCCAGTGAATATTGAAAGAAGGCCACCAGCCATTCATGATGTTCTCTTCACCTCTGCGGGCTGCAGAGGCCTTGAACTTCTATAGAAAGTGTTTGCTATACAACAGCTTATTTACTTCCCATATCTACTGCCCAGTGACAATACCTCTCCTTTTATGGAAATGTCCTGCTCCCCCAGTTAGACAATATTGTAGATATTGATTTCAGGGTGCAAGAAATATAATTTTTAAAATTTTATTTTGGGGCGCCTGGGTGGTTCATTAGGTTAAGTGTCTGGCTATTGATTTCGGCTCAGGTCATGATCTCAGGGCTGTGGGATCGAGCTCCGAGTTGAGCTCCATGCTGAGCATAGAGTCTGCTTGAGATTTTCTGTCTACCTCTGCCCATCCCCCAGTTCATGCTCTCTCTCTCAAGTTAATAAATAAATCTTAAAAAAATAAGATAAAATAAAATAAAATTTAATTTCTTTCTTGAGTTTCCATGCTACTGATACAGCCCAATAGGAATTCTAGTTAATTTGAGATTTTCCTGATTTCTTTTGGAGTTGCATCTAGTCCTGGGCTGTGGAGCTGGGCATCTGATCTTCAATATCATCATCTGGTGCAGACATCCTCATTTCTGCTGGGTATTTCACTGTCAGTTAGTGTGTAGTTTTCTCTCATTCTTGACTGTGAAGCTGCCCACCATTGGTCCCAGTCTCAGCATTTTCAAGCTGCTTATACGTATGTAAGAATAAAGAGGATTGTGTGAGTGTCCAGGGTGTATAGAAATCTGTCCATGGGGCGCCTGGGTAGCGCAGTCGTTAAGCGTCTGCCTTCGGCTCAGGGCATGATCCCGGCGTTCCGGGATCGAGTCCCACATCGGGCTCCTTGGCTGGGAGCCTGCTTCTTCCTCTCCCTCTCCCCTGCTGTGTTCCCTCTCTCGCTGGCTGTCTCTCTGTCACATAAATAAATAAAATTTTAAAAAAGAAAAGAAAAAAAGAAATCTGTCCATGGGGCAATGGGTAGAAGAAGGGACTACAGACCCAAGAAAATCAGTTAATACTTCAAAGATTTTTTTATTTATTCGAGAGACAGAGAGAGAGAGAGAGTTTGTGTGCACAGAGGGGGAGGGGCAGAGGGAGTAGGTGAGAGAGAATCTCAAGCAGACCCCTCCTTGAGCATGGAGCCCATCGAAGGGTTCGAGCTTATGACCCTGAGATCATGACCTGAGCCGAAACTAAGAGTCAGATGCTTAACCAACTGAGCCACCCAGGGGCCCCAGTTAATATTTTAATATTAAAAATATAATTCCACCACAAAAAGAAAGGCCCTTGAGGATAGGAACTGTATCCTGACCATATCTTGGTACACTATCCAGCAAATCAAACAGAGGAAGAAAAATTCCCAGTCTTTTCTGAAACAGTAACTTCAATAGGGAAAAGCACTGTTATGAGCTGAATTCTGTGTTCCTACCCACTCCCCATGTCTAGTCATGGCGGAATAACCAATACTTGTTTTCTTCCTGCCGTAAACAACTAGACAATCTCGTAAAATAAATGATACAATTATTTCAGACATTGGACAGCAGGACTGTACCCCCTGAGAGAAGGGGAACAAAGCAAGATAAAAGAACTACCAGGGAGCTATAAAGTGAAAGTTTCTCAGCATCCGCAGTTCTCTGGGAGACAACTGAGTTCCACCTAGTCAATGTGGAGAAACCTCACTGACCGCTGTCTTTGTTTTCCATGGCTACTATAACAAATTGTTATAAATTTAGTGACTTAAAACAACATAAGTTTATTATCTTACAATTCTGTAAGTCAGAAGTCTGATACAGATCTCACTGGCATAAAATCAAAGCGTTGGCATGGTACATTCCTCTCTGGAAAACCTAGGGAAGAATTCACGTCTTTGTGTCTTTCACCTTGGTGAGGCCACCCACTTTCCTTGATTCACGGCCCCCTTTTTTCCATCTCCAAAGTCAACAACACTGAGCTGAATCCTCACGCTCTATCTCTTGTTCTGTCTTCTGCTTCCCTCCGCAGTTTTTAAAAACTGTTAGAAATGCCAGTATAATCTTCCTATTTTGAATTCAGCTGACTAGTAAACTTAATTCAGCTGCTACCCTAATTCCCCTTTGTCATGTATCCTAACATGTCCCCAGGTTCCAGGGGTTAAGATGTAGGCATTTCAGGAGGACTTCATTCTGCATACTGCAACCACTGAGGCATTTTTAGAGACCTCAAAAGTTGTGCCATAGTAGTGGAGATAAACTACCTCTAAGGTAATGGATACTCTATACCCAACCTAGCAAAGCTGTAAAATAAGTTCGAAAAGAATTAAGCTAATCCACAAGTACATTAATACTTGCCAAAACCAATTCCAAAACTCTTTAAAGAAAGACAACACAATCCAGACACAAAACAATGTGTTGTTTATAATCGCAACCAAAAGTTACTAGACATTCAAAGAAGCAGGAACACATGAGTCACAACCAGAAGAAAAATTAATCATTAGGAACAGACCCAGAAAAGACAGCAATGATAGAATTATCAAACAAGGACTTTAAAATACTTCTTATAAATATGCTCAAGAGGAAATGATATGAGGAAAGAAATGCAAACTATAAAAAAGAAATGAGTAGAATTTCAATGGAACCAAATGAAATTTAAAAAGTCAATGTATAAATGTAACAAGAGACTGGAGACTGCAGAAGAAAAGATCAGTGAACCTGAAGAAATAACAAAAGAAATACATGGAGAAAAAAAAAAGTCTGAAAAAAATGAAAAGAACTTTAGTTACCCGTGGGACAAGATCACGTAGTTGGATATATATGAAAGGGGAGCCCTAGGAAAGGGGGAACAGAAAATCTGTTAGAAGAAATAATGGCCAAAATGTCCCCAAATTTAAAAACTAAAAACATAGGTCCAAGACACTCAATGAATACCAAGCAGAAAAAATACAAATAAAAGCACATCACAATACATATAATCAAAATTGCTGAAAACCAGTGATGAAAAAGTTCTTAGAAGAAGCCAGATGGTGCAGTCGTTAAGTGTCTGCCTTCGGCTCAGGGCGTGATCCCAGCATTCTGGGATCAAGTCCCACATCAGGCTCCTCCGCTAGGAGCCTGCTTCTTCCTCTCCCACTCCCACTGCTTATGTTCCCTCTCTCGCTGGCTGTCTCTCTCTCTCAAATAAATAAATAAAATCTTAAAAAAAAAAAAAAGAAGAAGAAGAAGAAGAAGCCAGAGAAAGAAAAACACATTATAAATAAGGACGGGACACAGGCAAGGATATTCACAGACTTGTTGTCAGAAACAATGCAAGCCAGAAGACAAGGAGAATACATTGTCACGGTGCTGGGAGGGGAAAAAAATGTCGAAGTAGAATTCTATATCTAGAAAAAAGATCCTTCAAAAATGAAAGCAAAATAAGGCTTTTCATCTAGGAGACCTATACCGTCAGAAATGTTTAAGTCAGCTTTTCAGGCGGAGGCAAGTGACACCAGTCGGAAACCGGGATCTAAGTAAATGGAGGAAGGACATTGACGTGGTGAATTTGCACATAAAGATAAAACATGTTTCCCTAACATAAAATTTTCTTTTAAAGAGAATGAAATGTTTAAGGCGAAAATAATAACAATGTATTATGGAGTTTATTATGCATGTAGAAGTAAGATGTGTGGCAACAAGTGCCTTAAGGACCCAGAGGGAGAAACGGAAGCATACTATTGCAAGGTTCTTAGGTTCTACATTACAAGATACATCATGATTGGAAAGTGGACTGTGCTGTTAAAGATGCATATTGTGAACTCGGTACCCCACCCCACCAAAAAATAAAGCAGGTAGCTATGCATAATAAGCCAATAGAGAGAAAATAGAATGTAAAAATACCCAATCCAAGAGAAAGCCATGAAAGAGGGGGAAAAATAGCAGATAACCAAGTAAAAGACAAAACAGTTGAGATAGTAGACTTAAATCCAACCATATCAGTAACTACATTAAATAAAAACACTTTAATTAAACAGTCAGAGATTGTCAGACGGGATAAGAAAGCAAGACCCAATTAAACATTGCCTCCAAGAGATCTAATTTAAATATAAAAAAGGTTAAAATAAAGGAATGGAAAAAGATATACTGTACAAATATTAATAATAAGAAATCTGAAGTGGTTATATTAATATCAGACAAAGGGAACTTCAGGATAAAGAATATAACTAAAGAAAAAGAGGGACAATTTACAATGATGCAAGATCAGTTCATTAAGACAACATCACAGTTGTGTATTCAACTAAATGTGTGTTCACAGAGCTTCAAAATACACAGAGCAAACACTGAAAGAACTGAGAAAGATTTCAAAGTCTACAGTTATGTGTGATTTTGAAACTAAACATGGTGGAATGTTTTGTTTATTTCAACAAATGGTGGTGGGAAAACTGGATTGCCACATGCAAAAGAATGGAATTGGACCTGGTACCACATACAAAAATTAACTCAAAATGAATCAAAGACCTAAATATGAGTTGAAGCCATAGAACTTTGAAGGACAGAGAAAAAACTTTGTGACAATGGATTTGCATTGGTTTTATGGATATGACACCTAGAGCACAGTTGACCAAAGAAAATTAGGTAAAGTGGTCTACATCAAAATTTAAAACTTCTGTGCATGAAAGGATACTATCAACAGAGCAAAAAGGCAACCTACGAAATGGGAGAAAATACTTGAAAATTATTTATCTGATCAGGGACTGATAACCAGAATATATAAAGAAGTCTTAAAACTCAACAGTTAAAAAAAAAACCCAAACAACCCCATTAAAAATTAGCAAAGAACTTAGATAAACATTCCTCCAAAGATCATATACAACTGGTCAATAATCCACGAAAACATGCTCAACATTACTAATTATCGGGGAAACCCAAGTCAAAACCACAATGAGATACCACTTCACACCCATTAACATGGCCATTTAAACAACAACAACAACAACAACAAAACCAAGAGAACAACAGATACTAGTGAAGATGTGGAGAAATTGCAACCACTGTGTATTGCCGGAGGGAACATAGAATGGTAACTTCTGTGAAAAACATATGATGGTTCCTCCAGTAATTGAACATAGAATTCTCCTGTGATCCAGCAATTCCACCAGAGAACGGAAAGCAGGGACTTGCACAGATATTTGTACACCCGTGTTCCTAGGAGCATTATTCACAATAGCCGAAATATAGAAGCAACCTCAGTGTCCATCGCTAGATATGAATAAACAAGATGTGGTAAATGTGGAAATACAGCAGAATAGTATCGACTCTTTTAAAAAGAGGGAAATTCTGACATATGCTACAATACGAACAAACCTCGAAGATATGCTGGGCGACATAAGCCCGTGAGGAAGGAACCTACCCTCTGATTCCTCTACTGGGAGGTCCCTAGACTAGAAAAAGGAAGTAGAATGGTGGTTTTCGGGGACCGGGAGGAAGAGCAGGAGGGATGGGCAGTTAGTGTTTCCTGGGTATGGAGTTTCAGTTTGGAAAAATGAAAAGTTCTGGAGACGGATGTTGGTGCTGGTTGCATGACAATGTGACTCTACTAATGCTCCGTGAGGTGTATGCTCTCAAATGTTTAAGATGAGAAATTTTATACTGTGTGTGTGTGTGTGTGTGTGTGTGTGTGTGTGTGTGTGTGTGTGTTACTACCATAAGCAAAGAGAAGAAGGGGGAGGAGAAGGAGAGAGTTAAAGCATTTGAAAAGAAAGGCTCCATATGTTTTTGACTGAGATGATTAAATTTTCTTTTTTTTTCTTTTTCCTTTTTTTCTTTTTCTTTCTGTTTTTCCACATCAGAGGGAAAGCTTATATTGCAGTCTGGCCCGGTTCCCCAGCTCTGCTCTCGGGGAACTCCCTTGTGCTAGAAAGCTCTGGCCACGTGGGCCTGTGGGTCTGTATGCTGGCACAGGGACGCGTTTTTTCTTACTTCCCGGTTTAATTTAGGGGTGGCGCTTCACAAAGGGCTTCAACAGGAAGGAGAAATTACCGACCCTGCTATTTTCGTTTACAACAGCTTCAAGATTCAAGCTAAAGCTCCCATTACCCTTTTCCCTCCGTTCCTCTAAAAATACTCGTTTCCCTCTCGGATTCCGCGGAGAAGGGAACTTTGGCTGGTTCTGCAGGTGTAGATGGAGCCCCGTGCCTCCTGGTCCTCAAGGGCTCTCGCAGTGATAAGTCACCCTGTCCTCCAGGGGGTTCTTGTTCAGCCTGGGGAGCTCCTAGTGGATTCAAGTGTTAGGCCAAATCCCAGACTTGAATATGGACCTCCTTTCTGAATGATTGGATAAAGGGTTATTTTATCCAATATTCATAGACCCTGTGGATAGTTAATTCAACTTGGTAACAGTTCAAATCTGATGCCAAAGGGTGCCTTTACATAGGGCAACAGAACACAGGCGTTGACATAATAATTTTTAAAATGGGGAATAACATGGGGCACCTGGGTGGCTCAGGCTCCCCACTTGACAGGGAGTCCACTTCTCCCTCTCCCTTTGCCCCTCCCCTGCTCGTGCATGCTCTCTCTGAAATAAATAAATACAATCTTTTAAAACACTGGGAATAACATATAAATGAAAAAATGAAAATTAAAACATTAAAAATGGAAATAGGGGCGCCTGGGTGGCACAGCGGTTAAGCGTCTGCCTTCGGCTCAGGGCGTGATCCCGGCATTATGGGATCGAGCCCCACATCAGGCTCCTCCGCTATGAGCCTGCTTCTTCCTCTCCCACTCCCCCTGCTTGTGTTCCCTCTCTCGCTGGCTGTCTCTATCTCTGTCAAATAAATAAATAAAATCTTTTAAAAAAATGGAAATAATATTAATAACAACAATATTGGCTAACATTTGGGGTACTACTTTTCAAATACTGATTTACTTAATCCTCACAATAAGGCAGGTTTTATGACTGTCCCCATTTCACAGATGAGGAAACTCAGCCTCGAAGCAGTGAGTTAGCTTTCCCAGCTACGTGCTCATTCTTAAATTTGAATTCCTATCCCTTGACACCTGCTTTCACTATTGGATGTCTCACTAAAAGTCAGACTAGTTTGAGGCTTGTTCTGTGTTGCCGTATTATTCAAGTTATTTTGCTAGCCAGCCATGGGAAACCAATTCAAATTTGGTGAACTAAGTATGGGAATTTGTTGGTGGTCTATCCAAGACCATTGGGTACAGCCAGTTTCAGGCACAACGGTATCCAAGTGACCAAATGGTGGTTATCTGTCTGTCTGTCTCTCACACACACATGCACACACATAGTTTTTCCACCTCTAGAGTCTGCTTTACCCTTCTGCTGACAAAGTTAAAATGACTAGCATCAAGCCTACATCCGAAAGTTTAAATTCTAGTAGAAAGAGCTTTTTGCCCCCTCAGGAGTCCCAGCATAAATCCTGGGATTGTGTCTTAGAGGCCTATCTTGAGTCACCTAATACCCCTAAACCAATCACTGTGGTCAAGCGGAAGGAAACTTTGCATTGGCCTGACCTGACACAATTGCCCATCTTCATGTTTGGAGGTTAGGGAGGGGCTTGGCTCCACCTAAACTGTGTGACCCAAGAGGGAGAAAGGCCAGTTGAGATGCTACTACCCGAAGAAACAGGGTGTGCACACAGGGCAGACAAAAGTAACACTCACTCTTGCCGCCAGGAGGGCAGTCAATCAATGGCAGACCCTGAACGTTACCTGACCTCAAGCTGGAATGTAGGGAATCCCCATGTCATCGGATTGGATGTCCAGTCGCCTGTTTTTTCCCTACAAAGCTTGCTGACCAAAGTTCTTTTAAAGATTCTAACAGCTTTGAATTCATGACTCATGGATCTCTTAAGAAACTGAGTCACTGCCGTCTTTCTACTTCCATTTTGACATTCATTCAGCAGACACTGATGGAGCCCTAGCTGTATGTAAGGACCTTGAAATGCAGAAGTGGGTCAGTGTCAGGGCCCTCCCTTCCAGTCCAGCCAGGGCTTATGTCCACAGCCATTAGTTGTGGGTTTGCTTGACTTCATAAATCACATGAAGCTTTTGCATTTAATGTTGGATTTTCCTATAACACCGTGGATAGAATTTCAAGTAGTAGCAGGTAGTCAATACATGTTTGCTGATTGATTATATGACAGAGAAGATCCATCCTTCTGTATTTATTATTTTTTCTCTATTGTTTGTCTGCTTCTAGACCAATCAGATCACAAGTGTTGGAAACCTCGAGCTGTTTTTCCAAGAACAGTGATATAATGCTATTCTTTATAGGTGGTGGAAATGGAAATTATTTGCTGTGGGAACCCCACGTTTATTAATCATTTGTGTGATGGTAAATGTGTGTGGGAGTAGGAAGTCTCACAATTGCCTTTCTTCCCTTTCTGTATTTTTGCTAACTTTGATCTGGAATTTTAGTCTTATTGGGTTAAGTTATTTCTGGTGAGGTGTTCAAAGACTTTCAAGTATCTCTGCGTTTCTGAACATTAGCTTCTTTCTGGTGTGTTTTTTCCTAATTATTCCAAATATAGGACAATGACCATGAAAGCAGAAAATAAAATATTTTCTGTTCCTGAATTTGATTGCATATTCACAACTTCCACTCAGTACCTCTCTAGTTATTAGGTTCATTTCAATGTCATTTTCAAGGTGCCTGCCAAAAT
This sequence comes from Ursus arctos, assembly GCF_023065955.2. Taxonomy (NCBI): domain Eukaryota; kingdom Metazoa; phylum Chordata; class Mammalia; order Carnivora; family Ursidae; genus Ursus; species Ursus arctos. The sequence goes on from NW_026622930.1 coordinate 13,718,169, forward strand.
TATAGTCATTTCAGTCCAAGTTAATATACATTTAGGGCACAAGTCGGTTCATTTGATTTAAACACAGGACCTCAATACCTGCGTTTACACATGGCTCAAAGCTCCTAGTATAGTAATTGTAGAGCTAGGCTACTGCATATTATTTAATATACTTATTAATTCATTCATCAAATATTTGCTGAACACCTGTCCTATGTGAAGGTGGTCAAAGGCACAGACTTCCAGGTATAAAAGAAACAAGTCCTAGGGATGTAACGTACAGCATGATGACTATAACTAATAATGTATACTGTCTATTTGAAAGTTTCTAAGAGAGTAGATGTTAAAAATTCTTACCACAAGAAAAAAAATTGTAATGCTGTGTGGTATGGATGTTAACTAGACTTCTCATGGTGTTCATTTCAAAATACACATACCTATATAATCGTTATGTTGTACACCTGAAACTAGTATCATGTTATATGCCAATTATATCTCAATTTAAAAATAAATATAAATAAATAAATAGGTTCATACCTCCTGTGCTAGGAAGAGATGTGAAGCAGGCTATGGGGAGAGTCAGGAGAGGGCTTTTAGATTGGGGGATGTATTAGTCAGCTGGGGCCACCATAACAAAATATCACAGCCTGGGGGACATCAGCCACAGAAATGTACTTTCTCATAGCTCTGGAAGCTAGATGTCCAAGATCAAGGTGTAGGCAGGTTTGGTTTCTCCTGAAGCCTCTCTTTGACTGACAGGTGGTCATCTTCTCCCTGTACGTGTGCCTGTCTGTTGTCTCTCTCCATGCTCATCTCCTATTCTTACAAAGACACCAGTCACATTGGTTGAGTGTTACCCTTACAAACCCATGTTAACTTAAGCACATCTTTAAAGGCCTTGTCCCCAGATGAAGTCACATTCTGAGATATTGAGTGTTAGGGCTTCCACATATGAATTTGGGGAGGACACCACTCAGCCCATAGCAGGGGGGTTCGGGAAGGACTCTCTGAGAGGAGGAGACATCTGAATGGAGACATGAAGAAGGAAGAAGTCATGGCTGTAGGGTGAGTCATCCAGGAGTCGAGCGCCTGTGGCAGGGGCAGACAATGAGTGCACAGGTTCAAGGCTGGAATGTCAAGGGGGGATGGTGGCCGGAGCCTAGTGAGGGAGGCCAAGTTTGCCGCAAGTCCAGGCAGAGCCGGCTCATGAGGAACCTTGGAGACATGGTGAGGACTTAACGTTTTTTCTTCTGTCATCGGAAGTCATAGGAGTGTTTTGCGCAAGTCAGAGACATAATCTCACATATGTTTTTAAGGGATTATTTTAAAACTTACAACAGATTTTCTGCAGGCTCCCAAGAATTCGGTGGGAAAGATCATACTGATCATGAAGCCCAGAAGAGTTTCTTAGAACGGTTAAGAGGCAGACCCCGGAGGTTACTCTCCGCTGATTTTTTAGCAATTTCTTCCTTCAAGGGTTAAGGTATCAGCTAAGAATTATTTGGAATACTGGACTGCCGCCAAGTTTCTCCTGCCACAGTCACTGACGCTGAGTTTATAACAAGGGAAATATCCGGCTCCATGTGTATATACCCTTTTCTTGAAGGAAAACGTGGGTTTAGATGATCTGGTCTGCATTAATTTATAAGGAGTAATGTCAAATTGACATCACTTGGAACAGCTTGAGTCAGGGCAAGCTCTGAGATGTCTTTTCCCTCTTTGACAGATGCCATCTCTAGACGTACATGGAGGAACAAGAGAGTGAGTAACGGTTACTTTGGAAATTTTGAGCAACTTGTTGCCAAAAAATAAGGGATCTCCACAAAGCAGTTCCCACTCATCACACCTAGACCCTATCCTGAATTAACCATCCTGGGCATTCTAAAGCCCCACATAGAGGAAGCCTGCGTGACACTGGGTTATATATATACCACAAACCAGCCAGGTATTTCTTAAGGTGCTTCCAATGGCCATAGCCATTTTTACAACACATTTATGCTGTACTCCAATGCAAGCACAGCACTCAATAGAAAACATACTCATCAAATACATTAGGAGTCATTTTCATGGGAACTTGTAAACATCAACCATCAATTTTCCCTCTTATGCCTCCATTAAACTTTGTTATTGAGGGCTGCCTTCCAAGATCTGTAAAAAGTTTCCTCATATAAAAGAGTATAAAGATATTAGACACACACACACACACACACACTTCCTACTGAAATATTCTGATTAGAGTTAGTAAAATTTGAGCCGAGATCAGTGACATGTCAAAAATGACACTCGGTCACTTTTTCAGTCTCTCTTCTTCTTCTTCTTCTTTTTTAAAAGATTATTTATTTTGAGAGAGAGAGAGTGAGAGCAGGGGCAGAGGGAGAAAGAATCCCAAGCAGACTCCACACTAAGCCTGATGTGGGGCTCGATCTCACGACCCTGAGATCACGACCTGAGCTGAAACAAGAGACGGATTCTCAACGAACGCTGCCACCCAGTACCCCATCTTTCTTCTTTTTGAAACACAGTATCTGTTTTATGAAGGGGGACATGGTAAGTAGAAACAAACGTAACCTGTTTATGCCCTGAAAATCATTTAGAGATCATTGGAAACAACTTTAATATGAATATGAAAGCTTCCCTCACCCCCACGGGGAGAGAAAATGGACTAAATCTGTTCTGGCCAAATAATTAGAATTATATATGTATGAATGAAGTCCTTAGTAAAACAAATCATCTGCTATGGAGTTTGGATTTCTGTATCTAAAGCATGTTTGAACATTCCCCTAAAGACTGTCTTTGGACACCCAAAGAAACCCAAGGCACGACACAAACCAGAAGCCCACAACACGTTTTCCCCAGCCTTGGTACCGAAGGATACAATGCAGAGCAGAAACAAGCATGCCTCAGTCAGCTTCTCAGCCAACTATTTGGAGGTTATCCTCGACGGCTGAATTAAAAGACCAGTGCAGCAATAAAACAATATTGTTTCATTTGCTTTAATAGGCAAAGTTAGAGATAGTTAGAGATTATTTATGATAACTCCATCATCAGCGGAGTGCGCGCCGTGCATTCTGAAAACAGGAAGCCTCGTTTTGAGTCTTACTGTTAAGTCCGTGCTGCGCAGGGTGGCAAGTGTTATTAAGTTGTTAGATGAGCAAGGTTCTACTGCGTTTTCGCTTTAAGCCAGAGTGCTTTCACAGCTGAGCTGTAATGCTCTGAAAATGCCTACCTAACAAGATCCAGACGTGGAGCTGAATCCCAAATGGTAAACGGCCAACGGCATTTATACACTATTACCTTGCTGAAGCCATAAAAAGTCAGCACGTCTGAAAAGACACTATGCCTAAATCCAAAACCATAGAGGACGCCAACACAGGAAATAGGTGGCTCTTTCCATAATAACATACCTTTACAGGGCGGGAAGGCAGTTCCGTTTTCTAGAGAATACCAGCGTGAACTCCAATCCCTTCTTAAGTAGGCAAGTAGAAAGAATGAACCTAAATTATCCTATTGATGACTAAACGTTACATTTAGCTCCCAGGAGTCCATGGAACAGAATTTCAAGGAATCGCATTTAGCCTGCTGGCCAAGCGAGACTTGCCGCATACTTGAGTAAACACGAGGTTTCATAATAAACTGCCTTTCTGAGAAACCTGAAGTGCTAAATCCCTAAGTTCACGCAAACCTGAATTTCTCAGGCAGGAAAAGGACTGAAATTGTAGAACGACAGAGCTAGAAAGAAAACCCAGATGCACCTGACGGCAGATACTGACGGAGTTTGAGAAATCACGTTTCAGAAAAGTACATTTCAGTTGCCAGTTGAGGCGCTAGTTGGCCACAGCGCCTGGATCCATCAGTCGGGTTAAACCTTGTACAGACCCAATCGGCCTTGGCTCGACTCAAAGTAGCCTGTGACTCGTTCCTCGTGTGATTGATGTGGTTGACAGGTGTGCCCCTGGCCCAGCTGGCCCCATGCTGGGGAACAAAGAACAAGACCTGGCCTTGGGCTTGGGAGGTTGGACGGGAACATGAACACCTGCAGCAAAGCTGAGAAACGGTGGTGGGATTTTCGGGGTGGGTTTAAACAAAGTTAGGAAGAGTTCAGTGGCTTGCGACCTAGGACGGAAAGGTAATTTGTTCCTTTGCTTTGGTACTTGAGGTAGCTTCTCAGAAGAGGTTAGGGAAGGGCCAGTGACGGAGAAGTATTCCTGAGTCACGATACCAAGAATGTAGGATCCAAAAGTTGCGTGGGCTCTATCAGTGACTACCGTGGCGGCTTCCAGAGTTATTTAGGGGGAAGCTAATACTGTTTCCTAGGAGGCTGAATGATGACACTTAACTGGCTATCTTTGCAAACTTTGGGATGTTAAAATGAAACCTGTGCACATGACCCAAAGTCAGTCATTGTTTTCATAATACATGGACGCTCCGAGAATCCTTTTTGCTGCTAATGGTTCTGTGAAATATCACAAACCAACATTTTAGTACGTTGATGTCCTTAAATGTGTTACATAGAAATTTTTTTAAATGAGCAAATTCTGAAAAATAAATGTTATTTTCTAAAGGGAATAAACAAAAATAAGTTTCTGCCTATGTATCTGTTATCCCATTACCAAGGAATGACTGGGTAGATTTTCACTGTATTAGAGGGCATGTGTGGAATGAACTGACTTGAAATATGGGCTCCTTTGACTTGTACAAAATTTGTTTGGAGTTAGGTCCTGGAGGGCTACCTCAAAGAGAATGTCAACCATCACTCCAAAAAAGTGGAAGCTGGTAGAGTGTGTTGGGGTTGGGGGGTGGTGACTGCCAATGACCAATGAAGAGATGCACCATATGTATTATCTTAGGTCAGGTTCTCCCAGAAATGAACTTGGAAATGAATTTTCATGTGCAAATATTTTCTAAGGAACAATTCCCCAGGGGCGCCTAGGTGGCTTAGTCGTTAAGCGTCTGCCTTCGGCTCAGGGCGTGATCCCGGGATCCTGGGATCGAGCCCCACATCAGGCTTCTACACTGGGAGCCTGCTTCTTCCTCTCCCACTCCCCCTGCTTGTGTTCCCTCTCTCGCTGGCTGTGTCTCTCTCTGTCAAATAAATAAATAAAATCTTTAAAAAAAAAAAAAAAAAAGGAACTATTCCCCAGGGAAAATCAGTGCTGGGGGGGGGGAGGGGAGGAGGACAGACAGGCAGGACAGAGAACTAGAAGAAGCCAAGCCAGGAACCATTTCAGGCCAAGTCCCAGCCTTGACCTGACTCTGGGAGAGCCATGGAATAGAAGTTATGCCTCAGACTCTGTCCCAACTCTGGGCAAAGAACTGGACTTTGGGCACCAGCCAGTCATTGACCAAGGGTTCCTCAAGAGCACATAATTTCCAGGTACTTCTGATTTGAGTCTTCTGAACAGTCATTGGTGCCAGCTTTTGGAAGACACATATAAGCCTAGAGCAAGGCATCTAAGAATGGAAAAAAGATTTTGAGGGTATCAGGTAGAGTCCCAACGGTGTTCACTGCATGTATTAAAACCTGTGGACAGGATAAGAAATAGATATTTCAGACATGAGCCCAAGATTCCAAGGGCCCGAGACACCAAATTGCAAAAGCTGGTTTACAATTGAGCTGCTTCTCACACCGGAGCTCTGTGCAGCTCGTCCCTCTTCTCCTGCTGCCCTTGGGGGCCCAGGGTGTGGGACTGCTCCGAAGGCAAAGACACGTCTGACCCGAAGCAGCTATCAGGCCTCTTTCTTATTCCCCCTGTGTCTGGCTGAACCCCTTTTCTCTGTGATGACAGGAGACGCTGAGACAAGGCTCATCGAAAAGACTACATTATCACAGGGGAGACTCTGATGCAGAGTAAGGGTGTCATGAAAATGACAGTTAATTAGGACTAGAGGAGCCATGGAAGGCTTTTTGGGGGGAGATGAACTTTCCTTTCGGCCTGGAAAATGCGGAGAAGTCAATAGGTAGAAGAGAGAGGGAAGGGCATCCTGGCGGGGGGTGGGGAGACAAACTGGGCAAAGGCACAGAGGTGAGACCTGGCATGCGCTGTTATGGCACAAGGGGAGGATGGGCCGAGCTGCCAGGAGGACTCCCAGCACAGAAGGCTGCCCGTCGGCCGCCCCGGGTCTGCAAATGGGGTCATGGTCTTAAGCCGCCTCCCCGACGCCGGCTTGCTTCAGCTTCTTTCTGACTCTCTGCCCAATTCCCCACTCAGGCTTGCTTTCCATCAAGCTGTGTCGTGCACTGGACCAGCCTCCTAATTAATACGTGCCAGGTTCCAGGAGCTGACAAGCTTTCAATACAACGAAACAAATGATACAAGCCAGGACAGAAAGCAGAACAAAATAAAGACAGCAGGGGGTGTTTTGAGTGAGCGGCATCACAGAACAGGCAAATTTCAGAGACTTTTTGGAACAGGGGAAACCTGATGTGTTAATTAGGGGTCTATTTCAGTAATAAGACCGCTCGGAGGAAGGGCGATGAAAGAAATAGAAGGGGCAACAGAGGGAACCGCTCAGGCAGAATGGGGCGACGGTGTCCGAGGGGAGGGAGTTGATTATTCTCTGTTGTCTTATGTACGTCTGTGGTCTGTTGGCTTCTAAGACAGAGGACTTAGCCTTTTGTGTTTTGTAAAGCACGAATAAAGATCTTCGGGTATAAATAACAATGCGGTTTCTGCCCCCAGGACCCAATTCAACAGGAAGTATTGCAGCCTTACCAGCTCCAGCTGGTGGTGGATTTGGGCTTTTCAGAGCAGATTGTGCTCAGAGGAACTGTTTGCTGCTGAGATGGGGCCAACAGAAGGGTTCAAAACAACAGGAAGTGCAGCAAAGGAGTGAGGCGCCTAGGCAGCCACAATGAGGAAAGGGGGCTTGCGGAGCCAAAAGCCTTCATCCAGCTTCGGTCTCTCTGCCTGGCTTGGGGGGGGCGGCGGGGGTGGGGGATTGGGATTGGAGCCCCAGCCCAGGAATCAGCCTGCAGCAGTTCTAACCCCAGCTATGCACTTGCCGGCTCTATGGTCAGATCTTCCAGCTGGTGCTGCTGAGCCAAGAAAAGGCAGTCTGTCTTCTCCACTGCTGCCAGATTGATTTTCCAAAAGCGCAGCTTCGAACATATCTTTCTTCTGTTCAGAACTGGCTCCCAACTGCTTAGCTAAGTCAGTAGGTTTTTGGGACTGAGTGAGTGAAACTTCCTATGCCTCACTCCCTTCTTCGGTGAAGAAAGCCTGGTAATAGTCACTGCATTGTTGGGCTGCTGTAAAAATTAAAGAAGATGATCCATATAAAGCACTTGGGACATAATAAGTGCTCGATTAACATTAATTTTCATTGTTGGTCAAGAGATTGCCTGAGTGCACAGCCCAGCTCTCCACTCCCTAGATAGATGATCTGGGGCCAATTTCTTAATTTTTCTATGCCTCAGTTAATTTTTTTAAAGATTTTATTTATTTATTTGAGAGAGAGAGAAAGAACACCCAGGAGCAGGGGGGAGAAGCAGAAGGAGAGGGACAAGCAGATTCTGGGCTGAGCCCTGAGCCTGAGGCAGGGCTCAATCTCAGGACCCTGAGATCATGATCCCAGCTGAAATCAAGAGTCAGGCGCTCAACTGACTGAGCCACTTGGACACCCCTCTATGCCTCAGTTCTAATCTTCAGAAGTTTGGATGAATTAATGCATCTAAAGCGTCTTGACTAATACTTAGTGCTCAATAAGTTTTAGTTTTATATTATTAAGATATCACTATCACAGCAGCATCACCACCACCATCTTTTAGATCTGGGAGGGAAAAACATTACTTTGGGAATATGCTTATTGACAAGAATCCCCAAAGTTGCTCTGGGGGTCAAGGAGGGGAAAAGGGGACTGGGCTCTCTCCATCCTTCTCTCCACAGAGACTTCTGACAAGCCCCTGGGTGGATGGGACATTTATGACCAGGGAGGGAGAGAGAGGTAGAGGAGAGAGAAAGAGAGAGATTTTAAGGGATTGGCTCACAAAAATACAAAGGCTGGTGGGTCCAAAATCTGCAGAGTAGGCCAACAGGCTGGAGACCTAGAGAAGAGTTCGAATTCAAGTCCAAAGGCCAAGTCTGCTGGCAGAATTCTGTCTTCCTCTGGAGAGGTCAGTCTTTTTTCTATTAAGGCCTTCAACTGAACAGGTGAGGCCCACTCACAATATCAAGGGTAATCTGCTTTATTCAAAGTCTACTGATGTAAATGTTAATCTTATCTTTAAAATGTCTTCAAAGAAACATCTAGAATAATGTTTGACAGAATATTTGGGTACCATGACCTGGGCAAATCGACACACGAAATTGACTATCACACTTCCTCAAATGGTTTTTGGACCATCGACTTCCGAAGTGGTCCCTAGGAGGAACATATCAGAGCTTCTGCTGAGGGCATGGGATTCCCAGGCTAGCTGCTGAGAATTTGCATCATGGAGAGTTGGCCCTTTATGGTGAAATGACCTCACCTATAGGCCTTGGTAGGCCTGGGTAGGCCTGGGGACATTTAGGTTACAGTTTCGTCTTAACTGGGCAGATGCTGAAGAATTGTCCCTCCCTCTCTATACCCAGTGGCCAGCATATGCTGAGACAGGGTGCCAACATTCAATAATTGTTCAATGAATAAGTCTTCACAAATGCCTATCTAGTAGTGGCTTATTCATTAGAAGCTGAACTGGAAGTAGACACTATGACTCATGTTAGTCCAGTGGTCCACACACAAGACCTTGACAGCAGACGCCCTCAGTAATAGAGGGAGCCCCACGTGAGGTCTCAGGTCCACCTCTGTCTGTGGGATCTTGGGAGAGCCTGCCACCCTCTCTGGGCTCTCTTTCATCTAATTTGTAATTTCATCTAATTTGTAAAATTAGGATGTTAGACCAGATGGTGTGTGAGGTTTTTTCCAGCTCTCTCATCTGCAGTTCAGTAAGATCATCCACATGGTGACCAAACACCAGGATGTTGTGCATGGAATTCATAGTGATAAAAAGAGATTCAGGGAAAGACACCAACAGACATCTTTCCACCATCTCTACTTGAAAGACACCAGTGGACTCCTGTTCCACCATCTCTCATCTCAATTTCAGAACAATGGTGTCTTAGAAAGACCAGAGCAGGTGGAAGATTCTTTGCCATCCTGAGATCTCACTATCTTTTAGTAAACTATTAGCTCTAATGTTTAAAGAGGTATTTTTTAAATTACGATTTTAAAATGTAAATACACATAAAGAAGAAACTTAAGATCCCATAATCCCTGAACCCTCACATACGGAATATATCCTTCCAAAAGTTTTCTATAAACATATATGCAATTTTGCTTTGTCAAAAAAATTTTAAAAATGGGACCATGTTATATATCAGTTGTTTTCTATTTTGATTTTTTAGGATTTTTAGGACCAGTCTTCCTTCCTGATTTCTTTCTTGGTGATTTTTTCTCTTTTTCAGGGTCTAAAATCACCTCACCATGGTCTCAGATTCTGGTTTCATTGTAAACACCACAAATAAGAAGCAGAGGTTTGCCTATGTGGCTAGAGGAGAAAGTCTAGAAGGTCAAAGTATGGAGAGCTCTTGGGAAGGTCAAAGCAAGAAGGAGCTTTCACAGGTGAACTCCCCCTCAGTTGTGGGTTGAATCATGTCCCCCTGAAAATATGTTTAAGTCTGACCCCCTGGTCCATGGGATGTGACCTTATTCAGATGCAGGGCCCTTGTAGGTGGAACTGTGTTAAGGGTCTTAAGGTCACCTGGATAAGCTATTTGCATACTTGCAGAAGGGTGGGCCCTAAATCCAATGACTGGTATCCTTCTAAGAGAAAGGAGAGGGCGTCTGAGACCCAGACACAGGAGCACATACAGGGAAAGGCCATGTCTTCAGATGGAACAGAGATTGCAATGATGTGTCTACAAGCCAAAAAGCACCAAGGATTGCTGACCACCAGCAGAAGCGAGGAGAAAGGTATGGAACAATTCTCCCTCAGAAACACGGGAAGGAACCACTCCTGCCGACATCTCGATGTGGAACTTCTGGCCTCCAGAATGGTGAGAGAATAGGTTTCTGTTGTTGGAAGCCACCAAGTCCATGGTAACATCTATGACATCCCTCGGAAGCCAATATACCCTCCGTATCTCATGCCCTTGTCCTGCATTTTGTTCTTATTTCCTGACTTGCCTGGTAAGCCACTGAATGCCTTTCCAGCAGACCCACGAAGTCAGTCCTGGTAAATGGGGTCAGCCCAACTTCAATTTCCCGAACAAGAGTATCATTGGCGTTTGCCCTCGAATAAGAACTACGTGATATACAAATAGGGCTCTGGCTCTAAACATTCACACCATTGGAGGACATTGTAAGACGGTAAGTAAAACTCCAACAGTGATCTATAGTTTACGACGTATGTAGATCAAAGCCCATCAAAATCCTCAAAATAAAAATGAAGCCGTGACTTCATCAACTCCCAGTGCCAGTTTTAAATTCACCTCCATCCAGGAGAGCGTTGGGGTCTGATTCGGAACACACCCAAATGATGACATCTCATCTCTCCTCTTCGGTCAGACTGTTATTACTGCTGCTCACAGCTGAGGAGGGACACTTGCACAGAGAGAATTCTGTTGAAATAAAAATCATTTTGGCTCATAACTAGTGTACGTTAGAAGAGTTCTTCAGATCTTCTCAGCTATTTCTCTGTCCTGTACTAGACAGGAAGCAAATCTCAGTGTATTCACCCTGCCTTTAATTATTATGCCGCAGAAAAAAACGCACATCACACTTTCTAAGCAAAGTTGCAAGACAGGGTGAGAGGCAGCACCGCCGTGTAGGTCGTTCCCACGGGATGACAAGGGTCTGTACGAACGGAAAATCGATTGACTTGGAATGAGTACTAAAGGTCTAAAAATCTGAGAAACTGGTTTTCAAATTTTTGCTTTAAATTATAGTCATGAAGTTCATGTGGTATCCATTTCAAAAGTTAATTTGATTTATTTTGAGGAAATTTTCTATTGTGCTAACAGCTCTTATTTTACTTAAACTGTCACTCATCTTGAAGGGAAATTTACAAACTGTACTAATTGCAATTTAGATCCACCCGAAGTGGAGAAACGAAGGTTAATAGGAGATTAATGAGAACATTTACTCAACAGATTTTTTTTTATTTTATGTGTTTCTCATTTCTTCTGTGAACCAGGCCCCTGTGCTGGGTGCTGAGATGCCAGATAGGACCTGGAGAGTCTCTGCCCTCTCGGAGCTGGCTGTCCAGCAGAAGCAGGGCAGTGCTCCTAAAGTGAGACCACTGTAAGTTGTGCATGGGGAACATAACAGCCCCGAGGAGGGCGCCAACCTTAGCTGGGAGAATGCTTGAGACAGCCAACGACTTCTTAGTGGGTCAGGCCTGAAAAGTTGGGTCAGGGCTGGGGGGTGGGAAAGGAAGGTGAACAGTACAATAGGAACCACACGTGCAAAGGCCAATGGCTTTGGGGATCATAGAAAATTTGAGAAACAGAAAAGTGCAGAAGAGTAAGAATATGGAGGCTGGGGTGGGGGGTAGGGAAGACCATTGAGTTGAAGTCAGCCAGATGAGTAGGAACTGGATGACAGCCGCCATCCTGGCTATCAGGCCAAGAAGTATGTCCTTTTTCTTGAGGGGCCTGAAAGAGGCAGTGAAAAGTTGTAAGCAGGTGTGAGGCAACCAGATTTGTGTGGCGCAGCCAGAATGACAGCAAAACAGAAGGGAAGGCTGTGGAAATAAAGCTCAGTCGTACCAGTCTTACCAGGAAACGAAACACACCACCTAAAATGGTGGAGCCCACTTTTATGGAGTTAAGGATGGCCATGAAGTTAATGGAACTCCCCCACCCACATTTTGTCTGTGGTATAAGAAAACAAAGCGACTTAATCATAGAAACTGTTAACAAACTATTACTCTGACTCTCGTACCTGAGAACAATGAAAAATGAGACAAGACCTGAGCTGCTTTCCCTACTCTGAAATCATTGTGTGGCTAAGGAACTTGGCCTTCAAAGAAACCATCTTTCATTCCCCATACTTGTAGTAGGCAGGCCTAATGACGGGTTGATGTCTGAATATTCCAAACCAAATTCCCTCAGTTGAGGGTGTTAAGCAACTTGTTATTTTAAGCAATTTAGCCATATTTGCATATACAAGCAAGCACATTCTTTGAACCAACCCATCCTACCACCTCACTTATCCCTGCAGGTAATAAACTGCTCTCAGTACGGAATTAGATATAATCCAGGGTTCTCTGGGCATGCATGTGTAGTCAGACCAACTAGAAACAGACGCACTTATTAGGGACAATAGCTGCCTTCCACTTCCCTTACTTCTTGTGAATTATTTCTTCTCTCAATTCCAAGTCAAGAAAAACACATCTTATTTCCTAACTCGTGCTATCCCGTAAGCACCAGAAGAGCTACTGTGGACAGCAACTGTACAGAAATGTGTTGGTGGGAGACATGTGAGTCTGCTGGTGTAATATCTAGAAATAGAGCATTCTATATACTTCCCCCCCTTTTTTTTTTTGGTCTCCACATGCTATTCAAAGGCACCTCATCCATTCATTCATTCACTTATTCATTCAACCAACTTTTTAAGGCTCCTAGTCTCACTATGTTTTAAATATGCAAGGGGATTTCATGTCAAAGAAGATACACGCCTGCCCTCCAACAGTTGACAAGGGGCTGAGGAGTCAGAATGCTTTATGGCGCTTCAGAAAAAGACGATGTTTGCATGGCACCGAGCTCCATCTCTTCTCGGTTCTAAGAGTCAGCGTGGGCTCTGGAGCCAGACCATCCAGGGCATAAATCCCAACTCTGCCACTCACAGGTGTCACTGCCTTGGCAAATTATTTGTCCTGTGCAAGACTTATTTTTCTCGTTTGCAATGGAAATCCTACTAGAGCCTAACTAATATGATTGTTGTGAGGATCGAATAGTTTGAGATTTGTAAAGTGCCTCAAACAAGGCCTGGGACATAGTAAGAACCCAGTCAGTTTTTGTTAGTATCATAAATGTCTGGAGTGCCTGCCTAGGAATCATTGACTCTGAGCCTACTATGTGCAGAGCAAAGCCTCACTACTGGAGGGGGCCCCAAAAGTGGGCCTCGTATTCCAGCAGGTAAATGAAACCTGTACACAAGATAACCATTCCCGGGGCAGAGGCGGTCAAGCCTACAGGCCAGCTTGAGTAGCATCAGTCCCCTCTTGCTGTGTGACAAACTGTCACAGACTGAGTGGCTTAAACCAACATACATTCGTTATCTCACAGTTCCCATGGGCCAGGGATCTATACGTGGCTTAGCTGGGTCCTCTCTTCAGGCTCTCACACTGGCTGTCAAGGTATTGGCCAGGGCTGGGTTCTCATGTGAACGCTCAAGTGGGAAACAATCTTCTTGCAAATGCATGTTGGCAAAATTCAGTTCCTTGAGGGTTATTTGACTAAGAGCCTCAGTTCCTTTCTGGCTGCTGGCTGGAGACCCCCTTAGTTCTTTGCCATGAAAACATGCAATCCGAAGACTCAATAGAGGGAGAGTCTGCTAGCAAGATGGAAGTCACGTTCTCGTATAACCTAATCACAGAAGGTGACGATGTGCTCAGGGCAGTGAGGGAAGCAAAACTCTCCACAGTGCCCATCTCTCTGATACTGAGTCATGCACCATGCCCTCCATCAACACAAAAATGGAAACCCAACCTCTCTATAACTCTCCAGTGGTTTCTTCAGAGTTCCACTCTGGGAGGAGGCAGAAAGATAGTTTCTCATCATCTCAGGGGCGCCTGGGTGGCACAGTGGTTGGGCGTCTGCCTTCGGCTCAGGGCGTGATCCCGGCGTTATGGGATCGAGCCCCACGTCAGGCTCCTCTGCTATGAGCCTGCTTCTTCCTCTCCCACTCCCCCTGATTGTGTTCCCTCTCTCTCTGGCTGTCTCTATCTCTGTCGAATGAATAAATAAAATCTTTAAAAAAAAAAAAAAAGATAGTTTCTCATCATCTCAGTTTCTCATCTTGTCAGCAACCAGAAGCTTTAAGTCAGTTGTTCGTATATTAATCTTTGTTTCTTTTCAGTTGTGGTACTCTGTCTAGATCCTCTCCAATCCTGTTGGTTCAGTGTAGCCATCCCCCAGTTTCTACAAGCTTTGCTCCCGAAGTTCCTATCTGTAACTTTTTTCAGAGAGCTAATCTGTGGTCCCCTGGAACCACTTCACTCAGATGCCTCTAGAACCAAAAGAGCCTGGGAAGTTACAGATACCTATGGTGGCCTGACTGGTACAGAAGTGTAAGAACCTGGATCCCTTACTTTTAGGTAGGACAAACTCCAATGGGGAATTTATTCTCAAAAGCTCCTCAAGGGTTCAGACTGTATCTAGAACTTCACTTGAAATCACAACCGTGCCTGGCTAATTTTTGTTCCCTACTCTGTTTTTCCTACTCCCTTACAATTTCTCTAGGGGTACATTGCTTAATCACTTGCACACAAATTCTCTCCTCGGGGTCTGCATCTGGGGGACCTGCTTAAGACAACTATTACCACAAGTAGTCCCAGGAAGCTGACTTTAAGAATAAGATTCTGGATGAAGCTCATTCACCAGCAAGATGAAAATGGGGTTCCCATCCCTCATGGGAGGAGGCATTCTGTACCTTTTTAAATTCATTAGAAATTCAATGTATTTTTATTTTATATTAAATCACATACAATCATATCTCATTTTACTGAAATTTAAGGCCATACATACAAGTAAAACTTTAATTAGTTATATGATAAAGCATCAAGAAAGCAAAACAAAACAAAACAAAACAAAAAAAACAACCTTTCTCATACTTAGTAGTAAGTGTGGTATCCTGTATCTTTGTACCAGTGCAGTTACTAAGACTTTCACTCTTGGTAAATTTTGATGGGATACAAATGGAAGGGGGTGGCCCGGCTTGCACAGTACCTCTAGCTTTTGAGAAAGACAGAGGAAATAAGGACTATGCAACTGGGTGGAACTGGGCTTGGACAGGTCCAGAACATATGAGCAGACCACACGAAATGGAGACCTAGACCTCCATGTTAGCTACCAACAAACGCCTCTCTATTGGCTTACACCTATGGGTATCCCCCATGGTCAGCTGAGAGAAGAAAGATCTCCAGTTTGGTTCACAGATAGTCTGACTCAGTACATTGGTGCAAACTAAAACTGGAAAGTTGCTGAACTATCACCCCAACCAGAGGGGGCTCCAAAGAGAACAATGAGGATAAATTCTAATAGGCAGAGCTTTGGGCATTGCACCTGGTGATCCAATTTGTACAAAGGGAGAAGTGGCCCCAGGTAAGTGGAGAGAGAGAGTGAAGATCCTGGTATTGCACAGTGGTGCCTACCAGAGAGCATTCCTTGCAGAAGAGGCGTTAAGCAACCAGGTGGGCAGGAGGACTCGTCCAGTAAATGTCAGCCAGCCTTTGTCCGTAGTTCCTGTGGGCCCTGTGCAACAGGCATAGGCCTATGAATGCAGTAGCTTCGTGGCAGAGATGGGGGCTATGCAGGAGTCACGAAAGCACGGGCTCCTTCTCACCAAAGCTCATCTGGTGCTGCCACTGCGAATCTTTGACCTGTGAACGACAGAGACTGACTCTGTGTCCCCAGTAGAGTGCCCTTCCTTCAGGACACCAATCAGAGACTTGGTAGCAAGTTAATTATGTAGGAAGCCTTTCACCCTGGAAGTGACGGCATTTTGTTCTAACTGGGATTGATAAGAATTCGTGTATGAATTCACCTTTCCTGCTTGCAGTGCCTTGGCAAGATCCACTATTTGAAGACTCAAAATGTCTGATACACTGAGACAGGACCCCATAAAACATTTTTCTGCCCACTTTTTGGCAAAGATTTGATAATGGGCACATGACTATGAAATCTGATGCCACCATATACCATTCAGAAGCTTCTAGCATGATATATCGTAACCACATTCTGAAGGCATAGGTAGGCACTAACTTAGAAATTTCTGACACTCTGTGAGGTTGGGCACCATCCTTCACAATGCAGTAGGTGCCTTAAACTGATAGTCATTAATTTGCATTCAGTCTCCAGTGAGTTGAATACGTGGGTCTGGAAACCAAGGGGTGGAAAGAGGAGGAGTCTGGTTCACTATCGCCCTCAGTGACCTTTTTGAGCAATGCATCCTTCCCATCCTTCTAACTCTAGGACATTGGGTCTAGAGGTTCTAGTTCCTGGAGGAAAATACCTCAGCTACCCGATAAAGACACAGCACTGAGGAGCTCAGATCCCTCAAGGATGAAGATGTGGGTCACCCTACCAGGCAAGCCACCGATCTAGCAGAGGGCTGGTTGAGGATGAGGGGACTCTAGAACGGACAGTAGAGAAAAGGGACAATGGATATTCACTATAATCTTGGCACCGGCTTCAGTGACAGGGGCTGCGATTTGTCTACTAGATCCGTGGTCAGTTAGAATCTTGAATACGCTGTGGCAAAATGGACGAGACAACGTGAGAAGCACATGGATTTGAGTGCAAAGGGTGGGCTCAGTGAATGCTTCTGGTACACTGCCCAGATCCCCTTTACTGCGTCACTGGACCTATCCACAAGCCTTTGGGTACTTCCGATGGTTCACACCTCCAACCTACTTCAGAGAACTACCTTCCCTTAATCCACAGGAGCCACTTCACCCCGAGTCATTCAGAAGAGGACGCTCTGGGTGTCATGTCCTCCACCCACTCCAAGGAAGACCTGTAGCCAGTGACTGATTAGTGGGTGGGTTTAAAAAAACCCAGTTCCCCTCCTGGGGAGCTTGATCAAGCTGAGGCTGGATCTTGACCTTAAATTGCTCCCTCGCTTGCCGCCTTCTCCTGCCTGATTCTGCTTCCCTTTCTCCCTTACTAGTTTCTCCTGGAAACACTTTCCTAATACATGGCTTGCACACAATCCTTGGCAACCCAAGACAGTTCCCTACCAGAATATAAACTCATTGTGGACAGACACTGTCTAGGGGAAAAAATCTTTTAAACTCCCACATTCGTAGCCCAGCATGGGATGACCCGCTGGGAGTCAATGCCTGTTTTATCTCTGTCTTAGATTTTCTCCCTTGAGGGAACAACCTAAACCCTTATGTGGTGATCATGGCAGTCGGTTACAGACCGGAGCATCTGTAAATTATCAATGAAGGCATACTGTATGTCCCAGATTTGGGGGGCAATCTTGATCTTATTTTTTTCAATTCTCTTGTCAGACCCTTTCCAGACACGGTGCCGCAGCTGGTGTGGTGTATACGCGTGGATAGCAAAAGGGATTATATGCCGGCCAAGAAGCCGCTGACGGAGGACAGTTGAGCATTATAGTAAAGCCGGGACCTTGAAGTTAAGCACGACTGGACTTCAAAACCTGGCTGCGCCCCCAACGAGCTGTATGACCTTGGCCCCATTTTCTTCATTTCGTTGAAACGAAGTTTCTAGCCCCTACTTCACAGGATTGAAAACGAGTCAATGTATGCAAAGTGCTCGGCATTGCTCCTCGACAAGGTAAAGCTCCAGAAATGGTTCCTTTCGGAGGGGGGAGAAGGGCGGGTCAAGGGCCCTCAGTGCAGCCCAGGGACGTTACTGTCCTCACAGAGCCAGTGCGGGGAGAGGCAATGCCCAAGTGTTTTCGCTCAGTTTTCCTCCCAGGGCACAGGACACAGTACTTGTGCGCCAACGGGAGAGGACGTCATGTCGGCCGGAAGGGCCTGCCGCGGCGGAGAGAGGCCCTCAGACCCTGGGCCAGCACGTGGCCTACCCCCGCTGCCCCCGGCGCTCCCACCCCCACCCCGGCGGCGCTGGAGTACGTGAAGGGTGGAAGCCGGGCGAGCGCGCCGCGGAGGCGGACTCCCACCGCCCGTTTCCTAGCAACGCCCGCCCCGCCCCATCCCGCTCGGCGCGGCGCGCCGGCGCCCGGAAGAGGGGACGGGCCGCCGTTGCCATGGCAGCGCGGCCGCCGCGCCCGACGCCGGCGGCGCCTGCGGGATGCGCGGGCTCCGGGCCCCGCGTGGGCGGCGGGGAGGAGTCCCCGCCTCGCTTGCGTCCCCTTCGGGCGCGAGTCACGGGCTAGCCAGGAGCCGCGGGGGTCCGAGCCGCCTCCAAGCGTGGCCGGGACGCAGGGTCTGTTGGCTCTGTCTCGTATCCCGGCAGCTTGGGTCGTTCAGCGAGTCTCCTGGGGACGGAGTTGGTCACCCGGTCAGGTCTAGGTCTAGGCGGAGTGAATTGTTTTGGGTTGGGAATCTCGTACCTTTTTTCTCACCTACGCGAGAGGTACACACACACACACGCAAATACAGCCTAAAGTCCCAACGTTTCCCCTCTAGTCTATCACCTGAAGGATCTTTAATCTTGGGAATAATATGCACAAAAAGGAGCAGCCTCCAAAAGCAGCCTTTGAAAACAGCACTGGAAATAAGTATTATATTTCTCGAGGGCCATTTTAAACTCTAAACGTCCATGCCTGGAACGGTATTCTGGATTCTGGACTTGAATTTGCATTCTTCTAAATCCCTCTCTGCAATGAGCTGCGTTTGGACAATTCAGTTGTGGGGTATTAAATTTAAACATATATACCCCTCTAGCTAGTATTATGATTGCTCAGCTAAAGGACCCACTCACAAAGACAAAGCCACACGGTTCTCAGTCATTCTCTGGCTTGAGAGTATTTTTAACAGAGGCGGAGTCAGTCACGTGTCTGTGAGTTTAATCAAATTGACAAGGGCTCTGAGCGAGACGCTTGCTATCTAATGGTAAGACAGCATTAGGAACATGGAGATGCATTCTCTTTGGACTTACTTGAATCAGAGCTTTTCAAATGGAGTCTTCCCTCGCATATATTTTTCTCGATCTGCTGCAACTGGAAAATTTAAATCAAAACCCTATTTCTTATATTCATTTCTATGGTAAATGTGTCTAGGTTGAGATTATGCATTTTCTTGATCAACAAGGAAATGCGCAGCAATCACTGTGAATTGAGCACCTTACTGATTGAGCAACACTTGAACCTGGAGGCAAGAACGACCATAATCTTAGAATGAGAATCCTCCACAGTATATTTCACAAGCATTTTCACAGCTAACCTTTTTCCACTCCAAAGGATCATTCACTTGGAACTTCTTCTTTGTCAGAGTATTAAATCTCTTAGAAAATCACTTTCACATACTTTTTAGTTTGAAAATGTGATTGTGGTTGGGCAAGTGCTCATATATCTTTTTCTCCATTCTCTTAGTCGTGGATCGTTTTTTCCCAGTATCAAAACAGAACCTTTAATTTGCATGTTGGAGAGTAAAGGATAAATTCTGAAAGCTAAATGAAGGATCTGAAAATAATAGTTTCATGCTTAGAACTCTTGGGGGAAAAGAAAGAACATATAAAGCTATGTGTATCTAATGACTTTTTTGTGCATAAGGCAAATCACTGAGATTATCTGCTTCAGATTTGGTAGTTTCAATGTTACAATAGCAGAAACAATAACAATGAATTTTATAAGGAAATAGCATTTGCAAAAGTTGGTAATTTTCATAGCGTCTGATTATTCATTCATTATCCTAAAGTTTTTTTACACAGAGGTTATCCATCTGTATTAGCCCAAACCAACTTGATTGCAAGATACTGATAAGGGTCCACATATGCCTGATGTGGCAAATAGAACTGACCAGATTAGCCATTTAACTGGTTGGTTGTTCTTTGTAGATAGAGGTTTAGTTACACACAAGTTAGCCCAACCTCCACTCTTTAGACCTCATTAACCACTTTGGAGGGTTAAATAGACAGCAGAGGAACCCATAGGATTTATTGCATACCCTACTCTATAAATAACATTGGAATGTTAAGAACCTCACTAAATTTTTCCCATTATTTGCTAATGTGGAAATGATCTCCATACAACCATTCCAGTTAGTTTCCAGTTCCACAAGGTTTCTCCCTTCTCTATTATGGTTATTGTTTCCTCAGGAACCGAATACAGGCTTCCCCCGAAGTAGGGTGTTTGTATGAAATCTTCTGTAAGCCGAAATGGCATAAAGCAAAGAAGCAATTACTGCTAATTTATATGGAGAAATTTTTGAGTGTTCCCAGACCCAAAAAATAACCTCTTATAGGCTTTTCTGCTGCCTTAGGACACATCTTGCTAACGGATGCACAAAATAAATGGAGATAAAACACAAATGCTCAGACACAGGTCAAAGCTATGAGGGCTCGATGCTGGGATGCTGAATGTGATTGCCAGGGAAAGAGCTTGGCGGGGCCCCTATCACCGCTGGTGGTGCCTGCTGCCCGTACAACAGTTTGCAGCAAAACACTGAACAGTATTTTCACTCCCCCCCCCCTTTGGTAAAAGGGAAAATCCTCTTCTGATTTCTTTCAGTTAGCAAAAACAGGTACTAATGTAGGTCTTTGCAAAAGTGAAGGGGTGTGATTCGAACTTTTGAAAAGCAGGGGTACCCGTATTTATCAAACACGAGATCCATTTTGCATGTTCACCTTTTCCTCTTTTCCAAATAATCAGTGACCTTACGCTTTGCACATCTCATCGTTATTAACCGACTACCAGCCTCTTATCTAATCCTGTATTAAACTTGATTTACTGTTTTATCTACACTGCTTTAATCTTTCAGAAGCTTATCATAATATGGACTCCTTAATGAAATATTTTATCATACGAATAAACTAACCTGTCTCCATTTTTCCAGATTCCTCTACTTTTGCTCATTTACCTATATACCTTTATCCTTCTTTAAATATTCATGTTTTCCAGTTTCATTTCTTATGCAACGAAATAAACCAAAATGCTTATCTTGTTACTACAGAAATGACTGTGTTACCACAAAATGTGGAATGTTCTTGTTTAGTGCTTAACGTCTTATGTTTAGCTCTCCTGATCTCAGTAAAATATTCATGCTCTGTTGCTAGAAAATTCTCCCACCCTGACATCTTAAAATATTTCCTCCCATCAAGCTGCAAGGCCACCTAATATTCTCAAATCATTCCTTTGGATTTAAAGAGGCCGTATGGCACAGGAGTTAGTAGACAAGACACTGAACCCAGGCCAGGACCCAAGTCCTAGTTCTAATGCTTACGAGCTGTGTGACTTTAATCAGGTTTATTTTAACCTCTCTGGGCTCAGTTTCCTCCTCTGTAAAATGGAGATAACAGCAGTTAGCTCATTAGTTTTGGGGATTTTTAAGGATTAAAGGCATAATTCTTGTAATGTTCTTGACATATAGTCAATGCTCATGCATGTCTGCAGTGGATATCACCATCATTATTATTATCGATATTAAAATATTGTTTCCACGGTCACCAATTAACGTAGCCTAAATTAGCTTATTCAACTATCCGTAGATAGACAGTTTTCTGACAGGACATAAAACAGACATTTTGTTGAAGGAGGGGAAAGGTACAAGGAGAAGGGAAAAGTCTAGAGCGTGAGCTAGCGGCTGGAGGGGGCTGCACATCGGGATCCTGGAAAGCTAAGGCACAGCATGGGCTCACTGGGCTCCTAAGGTGATAAAGTAGAATGAAAAACTGAGCTAACAGTAGAATGACATTCATAAAACTACTCATGGCAGAGACAACACCATGACAGAGATGATTTTTAAATATATGTAAGATTGTGAGACCTACCGCATTGAAAAAGTGGGAAATTCTGACACATGCCAAAGTCTTAAGACCTAGATGGGAAGACTTTTTTTTTTTTTTTTTTAATCACTCATGCTTCCCTGGCAGACATCGGAATCCATTCTAGAACATCTAGGCAGAAAGAAACTTATTATAGGGTGATAAGTGGCTTCCAGACTCATTTTTAAGATTGAGGAAAACACTTGAGGCCGAGCTTTAGGAGCGACTCCCCACACAAAACTGGGCCATGACGGAGGTTGCTGCCTCTTGTGCCCCAGGAAACGCCTGTGCAGTCATGGAGCTGCCCCGCTGGCTGCTGGCTTGGGAGCCAGCATCAGGAGTCTGCCACCGCCAGGAAGCCCCCAGCAGGAGGACTCCACGGCCGCCGCCAGCTCCAGAGCCATGGTGCCCTCGTGGAATGGGCACCAGCAAGACAGATGCCCTCCTTTGACACCTACGAGGCTAGTGACCACACACTGACACCTGTGTGAACCCTGTGGCAGGAGCCATGCGTGCCAGCAGGAACAGCGGAACCCAGAGGCTAACCCAGAATCCCACAAGTGCATCATGAGAAGCTAAGTTATATCCTCAATTTTTGTTTCAAGGACGTCTGAAAAACGTGTCTGTGGCAGTCCCACCTCCGCAGTGGAGGAAGGCATATGAAAAGGAGGATGGAATGGCTACCGAGCGCTAATCCACCTTGTCCACGATGGGCCACCCCTTTGATAGTTAAATGTCCATATAGTCTCTTCTTCCCAAATGTAAGGTACCGAATGATAGGGGTAACACCAGGTCTTCCCTAACATTCAAATGCACGTGCCCTCTCCCCAAAGGGAGAGCAGCTCTTCTCTGCATCCATCTCTGGGCAAGGCTCATCTTCCATTCGGCTCAGTCACAGTCTGATCTTGATGTCCCCACTACCTATGGGCTGACTTGTAAAATTAATCATGCCCCAAAAACCTTTTATTAAACATTGACGGCAAAGGGGAAGAAATAAAGAGGAAAGTGGTTATATACGTAAATGATACAGGAACAGCAAGGGGAGAAATGACAAGTTACTACGGTCCTCACTTGTGCTATTGTCACAAGTCCACAGTTGGTATTTATAACTTCTTCCTCTACACCTCATTCCAGGCAGTCTTTGCTCCCAGCAAGTTCGCTCAGTGGGCCAGACTTCTTTGCCTGGTGACAGGACCTAACTCTTCATGCCTGAACTGTCTGAGGGTCTAGATTTGCTCAAGTCTCCTCTAAATTTTCCACTGGATTTGGCAGTACTGGGAGGTACTCCAGACATCTACTGGTCCTCGCGAGGCAGCAGTAACCTTAATTTCCCTGATTGTCAGAAACCCAGTGATCACAAGGAACCCAGTGACCAGGTTAAAGTCTTGCCTTACAGTGCAGTGGAACCATATGTTCCCTGAATGGAAGAGTCCATAGTTCTCTAAACAACTCAAAGTCAGAGAGATGTAAAACATTTTTTATGCATGATCAGGCTTAATAATGAGAGGCGCCTTTCCCATTTCTATCCCCTGGTTTCCAGATCTATGAGATCTGCTGACGGGAGAAAACCACCCTATGAAAGCAGCTGGTTTGGAGCACATACGACATCCCGAAGGAAGGTACCTTGTCAGCTGTGGCTCAGCCGTCTCCGGGGGCCGCTCCTCTTTCTGTATGGCAGCCTTCCGAGAGATGGGCTGAGGAAGATCACTGAGTCCCATCACTGAGTCCCATGGAGGTCAGCCCCCCGCTTTTTAAAAATATGGCTACAAAATTAGTTTCTTGGTTGGAAGTAATGTTGTGTGGAGTGTTGTGAGAATGAATAACACATTTGGTGATCCATACACTGTCTTGCTGGTTGGCACATGGCAGGCAGAGAGGGTAAACCCAAGTCTAAGTACGACAGTGAGGACACATTGTTGCCCCTCCTCTGATGGAAGAGTTCCATTACACGAAACCTGCTACCAGATGGCATGATGCGCCGCCAGGGGCTCAGTGTTAGTGTGCCATCAGTAAGATGGCGCTCGGCAGTGCAAAGTATCTAGATCTGCCCCATTCCTGCTACCATGGCTGCTTTAGCACACTCTAGGGTGGTCAAGGAAAGTGGCTAACTCACATCCATTGAACAAGGTGTCTTGTCCACCTTGTTATTTAGATCCCCCAGTGCAGTGCTGCTCTTCCATGAGCAAACCTTCGGATGCATCACACCCCGGTCCGCTGCAGGAGGTGTAGACACATACCTGTTCCCTAGACCACCGTGAAACCGATCACCTCTTCCTTTTTCCAGGTCCCTAAGTGTCCGGTTAGATTGACCCATACTTTTGATCTCTCTCTTTCTATACAAACTGAACAACCAGAGGAAGGGTTTCCAGTTCGAACCATTGGGAGAATTGCTGTTCCCCCACCTCTTAGTGAATCTGTGATGCTGGGGAAATCCACATTGATGGAGCTTGCCTGTCATGCAGAACCATCCATGAGCCAGGCTCAATTGTTTTTTAATCTCTTTACCTTTTTAAGAAAACTCCCCCTGAGGGTATACATGTGTGTTGAAGGAGACATGTAACAGGAGCAGGCGTGTTGGGAGTGTGACCCACCTACTCATGCATCTTGGACCATCACAACCTGCTCAGGCTCAATATGCCGTAGAGTGCACGACTTCCCCTTAGGCCAACTTGGTGGACAAATGGATCCATACAACACCCAGTTCCTCATGGGAAGACTGGTCACATGATCATTGGGTTTTCCATTAAAAAAAAGTTCCTTGCCAAAGAGGATGTGGCTTTATTTCAAAATATTAAAGTCCTCTGCTACGAATTTCCTGCCACAGGCTCCGTAAGCACCTTTACCCGAGTCACAAATGCTTTGCACGCCATTAGATATTCTGGATCGTAAGAGCCAAATTGCAGAACTGCTTGCATTGGATCAGCTCGAGAACTCTCTCTTGCTCTCATCTCCACTCAAAACTGATAGTGCTGTAGCTTACTTGGTAAATGGGTCAGACACCACAACACAGTGTAGGTCGCCTCCTTCAGAACCATCTACTAGGACCACAGTGGAAGGCTACCACAGTGAGAGAGCTCCTACAGTCAAGAATCCTCTACCAGAACCACCAGCCCAAACCATAGTCATCCTCTGAAAACCTTCATAGAGAAATGAAATGCCTCCAAGACCATGCTTGCCAGAAAAACAGCACCTCATTTTTGCCTTCCAGTTCTACCTGCGTGCTAAACCTACATTATATCCATCATCCCAACTTCTAGAGAGTTCAAGAAAGATAGTTTTAAGCTTTCCAGTCTCTGCTATGGGTTGAATTGTGTCATCCACCCCCAATTCATATGTTGAAGTCCTAACCCCTCGTACCTCAGAATATGACCTTACTTGGAAATAAGGTCATTACCGATGCAAGTAGTTAACTCAAGATGAAGCCAGTAGAGTGGTCACTAATCCAATATGACCATTATCCTTATAAAAAAGGGGAAATTTGGACCCAGAGACACAGACAGGGAGAATACCATGTGAAGGTGAAGGTAGAGCTCAGGGTTATGCTTCTACGAGCCAAAGAATGCCAGAGATTGCCGGCAACCACCAGACCCTTCCCTCACAGCCCGCACAAGGAACCAACCCTGCCGACGAGCAACATGATGCTGGACTTCCAGCCTCTGGAACTGTGAGACAATTCATTCCTCTTATTTAAAATATCCGGTTTGTGGACTTTGTTACGGCAGCCCTGGCAAGCTAATATAGACTGTGTGGTCACCGCTACCTGTAATTTATGGTGTCCTTCTCATGGCTTCTAAATGGGGCTCAGCAAGTCCCATCACTGTTCCCGAGAGAAGTCCAGTCTGTGTCTCCAGTGCTATTACTGATCATTCTGCAACATCCGTCACTGGGGAGCGGGCCCCAGAAATATTTGGGATGATGTAATTGTTTCTTTAAATGAGTATCCATATTTTTTTTATAGATTTTTCTTTTTTTTTTATTTGACAGAGAGAGGGAAAGCACAAGCAGGTGAAGCAGCAGGCAGAGGGAGAAGGAGAAGCAGGCTCCCCACTGAGCAGGGAGCCGGATGCGGGACTCGATCCCAGGACCCTGAGCAAAAGGCAGACAATTAACCTACTGAGCCACCCAGGCACCCCATGAGTAGCCATATTTTAACTCTGAGATGATTTAGCACACATTTAAGAGAATCCAGCCTGCAATATTTCTATTTTATGTCAAGAAGGAATCTGTTCCTATTTGTTCATTTTGTTTAAGAGAATTTAGCCTTGTGGTTAAACAGGTCAGTATTGTTACCCTAAATAAAAATTAGAATTGCTTTAGGTTTCTGATTTCTAAATTGAAATCTTTCTGCATTTATACAAAGTTTTAGAACATTTAAGAGACCTTAAGACTCAACATACTTGCCAGGTTATAGTAAAAGTTATATAAATGTAACTACAGTTATAAGATTCTACATAGTTTATTAGATTTACAAGAATTATACAAACACTTGGGACGTTTTTTGTTGGTTAAGATAGACACCGGAGTGACATTAAAAGGAAATCTAGCACAAATATATACATGCAGCTGAAAATGCTGAAAGCCTCCTGAAGAGTGTAAATACAGAATAATCAGACTTGTAAGTTAGATCCGAGAAAGGGATTGGCAAACTTTCTGTAAAGGGCCAGGGGTAAATATCTCCGGCTTTGTGGGCCTTCTGGTCTCTGCTTCAGCTCCGTGATTCCGCCACGCATCCTCGCACAGACGCAGCCATAGACAGTATGTAAATGAAGAGCTCTGGCTGTGTTCCAGTAAAACTTTAGTTACAAAAGCAGGCAGCCAGCCAGACGTGGCTCACAAGCTACAGTTTGCCAACCTCTGATTTAAAAGATTAAGGATTTTTAAATTTATAAGTTTTTAAATTTATGACTTCTATAAGTCAAATATTAATTATAAAAACAATATAACCACCGAATAATCTTGACTGTGCATAAAAGCCACCTTCAAATGTATCATATAGAGTCACATTGAAGTGAGTTAGGTGGCCTTGGGAAACGATGTCATGTAGCAGAAGGATGAATTATGGAGTTTGATGCTTAGTTTCCAGTCCTAGCTCATTACTCTAGTAACTTCACTATTTAGAGAAAATCAGTTAGCATCAGATCTTTGTGAAGAGTTGTGATACTCAAATGAGACCTGACATAAAAGTGTACATTGAAACTAGAACGTGTCTTTCAACAATAGAGTATTATCGCGACCAAAGGATAAATGCATTTGCACACATTGTTGGTCTACAAAGTATATCAAGAATTTTGAATAATTTCTTACCACATTTAGCACTTGGAAAATTTTCTTCTTGGTTGTAACTATGCTATTCTGCTCATCAGAATTTAAATTAATATAATACTCAGAAATGTGTCTCTTTAACACAAAAAGTATTAACATAGGCATTTTATTATTTGAACAGATTCATCATGGCTTCTTTCTAAGGCCAACTTCTTTCCCAGGAAAAGCCCAATTTTTAAATTTAGTTCATACTTTTGTGCCACAGTTTGCTGTATAATTTTAGAGCTAGCAGGAATCTTTGAAATCATTCCATTCAATCCTACAACTGTTTACAGATGAGGATACTGCGGATTTGATGGGCTTGCCAAAAAGCACACTATTAGGAGAACATTTATAACTTAATTATGTTGTAAATGAAAGCTCAGAACCAGTATGATGGACCGTTTGTATTCGTAGGACCTGTTTGGTGCATATGTTCCGAACCTTACACCAATAATGGATGGCTAGAAGGGAAGCCTAAGTGATTCACAGCTAAGGGTGCGTAGTAATGGTCCTTGCAACGTCTATTAAAATGAACTATTTGGAATCATATGCGCAGAAAAAATGATCACTCATTCTTCTGGGTTCTTTATTTTCCTCGTTTGTACTGGAATTCCTCGGTAGGTTTCCTAGGATATATTGATAGAAGAAACTAGAAAACAAATCAACTCTAACCTTCTTTTTCAGTGTTTGTCCACAGAGGGTTTGCCTATTTCGTTTACTACTTTATTTTATTTAGTCTAATCAGCTCCTTGTAAGAAATACCACTGAGGAAGATTGTCTAAGGTGGATGTTTTCATGCCGGCACTGAAAAGCATTAATAGAAGTTAAATGTAGAAGTCCCGCCACGCTGAGATAAGTTTACGACTGTAAAATATCATTTCCTTCCAAGTCTTTTCAAATCGGGAAATTTGAGGATGGTTCGTTAAACTCAAATATTTATGTAGTTTTGATAGTCTCAGAAAAAGGAACTTACTTTCGTTCTTTCTTTTATCATAATCTTGTTGCAGAGTTTACAACGCAGTCTACTAAATGGGGTTTTCCTCAGTGCAGGGGACAGAGGTCGTACACAGACATACACTGGTATGGTAGCATGGATTTAGGGTGGGAGTGCGTTCTTTCTCATCTAGTGGCCATCCAGTACTTTCTATAGGTGTAGAATACGTGTCCGTATCCCTGGTTTGGGGTAAAATGGGCATTAAGCTTATGGATTGTTGTGTAACCTGTTTTTGTCACTTAGTATGGGTGTTTTCTCTGATGATTAAGTGTTCTTTGGTGGCATGATATTTAATGGCCACATGGTATTCCATCAACCAGATGAACCATCATTAATTTACCCATTCTATTGTTGGACATTTGTGTTTCCAATTTTTCACTGTTATAAATAATGTGGTGATGAATATCCATGTACATAAATCTTTGTGCCCGTTCTGATCATTTTTGTAAGATAAATTCTTTGACATGAAATTGCTGGTCCAAGGAAAGTGAATACTTGTAAAACTCTTTGTCCATAATGATCACAATAAGGCCGTTTATTAGACGCTCTATGTGCTGGGCACTGTTCTATAATGAGTATAATCTCATTTAATCCTCACAATAAATTTATGAGATAAGTAGTATTAATATCCACATTTTTTTGACGGAAACTGAGGATCGTGCCCAGAAAATGGTTAATACGTGGCGGCAGTTGGCTGACCCAGCATTTGAGCCCAGGTCTGATCGTCTTAATCCCTGCACTATATCTCCACTTCCATATTGCCAAGATATCTTCCAAAACAGATTATTACAATTGAGATCTCTACCAGCAATACATGAGTGTGCCTATGTCCCTGTGCTACTGAGGATTCTTTGATTACGAGAGAAGCTGAACAGATTTTTTCATGTTTGTTGGCCATTTGTGGATTGTCTGTTCACGTCCTTTGCATAGAATACATGTCTGAAATCTTTCCTTTTGAGAGTCGGGTGATCTGAATTCTAATCACAGCTCTACCCCTAATTAGCTATGCGATGTCAGAAAAAAATCACTGCAGAGTTCTGAGTCTCCATTTCTTCTTGTGGAAAATGAGGTGGTTAAACTAAATAATCTCATGGGCCATCCCTCAAGTTTTGTGACTCCATCTGTCGGTGCCCCCATCGCCTGTCCCTGTTACTGGGCTATGTACGAGGAAGTAGGTGGTCCCCCATACTGGATGTCTTCATTTATGTATTTAAGGAGGCCTCTACTCCAAAACATCTCTCCCAGCCCCTGGGATGCCTGTGCCCGAAGTCCCGCCCTTCATTCCCTGGGGCTCTCCTTCTTCATTCTGCTGAGTCTCTCCTTCCTGCTTCAAGGGGCCATATGCATTAGCTTCGTTGCCATCCCTCTCTGATGGCTTCCTTCTGCTTAGATTCCTTCTCAGGGTTCCCCCCGCATTTCCATAAAATGTTGGGACTCCCTGGGTTTGCCCGTGACTCACTGCTCTTTTATCTATGATCCAGATGGGGCTCCTAGCACATGCCATGACTCTCTTGCATCCAAACCTTTGAATATGTTATTCCCTCTCCCTGGAGTGCTCTTCCTTCCTTTACTAAACCGAGTCCAAGTGTGTCTTCTGGAAAGCAGCCTGTCTAAAACCTGACACGTGGGTTTGGAGTCGGTCCCGCCCAGGTTCTGCCATGTATTAACTGCGTGACCTTGGATAATTTATGTATCCCTCGTAACCTTTGTTTCCTCATCTGTATAATGGGAGGAATGATAGTATCTCCCACTTAAGACTGTTGTGAGAAAGATGTGAGAGAATGCACACAAAGCTTGGCCTGTGATGCTAGATTTTTTGAGCTTTCACGGCACTTAATGTGTATGTCTATCATAGCATTTAACATACTGCATTCTGAATATTCACTGTTTTATCTCCATTCGTTAGCACCGTGTCTAGCACACTGTAGGCACTTAGCAGCTGTTTGGGAGAATAAATGAATCATGTTGCAAATACCTTTAGGAAACTTTTTTTATGGTGGTTGTTTTGTTTTCTATTGTTTTGCTGGTTTATTTATTTGTTTGTTTTACCAACACCCTGTCAAACATTGCTTTCTGACCTGACCTGTAAGGAAACAAGGTTAATGCCCTGAAATGATCAGAAGGTCACGAACAAGGATGCCCAACCCAGACATAAGGGCTCCAAATAGTGAGGTAAGAATATGTTGAAGACACACTTTACATCTTTGTGCTTTCACTATGGCTACTCTGCGAAGATGCCCCAGCCCCCCCTACTTTTCTCCCTCACTCCGGCAGAACCTTCGGCCATGTGAGTTCTTCTTCATAGGCAGTTCAAATCCATCCATACCTGGAGATATCTTGTTTTACCTGTTTACCCCTGAATGTCTCAGCAGAGCTTCACAGAGCAAATGAGCAATAAAATATCTCAAACCAGATATCGTCACTAAAATAAAAAAAATAATTTAAAAAAGAAAAAGCAAACATATTTGGGAAATACACTGGCTGGTAAGGTGGCCAGGGGCTAGAGATAGCAGAGAAAGCAAGGAGAAGTATATAAGAAAAGAGAGAGGTCTACAGGCTTATTGAAAATTGAGATATCTTTGGGGGAAGAAAAATCAATACGGGCTATGAATCTTTTAGTATGAACTCATGGTGAAAAAGCATCACAGCAGTTTGTGGTGTGTGTTTTTTTTTTTAAGAATTTAAAAATAATTAACTATGCACATTAGCTGGTGTTTCTTTAAAGGGAAAAAAAAACCCTTACAAGTACCATATTTTAAAAAGATTTTAAAACAGCAAAATTGCCTCTGTGAGCAAATGAATGCCTGATCCCAGGTTTATCATGAGTTCTGAGAGCCTCAGCCATGGGGTCCTCATTAATCAGGTCTGGGACTCACACTAAATGCCTGGTCAGTTTGACGAAAACTACATCTACCTTCCCGCACACCCCTCCACAATTCCCCGAATCCAACCAATCTTTCTAATGCCTTTGGAGAGTGGTGTGTATTTTGCTGATTTATGCCCTAGAAACGTAATGCCCTTTACTTATCTGTTGCCTTCCCAGCTCCCGTGTGGTTTTCATTAGGTCTTCACTGTCAATGACCCTTCAAGACTGCACATTACCAATACCTTGAGTGCGAACTCAAGGCATTCATGTAAGATGAAGAACAAAGACAATACAATGGTGGAGGCAGGTAATCTACCGAACACATAGTACTGAATTTCTGACTTGAGAAGTCACACCTCATGGCCAAAGAATTTACTCACGATACGGAAAGATACAGCCCAGCCTTCTAGATGTTTCCATTCTTTATGAGGGCACACAGAGTGACATATTCTTTTGACCTTTGATACAAGCATTTTCAAAAATACTTTTCTTTTGCTAGTTTCTAGTGTTTCCCCCTCCATCTCGATCCACTTTGGATGATTACTTTTTAAAGAAAATGTTAAAGAAAATAGATGTCAGGATAAGAGCTTGAAAGGGACTAGAGGAAATGCACCCCTTTGACTGTGTCTAGAATTCCCTCTTCCTCTCGATGTCACTAGCATCTACTCACCATGAAGACCCAGCTCAAGCACCAGTTCCTGGGAGAACTGCTCCCTGACTCTGCAATCTCTGCTAGACATGGCTTCTCTGAGCTTCTGGAGCCCTCTCCAGCCTCTACGGCATCATCTTCCCCTTGGAGACCGCACAGTTCTGGATGGCAAGTACCGGACTTTTCCTATCTCTATCCCCAGTGCAGTAACTCACCCAATATTTATTAAATGAATAATTAAGGGGATGAATGAATGAATGGATGGATGGCTATTCAGAGAAGGAAAGGTAAAAAAATAAATAAATAAAGGTGGCAGGTGGTAAGCAAGTTTCAGAAAGTGAGAAATAAGAAAGCCAACACTCATTCAAACAATTTATACACGAAGTCCTGAAGTGAAATCCATTTTCCAGCCTCCACTGAGAGATCTGTTATACAGATTTTTGCCCAAAGTATATGTCAGTTCTGGGTAAACCACAGTCCCAGTTAAAACTGTGAAATGAGGAAGAGCTGTGAGCTACATTCAAGCCTACAGTTACAGCAGCTTGTTTTAAATACAGTGATAGCTGCGTTTTTCAGAAATTTACCTTAAAAGAAAAGTCCAAGGAAAACTCTATTTCTGTATTTTTGAGTGTAAATATTCAAATGCATGCATTATCCCACACCGAAGCAAATGCATCTGTGGCCGCGGAAAAAACTTGCCTGGCAGGAGCGAAGGCTGACTTGCTTGGTGGTGGCTTGAGCACCAGATGTCCCCCCCCCCCCCCCCCCCCGCCCACCGCCAGAGGTTTCCTCTACTTTCCCTTCTCCTAGAACTTGTAAACTCCCTTTGAAAGAACGCCAGTTTTTTTGAAGGGTTGTCATTATATTTCTAGGAACTATTCAATTTCAGCTGAAGTTCAATTAAATGAACTTTTATTAGCTATTAAGGAACAAGGCACTAAGAGACCCACTCTCGTACGTGTCGCCTTTGTACTGGTTCAAGGGGAACAGGTCAGTGTGGACAAAATAAGGTGCGTGAAAGGCCTCACGCACCCCTCACATCGCTGTTGCAATAGTCCTTCTCTAATGCAGAGCTGATTATGTCACTCCCTACCCCCTCAAATGCTTCCCATGACTCTGTCTTCTACAGAATAAATGCCAAATTCCATAATGTAAAAGATGTTTATCTAGCCTATCCAAACAGGAATGCCCACTGGCCCACCCCACCTCACCCCAACACCCCCACTCAGGAAGCAAATTCTCTCAAGCATTTTTTAGCAGGGAGAGAGCATAGAGACCATCCTGGTTATTAGAGATAGCTCTTCTTTAAAAATCTGAAAGAGTTCATAAAATCAGAGTGACAATCAAAAGGGATTATGGCAAAATTTCTCAAGAAACCATGGCTGATCTCTACACACAATTACTGAATAATGTGTTAACGAGCTTCCACTGAAACAAAGCGTATAACTGACATGATCTACGGTGTTCTATAGCCCAACTGTGGTGTTGACCATCCTGTCCTCAGCCAGCATCCTCTGCTTACATGGTCATTGTTTTTTGCTCTCGTTACTGCTGTTCACTTCCGGAAACCTAAGCATGTCCACCCGAGATCTGTCACCTTCTTGTGTTGTCAAACTGTCTCATCTGTAGTTCCTTAGACCTTAAAACTCAGTCTTCCTGCCTCATCTCCAGAGGGTTCATCAACCACCACGAACACATCGTGATCATACACTCCTATTTTTATTGTTCTTGATTCTGGACAAATCTCACCAGGCACTGAAGCAGTGCGTCCTGCCTTATAGGACCCTGGGACAACGGTTTGGCCAGAGTCACGGGCGTGGCCATTTCGTGCCTGCTGCACCCGGGCCACGTTACCAGGCCTCTCAGTACTTGATTCTTCCTGCTGTTCCCTCCCATCTGCCATTCCTCCCTCTTCATGCAGCTGCCCTCGGGCGCATCAGCACAATCATTTCTGCTGTTCCGCCTTTGTCTCTACAGCGAGAACCGCTTTCTGAGGGCTTGTTTTGTGTCATGTGCTTTCAGGAAGGCAACAGGGGGTAGAGTTAGCCTGGGGGTTAAATTTGGGCTCTATCACCTAACACCCCGGTGACCTTGGGCAAGTCTTTCCGGCTTTCAGTTTTATCTTTTAGAGCTTCCATTCCCTTATCCGAAGAAAGGAAATGACAGCTACTCATGGTATTGGGATATATATGTATATATGTGTATGTTTTATACAATTGTGTGTGTGTGTGTGTGTGTGTGTGTGTGTACATAAAAATTGCTCATCTCTTCCTTTCCTGTTTAGTGTCTTTGTTTTTACTGTTTCTTCCTTATTCTGGAAAGCTACTTGCCTCCATCCTCCACCTGTCAAAACCCTACTCATATTTCAAAGTGTAGTTAAAACACCACCTTTTCTAAGAAGCTTTCTGAAACCTTGCATATTGATTTCCCATGGTTCCCACCTCTCCCTGTTTATATATTTTGTAACCTGGGTTTTCCAGAGTACATAGACCTGGTCTAATAACAGAGCCGCAACAGTCCCTACCAGCTTTTCTCCAGTCCTGTCCCTGCAGCTGCAGGAACATCTCCACCCAATTCCCTTTGCCCAACTACTTCTTGCCTCAAGGAAGCATTTTATAACCTCTCAGACAACCTTGATCCTAACCTCTTTGTAGTTTCCCAATTCTGTAATTTTCCTTTGCAGCACTTACTCAATGAAATAATCATTTATGCAAGTATGAGTTAACATCTGTTTGCCCCAAGCAGACCAGAAGTGATTTGGGCCAGGGGCCAGTATCTGACTGGTTGGTCTAGTCCAGCGCCTGGCACATCGGGGATGCCTGGCGAAGGTTGGGTCATAACTGAACACTGGCCCTGTGGGTGCCCTAGGCTTGCTCATCCTCAGTTAGCCCAGCCTGCCCTCTAGGCTCTTCCATTTCCCTCCTCCCCTGTTCTGCCAGCCATGATGCTGCCAGTTGCTATGAGGGTAACATTGCTGACACCTGCCAAAGAGAAACTTTTCAAAGGACCTTCTACCTCCTGAGGCTGCCAGGATGCCACTGATGATCACAATGGCAGATGCCATTGGTCCTCTCATATGTCTTCTTTGACCCAACTCTGGCTGGACTGTCCTGTTGCTCTGCACCATGTCCACAGGGGCTCCAACCACAACCCAAGTGGGAGATGGAATGTTGCACCAGCAAGGAAACAATGTGACCTTGAGCACTGGGTACCCCACGGACATATGATCGATGGAAAGCTTGTGTCTGCTTGGGCCTCACCCCTTAACATTCAGGATGTGACTAAGGCCATGTTGTACTGAGCCTGTCTCTTCTCTGATCTGGAAGCACTGAATTTGCAGCCATGTTATACATCACCCTGCTATCTCCTCTTAGAGTGACTACTTCCCCAAATGCCTCTTGGTTCACTGGGCATATAGCCTTCTGCTGGCACTTGCAGGCACTCTGAGACCTTGTCTGGTTTCCTGCCCACAATCACAGCACTTGAAACGCTTGCTGTTTTGTTTCAATCTTCATATCTATCTCCCCTAGATTTTAAATTCCTTTAAGAGAGCTAGCGTATTTTCCTTGTCTCTGCATATCTCTCTCCCTCTCTCTTTCTCTCTCTCTCTCCCTTCCCACCATCTCCTGCCCAGCATCTAGCCCAGGCTTTGCACATACTAGTTGTTTAATAAATATTTGTTGCATGGATGCCAGAACCAACAGATGAGTAGTTATCAAGGGAGAGCAGGCTGGGCAGAGTCTGCATGGAGCCTCGGGAGGGCTCACAGGGAAAGGGGAGGGCCACGAGCAAAGGTGATGCCTCTTCTATCTGACAGCTGAGTCTGTGTCTGAATGTTCTCCTTGTTCCCCTTGCTCCCGGTGATGAAAAGGAAGGAAGGAAGCAGTAGACCTCTGCCTTACAGGGCTTCTGCAAAAATCGATACTTTGTTTACAAATTATTTCCTTTCCACTTATGTATAGGTCTTTCGAAGAGAAAAAGAAGTAGAGGAGAGGGAGAACCTGAGACTTAGGGCTGGGGAGAGATCAACACGGACTACCCAGACTGGTTGGCCAGATGTTTAGACTAGCTAAAGTCACTCCATTTTCCCCAAGATCAGGTCACAAGGCTTTTACTGCCCTGATGTAGCCACACATTTTTCTTGAGGCTGAGTCTTTTAGAAAATACATTTGTCTAGGATGGTAGCTATTTTTTGAGTCCCGTGTTTGCAGGCACAGTCGTTCCGTTCTACTAGACAGAGTTTACCACCATTATGCAATAAGTCTTTCACTTCTTCAGAAACATATCGTCTATTTTTACAGTTCCCACTCTCTGTGGTGAATGTTAAAGTCCCAGAAGGAGCGTGCTTAGAAAGTAAGGATTTATGTACCAGCCACGCTACTGCTCAGGGCTTCAGAGCGTGTCTCCTTCGTGCTTTTGCAGGTGACGTGGCTGGTGGGATCTTATCTAACTTATACTTGACCCGAGTTTCCTAATTAGAACGTGATCTCTGTCTCATTAAAGTGGGCATTCTTTATGGCTGAAGGCTTGAAGGTTTGGATTTCTCTACAGCAGAAAAAATAAATTTCTTCCCATCCCTCCTTTTTTTTAACGTTGAAATTAAACTGTTTTCCACTGGCTGCAGCGCTTACCCCAGTGAGATGCCCTGATGGCAGATTCAGAAGCTAAGCCTACTTCTGAAAAATGGACACAAAAAAAAATCTTCAACATCAAGTGTATTTGAATTAATGTGTTATGTTTCTTAAACCTTTGGAGAAAGAAGTCCTGAAATTAAAATAGTGAAATATGAGTCCTATCTGGCCTCAGCCATCCTCCTGATTTACTGGGGGTGCTTACACCTTAGTCTATGCCTTATGGTTCCCCATCTGAAAAAAGAGGTGCCGGATTTCAAGGTAGGTAATGATCTGACATAAATTCTCAAGCACAATAATATTCTTTCTCTGTTGGGGCAAAAATGGGACATATATATGGGAAGCAGGACTGAAAATGTGACCCTAATTTCTCATAGAATTCCACAGAACCTTCTCAAACAGCGTCATAATCCTATCCACTGAAGGAAGAAGGTTTAGGGGAAATACAAATTATCCTTGATATTCGGATTTACTGTTCATGGTTTCAAATATTCAAGTGTGTCACTCTCTCCATCTATGCAATGTGCTTGGCGATCCCCTGACATTTCTAACATTCTAACACTCAGTTTGGAAGAGGAGGCTGCATTACAAAATTTGTCTCATGAGGTATGCAAAATTTGGCTGTTTGTAATTCATTGCCCCTCCCTGTTGATTCCCTATACTCTTCTCCCTCTCCAGGGTGGATTCAGAACTTCACGATCCGGCCCAGAGGTGTCCAATAAAATGTGTGTGCCCTACTGGAGTGAAAGGCACAGCATAGGGAACATAGACAATGGTATTATAATAGTGTCATATGGTGACAGATGGTGGCAACACTTGTGAGCGTAGTATAATGTATAAACTTGTCGAATCACAATGTCGTACACTGGAAACTAATGTTAACACTGTGTGTCAACTACACTCAAATAAAAAGTTTTTCAAAAACCTTGTGTGCCACAGAGGTAATTAAAAATTTCATAGCAGCCACATTAAAAACAGTAAAAAGAAAGAGGTGAAATTAATTTTAATAATAATAATGTTTAATGCTATATCCCAAAAACATGATCATTTCCACATGTAATCAATA
This sequence comes from Ursus arctos, assembly GCF_023065955.2. Classification (NCBI taxonomy): domain Eukaryota; kingdom Metazoa; phylum Chordata; class Mammalia; order Carnivora; family Ursidae; genus Ursus; species Ursus arctos. The sequence goes on from NW_026622930.1 coordinate 13,755,278, forward strand.
TAAACATTTTAATGTGATATTTTACATGCTTTTTTTAAAGACCACGTCTTGGAAATCCAGTGTATATTTCTTACCCTTACAGCACTTCTCAACTCAGACGAGCCACGGTTCAAATATAAAACAGCTGCTTGTAGCTAGCGGCTACCTTATTGGTCAGCATAGATGTGGCTCATGGCCGCAGAAAGTTCTGTTGGACAGCACATACATCTAGTCCATTCATGAGGATTTTTATCTAGAAATTTGTCTTTCTGCAGACGGCATCACCTGTCATCTTTACTTTCCAAAGAGCCTTAGGCAGTGTCTTTCTAGTCAGGAGAATAACAAGAAAGCCCATTTCTGACTATTTGGACCTGTTTTTCCTCAGGGCTCCAATTACACGATCGTTCCCTGAAAGCGAAGAAAACCCAGTCAGACGTCCCCCCCCAGCACCTGTGCGGCTCGCCTCCCCTCCCCGCCTCGTGAGAGCGCAGCTGGGATGAATTTGTGTCTCGTTCCCTCAAGTGCCCAAGTCCCATTTGAAAAGCGCCTGCCTTCCACCCACCGTCAAAACTGCTCCAGCAAGGGCTCTGCCTGTAAATGTTTAACTGGCTGCCTGGAGGAGGAAGCCCCGGTGGCCGCGTTTGCCAGCTCCTGTGGTGTAAGGACTCCCACTCTGGACAGCGATCTCAAGCCACCAGCGTGACCCCTCTGATCCTCCAGCTGGGGAGAGATGTTCGCTACTAGCCGGTAGGAGATGGCTCTCCCCGTCCCGGGAGCGCAGTGAAGTGTTTCCCCCGTTCTCAGGAACCTACAGTTAGTATCACAGAATATCCTTCTCACGCAAAGCAAAAAATGTCCCAAGGCTTCAGTGTGTTGAGATTTTAAAAGTGAGATTTTAAGCATGGTTGAATTTGGTAAGAAGGCTCACAGTGTAACAATATATAGATTATAAATGTATCATTCTTCTATCCATCCATACTCATAATTAACCATTCAGGTCTAATCATGATTAGATCTGTTGAAATGTAGCTGGAAGTGATAAGTGAGATAAGTCAGACAGAGAAAGACGAGGACTGTATGCCATCATTCATGTGCAGAACCTAAAAAAATTAAGCCTGAAAAAAAACAGAGAGCAAGATGGTGGTTACCGCGGGGGGGGCGGGGGTCAGAGTGACGGTGCTTAAGGGAACAAACTTGTAACCCATGGTATATAAGCCACAGAGGTCTCGTGCATAGTATAATAAACATAGACGATAACATTGCACGTAATTATGTACTGTGATAAATATCACTGCATGTGCAATCATATAACAATATATAAATGTATCGACATAACATGCTGTAGACCTTAAACTTCCACAATGTTACATGTCAAATGTATTCAATAATTTAAAAAAGCGTGCGGCAAGTGAGATCAGCTTTCATTAGCACCTTTTCCTTCTGGTCAGGTGACAACGGTACTACCCATTGATCCATAGAAAGAAGCAACATCAAATACATAAATAGCTTGAGAATTTATCTGAATTTCTCATTGACCCATTCCTCCAGGAAAAAAAAAAAAATGAGTGTGCTCTGCCAGGTTGAAAGAAATGGTATAAAGGCAACATAGTCCATCTTCAGTGGGACACATAGAGTGTGGGACGCGAAGTTATAGTCTGAACTACCTATGACAAGCCCTAGGATCCGGGGCAAAGCCTTTGAAACCATGCAGGGCCTCATCTTCTTCAACTATAAAACTAGGGGCTGGACTAGCTCAGTGTTTCCCAGATTTTAGTCATTCTCATAGATGACCATCACTGTTTTTGTCATTTCTCTATGTCACCTGCACTGTTTTCTCTGTATTTTTCTTAAAACAACTCATCTCTTTTTACTTAACTTACCGAGCCTTTTCCTCAGTAGTTACATCTATAAAATCATAGCCTCGATTCACTAGTTATTTTTTTTCTAATACACATCGATACACAGACATAAATATGAATTTAGCCGTGGCGTGTGTACCCCCTAAAATCATCCTGTGTGCCACATATGGGTAGTGTCTTGTGGGTAAGGTGATCTCTGTGGGTCCCACAGCAATGCTGGTTTGCAAGCCAAGTCCTAATTTCAGCCACTTCAGTGCTCGCTGTGGAAATTTCAGGATTGATTTGTATCGCGGTGACACTTGTCAATCAAGATGAGTGAAACTAATGCATCATCCAACCATACTGTTGTCCAGGCCTCTCGTTAGAGATAAAAGGTGGTTTGAGACTTCTATTCTGAAATGTATTTGCTTTTGCACCAATATAACTTTCTCGTTCCATCAAGCAGCAGAAAGATCTGATCAAAAATTTAAATGAACGCATTTTGCATATAATATTTTGTCTCTCACTATTAAGCTCAGTAAATAGGTTGAAATCTGCATATAAATCACTTATATTTGCCTCCTTGTCTCTATGGGGGTTGCAGCGATGGTGCTTTAAATATCACGTGAAATCTTTAAGAGATTGCTGGGCACGGGAGAAGCTGTAGAATTATTTTTATTTTAAAAAATTACGAATTAGAAAGCAGGACTTTCTTTAGAGTTGATGTGGCTTCAATAATTTCAACCAGATGAACCGTTGTCAACAATCTGCATTTAAAATATAATTAATTATGTTAGTCTGCCTGTCATTATACTGGGAAATTGAGATACCATACATGTTTATAATAGGAAATTTCCCAATTGTCTTTTTTAATCCGCTATGAAGCTGCACATTTATTTCCACAGGAGGAAAGAGAAACAAATCATGCTGCTAGAGTAATACCAGTCTTTTCTAGGATTATGAATCAGTGGATGGTCTGTGGGATTAGTGATTTCTCTTCTCAAATGAAAACCAGATGGGCAAAGCCAAAAGCATAAACAGTTAAGGGAAAAAATTGGCAGAAAAAGTCACATTTGATAATTACATTTGTTGTTGTACCTTCTCTTATGTAACGAGATAGTCAGGAACTTGGTTTATAAGATAATGTAATTCCTGAGCTCTGATTTGACCCAATAAAAGTTCAGACTCTGTTTTGGTTGGGAATGATTAGGTAGCAATATGATAATCAGGTAGCTGTCTTTATTAGAAACAGAAAATTCTTGTCCACAAAAAACTTTCAGGAAATGTTCGTCCTGTTGTTCGTTTAAATGTATAATAATAAGTTTATGTTTATAGTTATATATAAAAAATCGGATAAACAAATTCAGCATCTGCCCTGTATGATGAGGTATTTGCAACATCTATATAATTACCGAACTGTACTTTTTCGTGATATTCAACGTTTTACCACAAGTGCAAGGATCTAATTTATATCTACTTTTGAACTAGAGAGTAGCAAGTTAGGTTAATCACTCCGTGTTTTAGAGCACGTGATACTGAAGAAATAAGGCACAGTTTGCTATTAACCTTGGCAATTTGTCTAGAATCCCAGATGCATTGGCTCGCCTGTTCACCCACATTCTGTCCATGAGTCGGGGTCTGTGCTCAGCTCTTTGCAAGCACTATCCCATTGTTCTCCCCCCTTTTCAAAGGAGGGGACTGAGGCTCTGAGGGGCTAAGGTGATTGTCCGGACTGCCTCGCTGGTACGTGACAGAGCTGGGTTTGAACACAGACGCAGCAGTAGGACTGTGTTCTCGAGTCCTCTGAGCCAAGCTCGGGGCTGGGTGCTGGGAACACAGTAAGCTGGAAGTGCTGAGTTTCAGGAGATTACGCAGCCCTTCACTTAGAACCTGGGAAATCTGGAATTGGAAGACACCGTGGAAATGTTCTGGCCAAACTCCATTTTATCCCAGATAAGAAAACAGTGGTTTAGGAGGGTGTCTTACTCTCAGTGTACGTGGTAGATGAGAGTATGAATTGGTTACTTAAAATGCTGATACTGTCATTTACTAAACTCTGTGGTATCTTTGTAGCTTGAATATGTATAAGCTAGTACTTCGGTCTATTCTTTGCTCAAACATATGGTAAGAATACGGGTGTCAGTGAGTATTGTAACTGCGGCTAAAATAGAGATTAAAAAAATGAAGTAACAATTCTGGTTTATTTAGTTGAACAAATATAAATTGAGTGCCTATGTGCTGACTACAGACGTAAGGATGGGTAAATAATGATGGACTCAGCGTTCAAGGTGCTTGTCCTCACGGCCATTACCATGCAGCGGGAGAAACAAGATAATTAATGTAATTACTGTGCAGTGTGATAAGGGGAGGTTCAGGGTGTTGTTGGCACATAATAGGGACGCCGAACCCAGTGAAGGGGCGTCAGGGTTGGAGGGAGCGTTGGGGAGAGAGCAGGAAAGAGAAAGGGGATCTAGATAGAAGAATGTTCGTATGCCAAGACTTCTGAAAAGCTATCTGGAGCTGCTGAAGGTAGTTGTCCCAGATTCTTTCCATTCGCTCTTTCCACCTTTTGCCCCCGACTCTGACGGGAAGCTCGTCTGCAGAGACCACGTTAGTGGACACCACTGTGCTCTACGGCTGCCGGTTGGATTCAGCCAAGGGGAGGCCCAGGAGAGGACTTGGAGGGAGGAAGGTGACCGGGTTCAGGTCCTTGTGGGGTGGTTTCTGGCTCACTGGTGGGGTTCTAGGACGCTTCTCCGCCCAACTCGCTCCTCCAGCAGCCCGGAACTGCTCCCTCCTTGCGGTGCTAACAGCCCTCAGCCCTGTGCTCTCCCCAAGTTTCCTTATACCCCCACCCATCCCTTTGTGCTGTCCCTTTGTATTAGGGCTCCCTTGAATGTTCCCAATTCCCTGTGCAGCCACTCCTGAAAGGGGAGAAGCAAGAGTGAGGAGTGGTGTTGATTGGTGAGGGAGGTGGGGATAGATTCACAAATTGGTTTATAATCCAGATTAACAAAGTTGGGAATGTAGCCCGAGGGTAGCTAGGGCTGAGCTCAAGAAGAAGGTCGTAGGCACAAGGTAAGATTTTGGATTTTATTCCTAGAAGGCTGGCAAGACATTGGAGGATCTTCCGTAGAAAAGTGGCAAGATCAAGTTTTTCTTTTCCAAAGATCTCTCTGGCTGCTGAGTGGAGAACAGGCTGTTGTGGCAAAGGGTGGGGACCACGAGACCATGTGGGAGGGGATTGTCCCAGCCCCAGGGAGATACTGGCTGATAGCTGGCAAGGTCATGAAAAACGGTTAGATTCTGCATCTGTTTTGAAGCCTCAGCTGACGAGACATGCTTTTAGTATGGGGTAACGGGTTCTGGGAATACGGTGAACTAAAATAAACATGATTGGGGGCGCCGTGGTGGCTCAGTCGGTTAAGCATCTGACTCCCAATCTCAGCTTAGATCTTGATCACAAGGTCTTGAGTTCAAGCCCTGCACTGGGCTCCAGGCTGGGCATGGAACCTACTTAAAAAAAAAAAAAATAAAGAGCTCATGCTCTTTCACTCTCTCTCTCAAAGAAATAGATAAAATCTTTTAAAAATAAGTAAATAAAAATAACAAATAAATAAGTAAAGTTTAAAAAAATAAACATAATTGTTGCCCTTCTGGAACTTTTATTGTAGTTGAGGTGTCAGACATTAAGCAAACAATCACTCATATAAATGTAAAGTTCTAACTGCTTAAGTGCTCTGGAGAAAAACAAACCCAGGACTACCCTGGGTGTATAGGGAATCTGACTGGGTCAGGGGATGGGGTGTCATCATGGAAAAGTTCCCCTTGGATCCAAAAGATCCATATGCTCTGACAAGGTGGGCACAGGGTAGGTGGAGTGAAAACAGCATGCGCAAATGTCCTGGGGATGGGAGAGTATGTCTTGAAGGATCAAATAGAAGCCCAGGGAGGCCAGTTAGAGGGAACTTGCGGAGACAAGCCTGTGGGAGAGAAATAGAGGTTAAACTTCTAGGTAGCATGCCTAAGAAATAAACTGAGAAATGGAAGCCAAAAGGGAAGTTGAGATGATGTATCATAACTATTGAAGTCATTTCACTGTTAGTTTAATTCAGGGACCAAAAGTGGGAGATGAGTGCATTTTTACCATTGATAAACCGTTGATACAGTTTTATCAACTCTGTATTGAGATTTCCTTCACTGAGCACACTTTTCTTGTATAGAAAACATTAAAGAAAAAAAATGGTGTAAAAGTGAAGACGTTTTGAAAAGGGATTTGGTTTGCTTGTTACTTTTAGGGAGTCATCCCAAGAAGAGGCAGACCGGGGGGAGGGGTAACATGGGGTTCACGTTTAGACCCACTTCCTGCCTTGGCTTTGCACCGTGGACTGGCTTGACTTCTTGATTTGGGGCTGCCTCTGCCTTTGAGCTCCGTTTATCTTCACTTAAAAAAAAAATAAAACAAGTGAAATTCACATAACGTAAAATTAACCATTTAAAACTGATCAGTTCAGTGGCGAGAGTACATTCACAGTGTTGTGCAATCACCACCTTGATCTTAGGTCCCAGATCGTGTCCATCACTCCAGAATAAAACCCTGGGCCCGTTAAGCAGCCACTCTCCATCCCCCACCTCCTCCCACTCCCACTAGTCATTTACCTCTTCTGGATCTTTGGTATAAATGAAATCATACAATTCGTGACCTTTTGTGTCTGGCTTCTTTCACGTAGACTAATGCTGTTGACGTTCGTCCCTATTATAGCGGGCATCAGTACTTCCTTCCCTACTGTGCTTGAATGATATTCCATCGTGTGGATGTTCCACATTTTGTTTATCCATTCATCTGTTGATGGCCCCTTGGGCTATTTCCACCTTGTGACGATCGTGAATGCTGCTGCAGTGAACATTTGAACATTGGTGTGCAAGTCTGTTTGAGTCCCATTTTCCAGTTCTTCAGGGTATAGTACCCAGAAGTGCAGTTCTTAGGTCCCATGGTGATTCTCCATGGAACTTTTCGAGGAACCTGTCTTTGGGCTTTTTTGATTGCTTCTTTCTTTGGGTCAGGTTGAGGTTCTGCAGGCCTCACCCAGCAGACCGTTGACTCTGCCACTGCATCTGATTATTGACTGGAACCCCAACCATGTTCCTGAAGGTTCACACCACCTGTCTAACAGTTGGTTGAGCTGTTGCTGTCATCTTTGTTCCCACGTGATTTATTTCACAAAATTACGTGTTGAAAATGAGCCTTTACTTCGCAAGGGTCCTGCTGAACATTGGAGTATGGGAGGCGGGGAGAAGTTGAAGTCCGTCCCCATGAAGAGGTCACTGAGTGCAGTGGACACTGTTGGTGTCCAGTCACATCTTTCAGGCCCATCCCCATCTCCAGGTGCTATTCTCCCTTGTCTGAAGGATTTTTTTGGCCAACAGAGTCCGCTCTTCCACAGGAGGCAGGCTGGAAACACAGGAAGAATTCATGCTGTCCCCTCCCCTCCATGGCTTCCCTCCTCCAATGACTGGTGGCAATCTACAGGCCTCCAGATTTCCCCAGCCTGGTAATGCTCCTGTCATTGGCTTCCTTTCCTTCCCTGTGCCTCCTCCCCACACCCCTGCACACACCTGCTCTGCCGTGTAAACTGCTTGTCCCAGAATCTTTGTCGCAACTTCTGCTTTGAGGGGCCCACACTAAGACAGTGTGATGGTTGATTTTATGTGTCAGCTTGGCTGTGCCTCAATGCCCAGTTATTTGGTCAAACACTATTCTGGGTGTTTCTGTGAAGGTGTTTTTTTGGATGAGATTAACATTTATTTTTTTTTTTTTTAAGATTTTTTATTTATTTATTTGACAGAGATAGAGATAGCCAGTGAGACAGGGAACACAAGCAGGGGGAGTGGGAGAGGAAGAAGCAGGCTCATAGCGGAGGAGCCTGATGTGGGGCTCGATCCCATAATGCCGGGATCACGCCCTGAGCTGAAAGCAGACGCTTTAACCGCTGTGCCACCCAGGCGCCCCGAGATTAACATTTAAATAGTGGACTTTGAATTAAGCAGATTACCTTCCATAATGTGGGTGGGCGGGTCTCATCCAACCCATTGAAGGCCCTAAGAGAACCAAGACTGGCCTCCCCCGGGGAAGAAGGAATTCTGCTCGTAGACTGCCTTCAAACTTGAGCTGCAGCCGAAACTATGCCCTGGTCTTGAGTCCACTGGCCTTATTCTGCAGGTTTGGACTTACCAAAGTTCCATAATCATGTAAGCCAAGTCCTTAAAATCCCTCTCTCTGTCCCTCTTGCTAACTCTCTCGATATATCCTAGCATAATTCACGGTACATATACAGACTCTGTGTCTCTGGAGAACCCAAGAGAGTCAATGAGTGACCTTGTTTTGCGGGCAGGGTTTGCGTGTGGGCTTTGAGGTCCTGATCAGCGTCAGATAAGCTAGTGGACAGGAGGAAAAGCACAGGTCCACGAATCACTAGCGCGGCTGCTCCATTCGTGGATCCCAGAGCAGGCACCCCCAGCAGGTTTTGAGGTCCCTTTGGGGCTCAATTTCATTAAGCATTGGATATGGCTTCTCCATCTCAAGGATGCTCTCTGACCTTAGAGGATGTTACCGAAGGCAGAACCTGTTCAGCTGGATGTGTGGGGGGTGGACAAGTGAGACAGTGAGTTTTAAATGGGGCCAGTTCAGTTTGCAGTGTTTATGGGAAATCGAAATGATAATATGCAAGATCACTCTGAACTGAGAAATGGGCTGGAAAGAGAGACTCGAAGAAGAGCAGCCGACAGTTTGTGTGTTACGCCATGTGCTGGACACTGTGCTAAGAGTGTTATATGCATGATCTCAGTTAACCATGAAACAGTCAGTCCTGTTGAGATCAGTCCTTTTATCACACCCGTTTCCAAGATTCCCTGCCTAGAACATGGCTAATGGGGTTTAAACCGAACCTATCTGCCCGCGTTCACAGGCGGCAAAGCTGCAGGGATATGTGAGTTTGCTTAGGCAGAGGGCGGACAGCTGAACCCAAGAAAATGGGAATATCTCCTGGTAGATCACGAGAAGAGGGTTTCTTGGGAAAGAGGAAAGGGCAGAGTCGGGAAAGAAGAAGAAAGCTATGTGGAAGCTCGGTTAGTGAATCAGAGGCATGTTTCCAGAGATTTTCCACCTTTTGTAGGGAGGCCAAGTGAAGCAGGAATGATACTGGAATGCTGGATTTAACAACCGGGGGTGGTGGTGGTGTTGGTATCGGCGTTGGGGGCACAGGGACCTTCAGGGGGTGGGTAGATGTGGGAAAGGCTTTGGGCTCAGGCTTGGGCTTGGGTTGGTCATGGGCTTTCAAGCCAAGCAGGGTCACCTGGGCTTTTCCAGGCTGAGAGCCACATCACTGATTTCTCTGAAAAAGGACGGTCACTGATATTGTCACCTCATTGATCTCTCTGATAAAGCAGTGTTGCCACTGGCATGTTCCTCCCCCGCCCCGCCCCGGTAATTTGTCATTCGCTTTATTTGGTTTTACCAGGTTCCCAGCTTCTCTGTAATAGTGCGACTCGGGTCTGTCTTTTCTACAAGTGTGTAGCTTTGAATGATGAGTCTGTCTTTTCTTTTTCTTACCTTTAGTAAGTTTCATCTGACACTGGAGAGAAGACGAGATAAAGATAAATGTTAGCAGGGAGATTGGAAGTTAGGGCAGCTCTCCATCTGTTTATCTTGGGAAACCGTTCTGCAGAGGAAAGATTTTTCGTTCAGTTCCTGGTTGCTGCATAGACCCAAATATAATGCACGGTCTCCCCGTCCCCAACAGAGTCCCTCAGAGAAGAAGTTGTTGCCTTAAGTTAGAATCTTTACCAAGTCACTCTATTACAGGGTCCCCTCTGAGTTGCTTCGTTTTGAGTCATAAATGCCATTGGGAGAAGACGTTGCTGGTTTTATATCCTAATAGTGGTTGAGTTATGGCATCAGTGAAAAAGGAAAATACACTTTAACACAGACCTAGTAACTATGAATAGTAAGATGACCTCCCAACTATATGTGTTGGAAATTGTTGAGAATAAGCCTTTTAAAAAACCACTTTAAGAAGTGCAGTAAGTCAGGTAAGAATAAATATGACATGACTTATATGTGGAATTTTTAAAAGCCAAACTCATAAAAACAGAGTAGAATGGTGGTCACCGGGGGCCGAGAGGTAGGAGAATTGGGGAGATATTGCTTCAGGATACAAACCTGCAACTAGTAGATAGATAAGTGCTGGAGACCTAATCACAGCAGGGTGATGATAGTCAACAATACTGTATTATAATCTTCAAAGTTGCTAAGGGACTAGATCTTAATTGTTGTCACCATAAAGAAGAAATGGTAATTATGTGACATGATGCAGGTGTTAGCTAACGCCACAGTGGTAATCGCACTGCAGTGTATAAGTGTGTCAGATCAGCACATTGTCCACCTTAAACACACACCATGTTGTATGTCAGTTATATCTCAAAAAAGAAAAACAACTTTAAGAAGCAATTAATTAAAGGATCGCATTGTGGAGTCACAAGTAGTAAATGGCTTATTACACAGAGATTCCAAAACTGCTATATCTTAAACAACTTAGATGGCAACAAAGGTGATGTGTTCTGGGAAACTCTGGAAAACTCAAAAAGTGACTCCCATGATGACGGGAATGGTAAAATATATGAAGACTTCAGATAAAACGGCTGCATGAGAATTTATAGCATGAGATTTTAAATACACATAATTCAAGTAAATATTATAAGTGGACAGCCCTTTCATCTACATTTCCTTAAAATTTATATTATATTCAAATTGCCAAAGGCTTTTGTTTTATATTATCTCGTGGCATGTTGTCTTATCGACACACTCGCCTTATATTTAGGTTATAAATCACTCCATAAAGCCATGAACTCAACTGGGCTAAGTATTTGGGGCCTGAGATTCAAAGATCAACACCTATAAGCACAGCAAAGAAAGAGTGGGACTGGCCACTCAAGTAAAGGACGCTGCCTCTAAAGGCCAACCCAAGCCTTGTGTCTCCACAGAGCATAAGGGATGGTCAATAACTTGACCCGAGTTGATTCGGTTTGGCCCTGGCTGCTGCGCCACATGGCCCTGACAGAACAGCAGAGACCAAAGAGAACTATCTCACCCAAGGCCATGCTCCCTTTCCCGAGCAGTCCACAACCAACAGCTGGTCATCGTGGTACAGAGACCCAACCCCAAGGCCCCAACTCAGAACAATTCCAAAGGGCCGTTCCCGCTCCAGAGCTCCCAGCACAGTTGACCGACACCTAGTAGTGGCTACACCGTAGCTCAGCTTTGCCTCTTCCCCACCATCTATCCTTCCCTTCTGCCACAGGTGTTCATCTCCAGAGCACTCCCCAAATCAGTCTCCTGCATGCCAACTCCTGCCTCAAAGGAAGACGGGGTCCAGCTGTAAAAGTGTTGAAGAACAGAGTGAAGATACTGATGTGATTCACCTGAGCCCACCGAGTGTAGACTTCTATTGTCAGGCTGCAAGAAAATCGAACAGTGAGTACAGATTCTGCTTTTCCACGTTAAAGTATGTTGGCCATCGGAGGTGTGGGGGAAGCACGCGTAACATTTTTAAATGAGGGATGAGATGAAATTATTTCTTTATGACTCTAATAGTGCCAGTGAAGACATTTTAATGTTACCTAGTGACTTCTTAACTGGTTTTCCTCACTTATCATTTCAGGACCCAACACCACAGCTGTTTTTTTTTTTTTAATTGAAGTATAGTTGACATATGATATTATATTACTTTCAGGTGTACAACATAGTGATTCCACAGGTACCTGCTTTGTGAAATGCTTCCCATGATAAGTGTGGTTAGCAGCTATCATCACACCAGGTTATTCATATATTATTGACTGTATTCCCTATGCTGTACTTTTCATTCTTGTGACTTATTTATTTTATAGCTGGAAGTCTGTACCTTTCATCCCCTTCACCTGTTTCACCCATCCCCCCACCTCACTCCAACTCTCCTCTGTCAACCACCAATTTCTCTATAGTTATGAGTCTGTTCCTATTTTGTTTGTTCATTTGTCTTGCTTTTTAGATTCTACATATAAGCGAAATCATATGGCATCTGTCTGACTTATCTCACTTAACATAATACCCTCTAGTCCGTCCATGTTGTTGCAAATGGCAAGATCTCACCCTTTTTATGGCTGAGTCGTATTCCATTGGGTACATACACACCACATCTTGAACCATTCGTCTACGGGTGGGCACTTAGGATGCTATTGGAAATGATGCTGCAGTGAACATACGGGTGCATATAGCTTTTCAAATTCGTGTGTTCATTGTCTTCTGGTAAATACCCAGAAGTGGAATTACTAGAAGGTATGGTACTTCTATTTTTCACTTTTTGAGGAAACTCCACACTCCAACACCACAGCTCTTAAGGTGAAGGACGAGATATTAGATTTTCCTAGGAACCCAAACTCAACTCTAAAGGATTTTATCAGTGCTTGAAGATCTCTCAGTTTCGCACTTGATTTTTTAAAATTTTGTTGAGGACAGAAGAAAAAGATGTACTATTGGATGTATTTAAAGTCGCATCTAAATGCTGCAACACGCCATGAACAAATATTTTCCAGAGAACAAGTAAAATGTGAATGAGCGGATTACGGATTTGTTCATGCTCTCCGCCAAGCTGGAAAGCCCAGCCTCTGGTTTGGCTTATGTGTGCTCATTAACCTAGCCTCTGCCGCTGTGAAGAGTCCTTTGTGAGAACTTCTCCCTATCTTCTCCTTTTATTTATTTATTTTTTTGAAAGTAACCTCTACTCCCAATGTGGGGCTTGAACTCAGGACCCCCAAATCAAGAGTTGTATGCTCTACCAACTGAGCCAGCCAGCACCCCCCTACCTTCTCCTTTTATGTTTAATCCAAATACCCAGAACTATCTGATAAAACCATAAAATGCTTGGTAACTTTTGAGATGAACTATGAGATGAACTATAATGGTGATTTATGCTTTTCTAACTTTGTAGAAAGAAAAGAATAATCATAATAATGAAGGAAACTGGGTGTGAACAACAGTGACACTAGCATGACTTTGACTCAGTGTTTGCGTCTCAGGTTTTGTGTATGTTTAAATTTAGTAGGGCAATGGGTGGCTCAGTTGGTTAAGCATCTGCCTTCAGCTCAGGTCACGATCCCAGGGTCCTGGGATCGAGTCCACATCGGGCTCCCTGCTCAGTGGGAAATCTACTGCTCCCTCTGCCCCTCCCCCTGCCCCTGCTTTTGTTCCCTCTCTCTCTCAAATGAATAAATAAAAAATCTTAAAAAATAAATAAATAAATTTAGCAAATGTTACCAAAGTGTTTTCTTAAGTAGTTATACCAATTCACACCCTCTATATTTTTCTCAGAGGATCCATTGGTTAAATCATTACCAACACTTGGTACAGTCAGTTTTTTTTTTTAACTTAAGGCATTTTGAGGACAATCCTACTTATAGATATAGACACAAAAATACTTGTAATCTGACTCCAGGGATGTGTAAAAATGTGATACATGTCATGAATAAGTTGAATTCATTTAGGAATGCAAGACTGGTTCAGTGTTTGAAAACCATCCATGTAATTTCCACATTAACAGAATAAGGATTAAAGTATCACAGAATAGTTTCAACAGATAGAGAAAAAGCATTTCACAAAATTCAATATCCATTTATTCTGATATAGTGGTAACTTATTGTAGTTTTAATTTATTATTATTATTATTAAGTATAATTAACATACAGTGTTATATTAGCCTCAGGTATACAATATAATGAATCAACAATTCTATACATTTCTCAGTGTTCATCAGGGTAAGTGTACTCTTAATCCCCTGTATTTATCTGTGGTTTTAATTTTAATTTCCTTAATGGGTTACATGGTTGAGCTCATTTTTACATGTTTATTTACAATTTGAATGTCTTCTTGTGCTCTGCTACTTCAAGTCTTTACTCATTTTTAATTGCATTGCCTGACTTTTGCCTATTGATTTGAATGGATACATATACTATGTCTGTTACATATATTGGAAATATCTTTGCTTATTTTATTACTTGCTCATTTAGTCTTTTCCTGGTATCTCTCTCTCTCTCTCTCTCTTTTTTTTTTTTTTTTGGTATCTCTAGATTGTAATTTTTATATGATGTAATTTATCAGTCTTTTTAAATACATCTCTCCTCACCTAACGTCATGAAGATATTTTTCTATGTTGTCTTTTAGAAGCTTTATTATTATTATTATTATTATTTAGTTTTTATATTTAGGTCTATGACCCATCTCAAATTATTTTGATCACATGAGGTCAAGTTGTGTTCATATGAAGTCAGGTGCCCTTTTTTACTATCAACTTCTAATTGCTTATTGCTGTTTTCTAGAAATATAAATTGATTTTTGAATATTAAACTTATATCCAGAGATTGTGCTAAAATCACTTATTAATTATATTAACAATGAATAATTTTTTTGAATTTTACATTGGGTGTTTATTTGGGATGTTTTCTGGGAATAGTGACACATTTTTATCTTCTTTTCCAATCTTTATACCTTCTATTTCTTTTTCCAGTCTTTTTGAACTAGCTAAGCCTTTCAGTATAATGGCGACTAGAAATGGTGATAAAATGCAAAATCACCACATTCCCAATCTCACATGAAAATTTTGAGCATAGCATCATTAGATAGGCTTGCTGTAGTGTTGTTTATTTGTTTTTAATAAATAAACTACATCAGACTGAAGGAAGTTTCTTTCTATTCCTAGTTTGCTAAATATTTCAAGAAGTGTAAATGGATATTGAATTTTGCGAAATGCATTTGCTTTATCAATTGAAACTATCCTATGGCAGGGGCGGGGGGCACCTTGCTCCCTCGGTTAAGTGTCTGCCTTCAGCTCAGGTCATGATCCCAGGTCCTGGGATCAAGCCGTGCATAGGGCTCCCTGCTTAGTGGCTTGCTTCTCCCTCTCCCTCTGCCACTCCCCCTGCTTGTGCTCTCTCTCTTTTTCTGTCAAATAAGTAAATAAAATAAAAATAAAATCTTAAAAAAAAAAAAAAAGAAACTATCCCATGGGCACGCCTAGGTGGCTCAGTTTGTTAAGCATCTGACTCTTGATTTCAGCTCAGGTCATGATCTCAGGGTCATGAGTTGGAGCCCCATGTCAGGCTTGTGCTTGGTGAGGAGTCTGCTTGGGACTATCTCCTTCCCTCTACCCCTCCCCTCTCCGCTGCCCCCACCCCTGGCCAAAAAAAAAAAGAGAGAGAGAGAGAAAAAGAAAATGAACTATCCTATGACTTTAATCTTCTATTCTTTTAATGTGAAGAATTATATAAATTGATTTTCCAATGCTATAATATTCTTGATTCCTAAATAACTCAACTTGTTCATTACATGTATCACATTTTTACATATCACTGGAGTCTGTTTATTAGTATGTTGTTTAGTATTTTTCTTTCAATGTTCATGAGTAAGATTTTCCTCAGATTTTGTTTTCTCATAATGTACTTTTTATGTTGTGGTATTAAGGTTATGTTGGCTTTTTAAAGTGTTGTTGGGAAGTATTTTTTCTGTTTTCTGGAAGCTATTGAGTAAGAATGACATTAGCACTTCCTTAAATATTTGGTAGATATCACCATGGAAACCAGCTGCATTTGGAATTTTCTTTGTGGGCAACATAAATAACAAATTCAATTTCTACAGCAGATATAGGACTGTTCAGATTTTCTATTTTTTCTTGTGTTAGTTTCGGTAAGTTTTGTTTTTTGACAAATTTCTATATTTTATTCTAAGTTTTTAAGTCTATCAGTATAATGTTTTTTTATTATCTCCTAAATGTTTGTAAGGCCTGTAGAGATGTTACCTCTTCATAACTAGTATTTGCCATTTGTGCCTCTTCTGTATTTTTTTTCTTGATCATTATTTTTAGGGCTTTATCAAAATTTTTGGACTTTTCAAAGAACCAACTTTTTAAACCTTATTGGTTCTATTGTGTGCTTGTTTTTTATTTCATTGATTTCTGCTTCTATTTATGTTGTTTCCCTCCTTCTCCTTTTTTTGGGGTTTACTATGCTATGGTTCCCTAACTTTTTTTTTTTTTAAGAGAGAAAGAGAGAGAGCAAGGGGGGTGGGGTGGAGGGAGAGGGAGAAAGAGAATCCTAAGCAGGATCCATATCCAGTGTGGAGCCCAGGATAGAGCCCCATGAGGGGTTAAATCTCACATTGGTGGGGCTCCATCTTATCACCCTGAGATCATGACCTGAACCAAAATGAAGAGTCAGACTCTCAACCTAATAAGCACCAAGTTACGTGCCCCTCCCCAACTTCTTGAGATAGTTGCTTAGCTAATTGATTTCTAGTCTTTTTACTTTTTCAAATCTATGCATTTAAGGATAAAATTTCCCTCTAAACACTGCTTTAGACATGTCCTACAAGTTCTGATAGGTTATGTTTTTATTATTATTGATTTCAAAATATTTTCTGTTTTGCATTGTGCTTTCTTTTTAACCTGTACTAATTAGAAGTTATACTGTTTAATTTCTAAACATTTAAGGGGTTTCTAGATTTTTTTATTATTAACTTCTATTTAATACAAGTCTATTTAGTGGCAGCCTAAGAATGCGATATGATTTTAATTATTTTAAATTTATGACCCAACATATAAACAATTTTGGTAAATTCTCTGTATGTGTTTGATAAGAATGTGTATTCTGCAATTGTTTGGTATTCTATACATGTTCATTAGGTTTCTTAACCCATACTATTCAATTACTTTGTAGTTTTACCAATTTGTGTGTGTGTGTGTGTGTGTGTGTGTGTGTCTATTGCTCTCTCAGTTACTGAGTGGAGTATATTAAAATTTTCCATTGTCTTTATGGATTTGTCTGTTTCTCGTTTTAATTCTGTCATATAGAGATCTATAACTAACTAACTATCCCTCCTCTCCAGTAATACTTTTTTGCTTTAAAGTCTACAGAGAGGGAGGCAAACCATTAGAGACTCTTAATTATAGGAAACAAACTGAGGGTTGCTGGAGGGGAGGTGGGTGGGGGAATGGGGTGATTGGGTGATGGGCATCAAGGAGGGCACTTGTTGTAATGAGCACTGGTGTTATATGCAACTGATGAATCACTAAATTCTACCCCTGAAACTAGTAACACGCTATATGTTAACTGAATTGAATTTAAGTAAAAATTTTGGGGGAGAACCTGAGTGGCTCAGTTGGTTAAGCATCTGCCTTCGGCTCAGGTCATAATCCTGGAGTCCCAGAATGGAGTCCTGCATTGGGCTCCCTGCTCAGTGGGGAGTCTGTTCTCCCTCTGACCATCCCCCCTTTTGTGCTTTCTCTCTCTCACTCTCTCTCTCAAATAAATTAAAAAAAAAAAAACTTTAAAAAAATTTTAATGTGAAAAAATCAAGTCTACTATGACTGATACTAATAAAGCTACAGCAGCTTTCTTTTCATTGTGTTTGCAGGATGTGTATTTTTCCATCTTTTTACTCTCAACCTTTCTGTATCCTTATAGTTAAGATGTGACTAGTGTAAGCAATGTGTTGTTGTTCTAATTTAGTATGAAATTTTTTGTCTCTTAACTAGAAAATGTAGTCAATTTTTAAAAAGATTTTATTTATTTATTTGACAGAGAGAGAGAGAAAGAGCACAAGTAGGCAGAGCAGCAGGCAGAGGGAGAGGGAGACGCAGGCTTCCCGCTGAGCAGAGAGTCCAACGTGGGGCTCAATCCTAAGATTTCGGGATCCTGACCTGAGCCAAAGGCAGCCGCTTAACCGACTGAGCCACCCAGGCGCCCCTAATCAATTTACTTTTAATGTAATTACTGACTAATGTGGATTTAAATCTACCATCTTACCACCTGTTTCCTATTTATCCTACATTTCTTTGTTCCATTTTCTCTCCTTTTTTGTGTTCTTTGCAATTAATTCCATTTTATTATTACATTTTACATTTTCCAGCTCTCTTTGCTTGTTATTCATACATTTTTAACTCTAATTTTTAATGGCCATCCTATATTTTGCAATGTGCATTTTTAATTTATTCAAAGTGTGATATAAATGACTACTTTTACTTCTTCTCTGGTAATGCTTTAAACTTAAAACACATTAACTCCATTTACTCACATTTTGGGCTGTTTTTGCCATGTACATTAATTGTATATATATCTCAAGCCCCAAAGACATTGTTATTATTGCTCCATGCAGTGAATATATATTTAAATTTATCCACATGTTTATCTTTCATTCTTTCTTGCAGATACCATTTAGGATCTTATTCCTTCTTCCTAAAAATCTCCCTTTCATATTTGCATTAGAGCAGATCCACTACGAAAAAAAAAAAGATATCAGTTTTTGTTTGTCTGAAATGTATTTATTTTATTCTCATTTTTGAGGAATATTTTTGCTGGGCATAGAATTCTAGGTTGGTAGTTATTTTATTTCAGCACCTGGAATGTATGGTTCCACTGTCTCCTGGATTCCATTGTTTTGTTGAAAAGTCAGCTGTAAGTCTTATAGTATTGCCACTTTGAGGGTTAATACATTAGTTTTCTTCTGGATGCTTTTAAGAATGTCCCTTTGTCTTTAGTTTTTAGCGTCTTTAATATATATATTAATATATAAATATATGTATATTATACATATATATTACTTGGGTGTTCGTAACACTTCTTGAATCTATGAGACTACTAATATCTCTGCTTATCTTATCATTCTCTCAGTCGTTCTCCACTTCAAATAACAGGCTTACCTCTCTTGGGTTTCCTCTTATTCGAATTTTGATCCTACAAATTAGCTCTGCTTTGATATTTCTGTATTTTCAGAGTTTCTGGGGTGTGTGTATGTGTGTGTGTTTTAAGATTCTATCTAGCTCTTCTAATTTTTCTCAGAAGCAGCATTGGTATAAGACACCTCCTTAGCCACTGTTAGAAGTTTTGATTAATGTTTTTAAAAACAACTTACCTACAATTGAATATCTGCATGTGTCCTACATAGCCATAAAGTTGTTTGCAGATACCAAAATTGAAAGAAACACTAAGGTAAATGGTTTCATAGGGAGCAAAGTAAAGACAGTCAGGGACTGATTGGGAATGAACTTTAAGACTTTTTAATTCTTTAAGTTGATATAGTGCTCTAGATGATAAAAAACTCACACGCTCATGAACGTGGAATAAAAGTCATTGGAGGTGAGGTGTGAATAAAGAGTGAGGTAAGGATTCAGACAGATTACCCACTGGGAAATCAAGGATCCTTGAAATGGCTCTGGAACCTATGACAGAGAGGGAGACTGAACTGTCTTTGATGAACGTGGGGATCAAAGAAGAATTATATTGATTATTACATGAATTCTTTCTTTATATAATGCCTCCAAACATGATGGCCTCTGAACCAGTAGTCAACAGACATGAGGAATGGTAAGAAGCTATATAATTAGATGGCACGAGGTTCAAAAAGGAAGAGAAGTCCACCCGAAGATATAGGAATGATGATTTGGCTGCCACAATGAGAAGCTAAAGAAATTACAGGCATACCTCAGTATCTTACAGTTCACTTTATGGCAGATCTACGGTTCACAGATATTGCATTTTTTACACACTGAAGGTTTGTGGCAATCCTGCACCAATCAATTCTATCAGCACCATTTTTCCAACAACATGTGCTTATTTCATTTCTCTGTGTCACATATTGGTCATTCTTATAATATTTTACACTTTTAAATTATATTTCTTATGGTGATTTATGATCAGTGATTACCACTCACTGAAAGCTCAGATAATGGTAAACATTTTTTAACAAAAAAGTACTTTTAACTAAGGCATGTACATTGCTTTTTTAGACATAATGCTACTGCACATTTAATAGACTAGTATAGTGCAAACATAACTTTTATATGTACTGGGAAGCTAAAAAATTCATTTGACTTGTTTTATTGCAATATTCACTTTATTGCAATGGTCTGGAACCAAACCTGCAATTTCTCCAAGGTATGTCTGCACCAAGCCATTCTTGCCTTCATCCACCTCCAGCTCCCTGCCCCATCACATGTCAGTCCTGTGAGAATGAACAAGTTCTCTTGAGGATCCTATGGAGAGCATCTGTATCCTCAAGAAAGAGCAGGTTTCAGCTATAATTAGGAAGCGGACGGAATATTTTGTGAAGCAATGAAATATGTTAGGAAATCTACTTAGCACTTAACAGAGGTTCCAGAGGATGAAATGGAGGGCTTGGGAGAGAGAAGAGTGCCCATAAAAATACTTCCGTGCCATTGGAAGAGTGTGATGATGAAGTTAGGGTTGAGATATTCTAGCAATCAATATTGAGACCACTAATGTTTATTCATGACAGTGTGAGAGTAAATTGAAAAGTGGTTGCTGACAACACAGCATCCTTCAGATAACTTAGAGCCAAAGAGATCTACAGATGGCTTTAACCCAATTAGGAAACGAGTAACACAATAACAAGCGTGTTGTTTATAAATTATGTACATGGATAGGAATAACTTAGGGTAGAACGATTTACTTATTCAACTTAAATTGCTATAAGAAAAACCCCTTACAGACCAAGATGGCATGATAGCATCTGGCGTGTGCAGTGCTATGGTGTTATGTGACATAGAGACCGAAGGCAAGCGACAGACCAAGTTCAAAACAAAGGCTACAGTATTACGATCATTCTGAATTCCATTAGACAGATAACATTGCCATCTCCAGAAAGTAACAAATAGGAGGAACAAGAAAAGACAAGACAACGAAGAGATGATGGTGACATTAATAGAGGAAAGTTTTTGAAACACTAGTGTTAGAAGAAGCTGTAGCGTAGGACCAGAGGCATGTTTGGAAAGAGTAACCACTTCTCAGGAAGTTGTTAGTGGATGGGATCCTATTTAAGCAGACATTCTTCGGCTCAAGACCATCACTTTGTCTTTGAGATGCCAAGGGCTAAAATGTCATTTCTAGAACAAATATGATACATGAATGCAGAAAAACGTAAAGTGTAAGGTATTGTTACATTTCCCCCCACCATCTTTGTAATACTGTCAAATTGGTCATTTTCATGGTAATACGTTCATAGTTGAGAGTGGGCACAGGGACGGCACATAGGTTTTGCAATAACATTTTACAACCAGCATATTGTTTGATTTTTTCCTTTCCTTTGAGACCATGCTTTAACTTTTCCTCCCAGGACTTTTTTCCCCCTGTGTAAGTTATCTTTAAACAAGAAAACCCTTTTTCTTACTCGTGTGCACTGCTTGTAATGACTTCAGTGAAACATTAGGTCATTTGGAGCACGGACCTGTTTTGTGATTCACATCGTTACAAAATATGTCCCATTAAGATGATGCACAAGCTGAACCGGAGTTAATGAACCTGCCTTCTTGCAAGATAATTCAAACTTTAGGAGTGATATTAACTTAAATAAAATAAGAAAGGGAAGAAAAATCAGGTTCATTGTACACCAGAGATCAAGATCTCTATCCTCTCAGTTCATAAAAGCATATGTGTCACTCAGTTACTCTCAGACCATTATTAGAGTGGTTGTAGAGCACATATACATATACAATTAAGTACCCCTCCAGGGCCATAAAAGGACTGCATGTGTTTCCACGGGGAGTGCACAAGGAACTTGATTCATAAGCCTTTAAGAGAGTGTAGGTACTTTTAACCTTTCTGGAATGTTGCATGGAAATGTTGGCATAGCTCTACTTCCTATTCAAAGCAAGGGTGGGAACACTATAGCTCATGGCCACGTTAGGCCCACTGCTTATTTCATAAATAAAGTTTTATTGAAACACACCCACACCTATTCATTTACATATTGTCTATGGCTGCTTTAGGGCTGTAACAGCAGAATTCGATAGTTGCAACAGAGACTGTATGGCCCAGAAAGCCTAAAATATTTACTATCTGGCTCTTTAAAGAAAAAGTTTGCCAATTCTTGACCTAAAGAAAAACCTTTGTTCCATAATTGATGACCGTATCCATAACTGCAAAATGAGTAAAGCCTATATTAAATTAATGAAATATTATTTCAAAGCACAATATTTACTTTCTGTATAGTGTCAAAGTTCCAGGACCCACTTGACCTACTTAGGAATCAATGTCTTTGAAAAAAACCGATACTAGGTATTTGAAACCCTTCTTTCATTGTCAAGGAATAAAATAAATAAATAAATAAAAACAATAGCCACTAGTTTTGTAAACCCTCCTGAAACACAATGTCTCGTGTTCCCCTTCTGGCTCTGTGGCAGCTGTTAACCGTCAAATACTATTTCTAGAACTGTGCTGACATCAGTCGACCATCATACACAAAGCTGTTTGGCAAGGCATGCACTGTGCGAGCCTGTTAAAATGAAACGGCTCTGTTAAAATTAACTCTATTCACATCACAGGGAAAATCTCTACATTGGCCGAATCAAACCCTTCCTATATCAGTGGGAAGAACCATTTTCCAACCCCTAAAAAGGTAATTCAGACACAGGAGAGGGGAAAAAAAAAAAACGCCCCAAAATTAAAATGATAAAACAAAAATGTGCTTGACAGCAAAAGTACTTCCAAATGTATGAAATTGAATCCAAAACTGAGCCTGCAACAAATTTAACTGACAAGAAAGTCTGCATAATGGACTTGGTTTTATTATTAATGCTAATATGGGTACATTTTTGTTCTATTGTGCTGATGGCGAGAAGATAAATGCCCACCAAAGGCACTAAAATATCTCCACTCCGCTGAAACCCTGATTGTAGTTAGAATGCAAACACTTACTCTTCACTTGTAAGAAAAAAAGATTTTTTTTTTTAAAGGAAATGCACTATCAAGGCCATCGCAGAATCAGGTAGAGCTTTGAAAGAGGATTTCTTAAAATTACCCTTAAAAACCAGTTCTTTGTGAAATTTAAAATTATATACATATCACTCTGTCAAAATGATAAATATATTCTTCACAATTTTTCATTAGCACTTAAAAGATGAAGCATTAGCCTTACAGAGTCCTTATAAGTAGTGATGGAAGTTTACATTCAGGTCAAACAAGTCAAACGGAGGACATGGCTTTTCTGTCCCCCTCCCCGCTCCCTGAAAATCAATACTCCAAGTCCTCCCCTCCCCCCACGTCACCCAGGGGGACAGGCAGCGGCCAGATAGGGATTGTGAGTGGTGGGGACTGTGCCCAAGAATATCTGGCCGTTTTCAGGTCTGCGAGCCAAGAATAGAAGCCCCACGGTTGTTGCTAGTCGGCTGGGCCAAGCGTCTGGAAGCCAGGAGTTCGGGCCAAGCCAGGCTGTGTCAAGCCGGTAAATGAGTTCATCTGAGAAGGAGCCATCAGGTTTTGCAGACCAAGATGCGCAGAAGGTCAGAAATTCTGGGAGGTTAGTAACAGCAGGAAAATAGAATATAGGAGTGTCAACAGTTAAGGTGAGTCTATGCATGTTTGCTTTTAGGGGGCATGTGTGTACTCCCCCCGGATGCATGCAGCCTAGTAGTTACAGACGCTCTGAGTGAAACTGCTGGGGCTAGACCCTGATCCCAGCTTCTGCCAGCCGCTAACTACAAGATGGCTGTTACAGACCTCCGTGATGTAGAGATTATTTAAATAGCTATTACACCTGTGCTCTAAGCTTGTGGTCATGGGTCCAAATGCTTCCACCATTTGTCTTCTCTATTTATTATTTAATCTTGTTCTACTTTCTAGATCGCTTCTATCGGCGGTGGACAGAAGTTTAAGATGGCCCCCAAAAGTCTCCCCCTCACCCATGTATACACCCTGTATAGTCTCCTCTTCTTGAGTGTGGGTGGACCAGGGGGTATGATGGGCTATCACTCCTTTGACGAGGTTACTCATCAATTGACTTTGAGTTACTCAAAAGGGAAAACATCCTGGGCGGGCCTGACCTAATCAGGAAACCCTTTAGAAGAAGGTGAAGGGCCAAAGAGATAAGATCCTGCTGGCCTCAAGGAAAAAAATAAACTGCCATGTCCCCAGAAGAGGGAAACGCATGGTAAGGACTGCAGGTGGCCTCTGGGAGCTGCAGGCAGTCCCTCGATTGCACAGACACAACAAAATGACAATCAGTGAGTGGGACAGAAGACCTGAAACCTCAGGGGAGACCCTAGCCCACACCTTGATTTCAGCCTGGTGAGACCCCAGCTAAGTGCACATGGACTTCTGACGTAGGGAACATGTGAGATAATAAATTTGTCCTGTTTTAACACTAGGTTTGTGGTAATCTGCTATGCAGTGGTAAGAAATGAATACACTGTCCAGTAGAACTTTCCCCCCTAATGGAAATATCTTATATTTGTGCTGTTAATACTGTAGCCACTAGCCACATGGGGCTACTGAGCATTTGAAATAAGGCTAGCACAACCAAGGAACCGAACTTTTTTATTTTCTCTTATTGTGATTAATTTAAACTCGAGTAGCCTTATGCGACTAGGGGCTGCCCTATGGGGCAGTGAGCTCTAGAGGAGTAGTAATGAAGATAACAGTCCTTTGATTTTAATGTTCTTGATTACAAATGGCTCTCCTCTGAATTCAACTTTCAACATTCAATCTTAAACAAATTCTCATATGGTTTCTCATAAGCCCTGCGGGACATGGCCACGCATGACCTGTCTCTGTCTTCAGCCCATTCCCCTCACCCAACCATAAGGCTTCTTGCACTCATGCGAGCGTATCCAGCTTCTTCTCACCTGAAGTCTTCAGGACCCTCTTCCCTTCGTTCTGCATTTGTCGAATACCTACTTAATACCTCAGCCCAAATGTCGCTTTCTTGGAGAAGCAGTCCCTGATGCCCCGCGTTAGTTAGCTGTTGCTGCGTAACAAACTATACCAAAACGCAGTGGCTGAAAAAAAACCATCATTTTTTATTGCAGTTCATGCACCTGTGGGTCTGCTGCATCGTCTGATATCAGCTGGGCTCACACATGTGCCTGTTGGGGTTGGGGGTGGAAGGCTCTGCTTTCAACTGGAATTGACTGGGACACAGTAGCAGGGTCAGGTCCCTCTGGGTGTGTCTCCTCCTTCTGGCACCAGCAGGCTAGTCTGGACATGCTCTTCTCAGGGCAGTGGCAGAAGGGCAATAGGCAAGTATAAACACACATGGACTCCTCGGGCTTAGGCTCAAGATGGACCCAATGTTTGCCTCCTATTGGTCAGATCAAGTCACAGAGCCAAAACCAGAGGTGAAGGGTGAAAAGCGGAGTAATCCCTTTTGTGAGAGGGACTGCAACAATCGTATGACAAAGGGCTTGGATACAGGGAAGTGTGAAGAATTGGGCACTGATGGAATCTTCCATATTTCCTTCATTTAAATTAGATCCCTCATTCTTAATATCCCATAGGAGAGACTTTTCTTTCAAGACACTGGTATTTGGTAATTGTGTATTTATTTGTGAGGTTATTCGTTCACTGGCGGTCTTCCCCACAACACTGGGAGCTCAGGGAGGCCAGGAATTGTATTTATTTTATCCACTGCTGGGTGACCAGAACCTATGACCCTCCATTATTTATTGAATAAATGAATAAACCAATGTCTGAAGACCATTTTAAAAGCTGAGTGTGTTCCGATGAGCAGGATCTGATAACAACTAGTTAAAGGTTGAGCAAAATTTGGCAGCTGTTATCAGAGCACAAGGAGGTATTTAACAAATTAATTTATGAAAGTCAGGAGAAGTAACTGAAAAATGAGAATGTGTGTATAAAATTTGTATGTGTGTGTATGAACATATACAGGCAAGAGAGTTGGAAGGAAGGACAGACAAGTTGTAACAATCACCGACCAGGCATATCTCTCCGAGGATCTATAATACTAGAATCCTCTAATACCAGTGAGTAATCAACCGGACTATGCTTCATGTGGGAGCCAATAATAGAATGTTAGGCTCCGTGTGTATATATGGTTTACGTTTGAAGATGTTCCTTTTCCGTTGGGCTGGTATCTCTAATCATACAATAATCCTAAGACCCAGCACACATAAAGTCCACTTTTGATTTGCAGCCGTATCAGATGTTTTTAGAGACTCTTTCTTTCTTTTTCCTCATCACCTCATGGCCGGTCAGAATCTCAAAAATTTTAAAGTTCCTCTGTCTCCTATTTTTATATGCCAATTATTCCATTATTTGAGAATTCTCTGCAATGTTTCTCAGCTTTGTTATTTGGGAATTCATAAAAGGCATATGGAAAGGATCACTGAAATATAGCTGCCCTCGCTTAGCTGCCGTGTTGCTGGAATGAATGTGGAGCCATCTTTGATGGTCACTGAACCATATAGAATTTCAGAGCCCAACACAGGTTTTTGGTTTGGTGTTAGTCTAATTAATCTTAGATTCCAAGAAAAAGTTCACGTGTTTCTTCATTCTTTTGCATGCGTGATATACGTATGTGAATATGTCCTTTTTAATCAGGATCGCAAAGCGCTGCGGGGTGTTAACGACATATTACTTTCTTTCCTACAAGCAGCGTCTTGAACTGAGTCACTGACAGCAATCTAATCACAGCAATGGGAGCCAGCAGGGTGCAGGGTTTCTAACTGCCTTAGACACAGTGTCTTTTAAAACGTGTGCGTTTGCTGTCGATTCTGATGTAAGAGCCCGCAGAAATATTTCTTGAGCACCTACTGTCTTCTGGTGCTAGGAACACTAGGGTGGACGGCCAGGTCCCTGTCTTCGTGGGGCACACCATCCTGTGGGTGAGGCAGACACGCGTAAGCAATTGGTTGCAAAGAGGTGTGATGCGTGCTGTGAGAGAGAGCTGTGTACAAAGTCAGGGAGAACTCGAAACATGAATTGGTTCTTTTGCCCGCAGGGTGCTCCGAGAGGAAGGGGATGCTTGAGCTTCAGAAGAGTAAGAATTTGACAAGTGGAAAAGGGTGAAAGGCAGACCCGGCAGGAGACGAAATTTGAGAGATGTCAGGGTCCAGATCGTGAAGGACCTACTTTGTTGCACTAGGAAGCCTGGGTCTGACGCGCTAGGGCAGCGTTTCTCAAAGTGGTGTGCTCGGACCAGCACCAGCACCAACCCCTGGAAGCTTGTCAGAAATGCAAATCGTTAGTCCCCGCCTCAGATTAACGGAGTCAGAAACTCTGGGAATGGAGCCCCGTGGTCTCTGTTTTAGCAGGTCCTCCAAATGAGTCGGCTGAGTGCTCAAGCTGGGGAACCGCTGCTCTTGGTCGTGCGGCGTGGTGAATACGTGCGAGTGGGGAAGTGGCTGCACCAGATCTAGAGTTTTAGGAAGTGTCTCTGGCGGCGATGTGGAGCGTGGATGTGAATTGGTGGAGGGGGTGGGGTGAGTAGAGGCAGTGCGACCACCGGGAAGCCGCTGAGAGTGTCAGTGGGAGCCGGGACGGGTAACTGGGATCCACGGGGACGATCTTGCCTTTGCTCTGAGTCAGGTACAGAGACCTTAAAGGTGCGTAGGTTATCGAAAGGCTTCGAAATGCCATTATCTAAATCAGCGGCGGAGGAGCCCTGGGGCTGTTGAAGAATTACACTAGGAAGGGCTCATACACCCATGTACTCACCAACACTCAGTAACTCATGGCGCTCACACACGTGGGAACCACTGCTCCCGCTGTCCAAGGCTGTTTATCAGTAATAAGATACTTACTCATTTAAAATAACTTCCAAATTCTCAGCAACTTTTTGTCATTCTGTGTTTGCATCAGCTACTAAAACATGGCTACCATCTATACGGGATCCTGTAAATTCTGGAACTATTATAGGGAGGCTTCATACTTGAAAAAGCTCACAATCCTGGATGGGGTGCCTGGAGTGCCACTTGGTTGGTTGTCGGTAACGGACACCCAAGTGCGGCATTTGAAGTTCACAGACATGGAAACTTGAATACCGTTTCAGGGCTCTGCTATTTCTTTCTCTTGATGGGGCTGCGTTTGTGAGCCCAGCGCTCAAAAGATTGTTTAGTTCCTGCTGGTACTTTGCGTATGATTAGGGTACTGGCCGCCAAGTAAGTGACGATTCTTACATTAGCGCTTTACAGTCTAAAAACCCCAGATCTCCCGAAGGTATGATTAGCCGAAAGATTAATTTATTTTACAACCTAATTATAACTTCTTTTTACAAAGAAGAGATCTCTTTATTAAAACAGATAGCAAACATTAAAAAGCAAAGAAGATAGCCCCACAGAGCAAATTACTAAAGAAAATATATACCTAAGTACTTTGCTACATTTCTCACCCACCCTTGAATCTTATCAATCATTGTTCATCTTTGTTTTAGTCTTAAAGCTTTGTAGACAATTTCTTTTTCAGTTGTTGGAGTTTTTACATCTCCAATCAAAGCTTCTTCTTCTTCTTTTTTTTTTTAAAGATTGTATTTATTTATTTGACAGAGATAGAGACAGCCAGCGAGAGAGGGAACACAAGCAGGGGGAGTGGGAGAGGAAGAAGCAGGCTCATAGCAGAGGAGCCTGATGTGGGGCTCGATCCCATAATGCCAGGATCACGCCCTGAGCCGAAGGCAGACGCTTAACCGCTGTGCCACCCAGGCGCCCCCCAATCAAAGCTTCTGGCTGCCCTGACTAGAGCCATACCCGACTCTCAGAGTCACTAGCGTGGGGGTCTGGGTACCACAGATGTTCAATAGCAATACATTCTACATATAAGTGCTTCCTTTCATGGTGTAGTTTTATCTATGTACATTTATACCTTCTCATACATATACCCATCCATATGCATACACTACTCATATGTGTACAGAGATTTTAAGGATTTTTTTTTTTTTTTTGTAAATAGACTTTGTAGAGCAGCTTAAAGTTCACAGCAAAACTGAGGGGAGGTACAGAAATTTCCCCCCGCCCCACACATGCCTAGTCTCCTCCACTATCAACACCCCCCACCAGAGTGGGCCCTGTGTCGTACTTGCTGAACCTCCACTGACGTACCACCACCGCCCAAAAGGCCAGACTTTACGTTAGGTTTTACTCTCGGTGCTATATATTCTATGGGTTTGGACAAATGTGTAATGGCACGTGTCCATCATTCCGATATCATACAGAGTAGCTCACGGCCCTAAAAATCCTCTATGCTGCACCTGTCCAGCCCTCTCCTGACCTCCAACCCCTGGCAATCAGTCATCTTTAACTGTCATTGTTTTGCTTTTTCCAGACTGTCATATGGTTGGAATCAGGTAGTATGGAAGCTTTTCAGACGGGCTTCTTTCATCAGTAATATGCATTTAAAGTTCCTCCTTGTCTTTTCCTGGCTTGGGAGTACATTTCTTTTTAGCCTTGAATAATATGTACATGTCTTCATGTACCAGGACCTCAGTCTTCTTTATTTGAAGGCATTCAACTGATTGGATGAGGCCCATCAAATCTGCTTTTCACCAAATCGACTGATTTAATTGTTACTCTCGTTTAAAAAACATCTTCATGGCAGCATCTCTACTGGTGCTTCACCAACAATCTGGGTGCTGTGGCCTAGCCACGCTGACACACAAAATTAGCCATCTACCCTTTGTACACTTGGCACCCATACACATCCTTTAATTCGTACTTCATCTCCAAAGAAAGACACTGACAAGGTCATAACTGCACCCGACTTGATAACGACCATCCTGCATACAACTGAAAACACATTCACCCTTTCCCCAGAGGAGGATGCAAAGTCCTTAGGTGATATTTACCCTTCTCCTTGATAGCCTGTCATTTAAATACTATGATATAAAATTAACAATATTTCAATACTATGATATAATGTCAATACATTTTATGTTACCTTATAAGGTGATAAGGGAGAAGAAAACAAAGATATTTGCTATCTGTAGACCTCTCTATGACTGTATACATATAAACATTTATAACATAACAATACAGTTCTTGTCTGTAGGTGATCACGTGGTCATAGCTGGCATTCATAAATACCTTTTTCCAGTACCCGTTCTGTATTCCTTTGTCTTTGGCAAGCACCTCAACGGGTCATGGTTCTTTACCTGGTGGATGACCCAAACCTTCATTCCTGAAGGGTCTGGGCCATTAGTTGTGATGCCACGGTTGGCTCGCTGTCGTTTCCATCCGCCTTAATCACAGTGCATGGTGAGACTAAGAGACACTCCGTGGGATCTCCCCTACTTCGGACGTACACTTCCTTACCTACATTGTGGGGCAGCAGTCCAATTTCCCCTTGGTAGCCAGGAATAAT
This sequence comes from Ursus arctos, assembly GCF_023065955.2. Lineage (NCBI taxonomy): Eukaryota > Metazoa > Chordata > Mammalia > Carnivora > Ursidae > Ursus > Ursus arctos. The sequence continues at coordinate 13,785,277 of NW_026622930.1, forward strand.
TACTCCATTCAGCACAGAACTCCCTTCTTTGCCTGTTGATCCAGAAGCATGAGGAGCCCAAAGTGCCTGGGTGGCTGTCTTAATTTCCAGTTCAGCGGAGTCATCGTTGCAGACAAAACACTGCCCCTTCCATGATAGAAGCTGGCCAATGTCATCAACCAGGTAGCTGGTGGATCACCCTGGGGAAGGGTGCCATATCAGGGACTTGGTGTTGGTCTTGGCTGCTGGAAGACTGGACACTCAGCAGTGGTGGTCACCAGGCTGACCTTGGTAAATGAAAGTCCTTGTTGTTGAACCCATGCATAATGTCCATCCTTGTCATCCTGGCCATTTTGTTCATGAACCCATCGGTCAATGACAGGACTGGCTCCAGGGAAAGAGACTGACTGGTATCCACAGAACCAGTCATCCTATCCACTTGATCATTAAAATCCTTCTTTGCTCACCTTTTGGTGAGTATTCATATGGGGCATAGATATTCTAACATTTTTACCCATTCAAAGTGGTCTGCCCACATACCTCTTCTCTAGACCAATTTTCACCAAATTTCCAATCATAACCCTTCCAAGTTAAACCACAGACCTCACACCACAACAGACCATGAGTCCATATCTAATTGCATGTCTGGACATTTCTTCTTCCAAGCAAAATGAACAACCAGGTGCACTGCTCCAAGTTCTGCCCCCTGGAAGTATTTCACTTCACACTGTCCTTCACAGATGTCCCAGAAAGGGGGCATAGTGCTGCAGCTGTCCACTTTTGGGGAGTGGCTACGTATCACACAGAACTGTTGTAAACAAGGCCCACGTGTTCTCTTCTTCCATGTGATCACATGGAACTCTCCATGAGGCCATTGGTGCAGGCTGGGAGAGAGAAGGCCGTACAGCAGGAGTGGGGACCCAGGGAAGAGTCGATGCTGCAGTTTGATTCCAAAGGCAGTCTTCTGGCAGAATTCTCTCTTCCTAGATGGTGGTTGGTCCTTTTCAATTAAGACCTTCAACTGATTTGATGAGGCCCACCCACATTGTGGCAGGTAATTTGCTTTACTCACAGTCTACTGATTTAAATGTTAATCTTATCTTTAAAAATGCCTTCAAAGAAACATCTAGAATAATGTTTGGCCAAACATCTGGGTACCAAGGCCTAGCCAAGTTGACATGAAATTAATCACCATAATGGTCTTTTCTAATAGAAAAAAGCCTGTCCTCCCACCCTACACCATCCCTCCCTCTTTTTTTCCCTTCTTTCTTTCTCTCCTTCTTTTTCTTTCTATAAGCATTTCCTGAGAGTCCACTAGATTCCTGATCCTATAGCCCTACTGATGATGCTGAGCTGTCTCCTTGGTAACCATCTCTAACCCAGAATGGAATACAGGCTGCCTTCTGAAGCAGACGATCTTCTTTAAAGGGATCATATATCCCTTTCCAAATTTAAACCCTAACTTACAAAAACACAATTTTGCTATTTCTTTTAAACAGAAAAATAGCCGTTTTACAGGGAGATTAATGACTGATGCTGGCGGGAGCACTAATTTAGATGCTGCTGATTTAAAATTTGCTGTGATTTGGTCAGAGATCAGCTCAAGAGATTACTTTTGTATTACAGGGTTTGTCATGGAAATGAATGGTTCAAAAAATATTTCGGAGGGAAATATTAAACCTGCTTTAGAAAATAAACTGCTTTCAAGCCATTTAGGTGGTGGACTAGATAATTAATGCAACATGTAAGTTACACCACATGTCAAAATACATTTATTTATTTATTTAATTTTTTTTTTTAAGATTTTATTTATTTATTTGACAGAGATAGAGACAGCCAGCGAGAGAGGGAACACAAGCAGGGGGAGCAGGAGAGGAAGAAGCAGGCTCATAGCAGAGGAGCCTGATGTGGGGCTCGATCCCATAACGCCGGGGTCACGCCCTGAGCCGAAGGCAGACGCTTAACCGCTGTGCCACCCAGGCGCCCCTCAAAATACATTTATTAAAGCAGATCCAAGGATGTCCTATATGTCAAACAAACTGGAAAAACTTTGTAAGTCTACTTTCAATGATCATATTACTCACAAGCTTATTTATCATGTAGACACCAGTACGGGAGGAGACTGAAGCCCAGTCCTCATCCCTGCGCCCAGCCTCACACATCACCATGCTGCAAACCTCATGTCTGTTCTTTCCAAATCCCCAGAATGAACACAAACCGCCCACCAGGGTTTGTCTCTATCCCAGGCTGCAGCCATGTCCACGGTGCCGCTCACAGCATCAGACGTCTTCCGCCAGTCCCAATGGTCTGCTGATCTTCACTCTGTTGCTTCAACTGTTTCCCTGGCGGTGCCTCAAAGTCTTGTAAAACTGACATTTAAAATCCCTAGTGATACTCTTCCCTTGAAATTGGGTCCAGTCTCAACACACATAACACTTTTGCTAGTCATGAATGATTCAAAGTGTTTAACCAGAACACAAAGTAAGTATCGAAAAGAGAATCCATCTCCCATGAAACCGCGCATTACAAAACCCATTTAGGTAGCACAGCGGAGAGTGAGAGTTTACCCTGCTTACTTCGAATTATATAATTCTTCTGAATTTTTCCGAACATCAAAAAATGTAGTGATGTGGTCATTAGGAAAAGTCTGCTAGACTTTTTGGGAAGAAACTTTCACTTATCAGAGCATGACAAGAGCATGACCAGGACTACCAAAGAAGAAGATAGGAGGAGATTTCAATCTTAAAACACCTCTATACACTTGTCTTTTTTTTTTTTTTTTAAACCTCCATGCATGGCCGGGGTACACATCTGCACCAACCGAAACTAGACTGTAAGCTCCTCGAGGGCTGGAAGCCAACATTCCTTGAAACACTGAATATCTAAACGTAACGTTTCTTATTCCTTCTCTTTCTTTCCTCCTTTGATTTCTTCTGAAGCGCTGTCTCCCTTCCATGTAGGTTTCAGTCAAATGTACCTTCAGTTTTGTGGAATGATATGGATAACTTGTTACTATGCCGTGAATCATAATATTTTCTTTTGATCAATGTTGTCAGTCTTTCTCCTTCTTCATAATCTAGTTGAAAACTTGCTTTCTATGATTTAACCAAAAGCATTCAGAAGAGGAAGATTGGTTTTCTGTGTGTGTTTTTGTGTGTGCTGGTCATATAAAAAGCATATTTGTGTTAAATATTCCTTAGCTACCTAAAAGTATTTCCATTTTTTATATAATCTACCCACCAAGTGACCAAGAAACACTTCAACACGTCATCCTCTTCAAATGCAGAAACAAAGCGCTTGCATAGTCATTCCATAAGCAAGTGCTGGATGGAGGTAGCTGACCCGTCTACTTAACAGAGAGTCCAGCGCCAGTGAGAGCAGGTTAGCATGAGCCAGGCCTCTCTTGGTTCCCTACAGGTAGGACTCAGGAGTGGGCTGTTGAGTTTTCGGCATGCATATTTCCGTCATCTCTATTTGCCCATGGCAGGCGTCGTTAATCAACAAACGTGAGCTCAGAAGCTTTCCAAATGTAACACACTTAGGAAGGAACTACCAAATGATAAGGGTTGGCATACAAGATAAGACCTACTTAACATCTCCAGTATGCAAAGTGGGGTTTGGAATCCGAGAGGGTGGTTAAAAGATAAGAGGCTGCTTATAGTCTAAAATAAAATATCCTTATGGTCACCTGAAGATCTTCGTAAGAAATCCTGAAGGACAGGGGTAAAAGAGATGTATTTGTCACGAGGCAGGTGAAGAATGAGCAGCAGTAAAACCACATAAAGGCCATTAAGTCTTTATTGAACAATTACCAAGAGTATAAATATCTGAGCTTTTAGGAATTTTCTTCCCATTTTGGTGTTCTAAATATGTTACCCTAAGTTTCTCTTTTCTGAATTCCTTACTGTACTGTAAATGGCAGAACTAATAGAACCTCCCCCTGAATAAAGGAACCTCTTCTTCATCTTCTCCATTAATGAGCTACTGATGTCTCATGAGTAAGTTTTACAAATCTGTTTATACACCAGTTTGTTCCCGTGCCCACGGAACCCTTAGGCATAGTGCTTACCACTATCGCTTTGTTTGGTTTGGGTGTTGTTTTTAATTACAAAAGGCATCTAAAGGAATACTGGCCCTGCTACTCTGTTCATTTACTGCTTATTGACTTTTCAGTGTTATGAGCAAAACGACATTTATTTTCCTATCAACTTAGCTGTTCATATAACATGACTCACTGCAGGTCTTCTTTCCTGGAGTATACTGCTCCACCTTTGTTACGGTTGGCTTTTTCTCGTTCACTTATTTTTAAACAAAGAATCCATTCTACAAAGAAAATAGAATATAGTATTAGCTGCTATTCTCATCCGTTTTAAAGGAACAACGCCTTTTTTGCAGCAATAACTCACCTGCCCAGAGGTCATTTTTTCAATCATGTCAGTCATGGGGAACACAGCTCAAAGAAAAGGCCTCTGAGAAGTTGAAATGAACACTGTAGATCTCACTCTCTAAGCTCGCACGTTTTATTTCCAACTTCTTTCTCCGTCATTCAGCAACCGTCTTTTCCCATTTTAGACATGATGTTAATAAACCTGGTTACCTAGTTTCTTAGCCACAGAAAATTAGAACCAACTAATTTGAAGGAGATCGAGGGGCCTCTAGAAATCGACATGATGGCTGGTGACAAAAACCAGAAAAAGTACCAGCCTCAAGGATGCAAAAACCATGGCAACTAGAGGTCATTTGAAATTTGGTCAGATAGTCCTACGTATAGCAGGAATCTCCATTGCCCTGGAAATCACGTTCCTAACTATGTCTCTGAACTATCGAGTTTATTTCATGTTCAACATTTCCCATTTTAGGAGAGGTGAATCTATAATATATTTTGGGAGATTCCTGGGTAATGGAAGTAATACAGTAAAATGGAAATAGGACAGGCTTTGGAGTAGAACATCTTTTTGCTTCCTGCAGTTTAATTGAGATCTGTAGACTCCAGGTATAGACCTCAAGTGGGGACACTGGGTGCCCGCACTGGGCCCTGTGTTTAAATTGGGAAAAAGGAGTATAGGAAGCATGTCACCGCCTTCCTCTTTTCCAAGTATTACTTAAAAATTTAAAAACAATTTCTAAAATAGACTTTTTTAGAGCAGTTTAAGGTTTACAGCAAAACTGAGGAAAAGAGGGACGCCTGGATGGCTCAGTCAGTTAAGTGTCTGCCTTTGGCTCAGGTCATGATCCCAGGGTCCCAGGATCAAGTCCTGCATCAGGCTCCTTGCTCAGCGGGGAGCGTGCTTCTCCCTCTGCCTGCTGCTCCCCCAGCTCGTGCTCTCTCTCGCTCTCTGGCAAATAAATAAATAAAATCTTTTTTGAAAAATTGAGGAAAAGGTACAGAGATCTCCCATGTACTCCCTGCCCCCACACGTGCAAAGCCTCCCCCATGATCAACATTCCCCAGCGGAATGGGACATTTGTGACAATTGATAAACGTACACTGACACATCATTATCACCCAAGATCTGTACTTTACATTAGCGTTCATTCTATGGATTTGGACAAATGTATAATGACGTGTGCCCATCACTATGGTACCATACAGAGAAGTTTCACTGCCCTAAAATTCCTCTGTGCTCTGCCTATTCATCCTTCCCCTGACCCTCCGCCCCTGGCAACGAGTGATCTTTTGACTGTCTTCATCGCTTTGCCTTTCCCAGACTGTCATATAGTCTGTAGCCTTTTCAAACTGGCTTCTTTCACTTCATCGTATGCACTTAAGCTTCCTCCACGTCTTTTCCTGGCCTGAATACATTTCTTTTTAGTGCCGAGTATCATCCGTTGTCTGAACGGACCACAGTTTATGTATCCATTCACCTACCGAAGGATATCGTGATTCCTTCCACGATGTGGCAATTATAAATAAAGCAGCTGTAAACGTCGGTGTTCAGGTGGATAAATATCAAGGAGCACGGTTGTTGGATCCTATGGTAAGAACATACTAAGTTTCATACGAAACTGCCAAACTGTCTTCCAAAGTGGGTGTGCCATTTTACATTCCCACCAGCAACGAATGAGAGAGAATTCCTTACCAGCATTTGGTCTTGTCCGTGTTCCAGATTTTGTCCGTTCTATGAGGCCTGTATCGGTATCTCGTTGTTGTCTTAATCGGCACTTCCCGGATGACGTAGGATGGGGAGCCGGTTTGGGAGATTTCTCAGTGAACTCTAAGTGCAGTCCTTCTCTCCACTTCAAATCACAGAAAGTTCTTCGCCAGACTATAAGGATTTCTACTCATTCATTCATTCACTCACTCATTCATTTATTCATTCACTCACTCACTCAGCTTTCCACAAATAGGGCGTGCCAACTATATACCAGGCACAGTGCTAGTCGCTGGGGATAAAACATTGAAGTAATTGTGCTTGTTAAAAAAAATTGTGTCAAGAATGTTTCCTGTTCAACCACCACCAAAATCCTGGGAAATATGGAAGCTCCCCACTCAAACACTTGACATGTGTCAAATTTCAGTTGACATCAAATTGGGTCAACATTCAGTGGTGACAGAGGGAATCAGGATTAACTTTTTTTGTTTTTTGTTTTTTCAAGATTTATTTGTTTATTTTAGAGAGAACGTGAGCGCACCTGCGTGTGATGGCTCATGTGCACGTGAGTGGAGGGGAGGGTCAGAGGGAGAAGGAGGGAGAGAAACAGACTCCCCGCTGAGCATGCAGACCCATGCAGGGCTTGAGCCCATGGCCTGGAGACCATGAGAGCCTAAATCAAGAGTCGGATGCCACACCGACGGAGCCACCCAGCCACCTCTCAAGATTAATGTTGAGCTTAACTTCCACCCAAATATAGAGAATCAGCTGAACTAAGGAAGATAGGGGAAGAACGGCGTGGGTCTTGAGTTGGCAATCAGCACGCAGAAGACTTCTGTGCCACTCTGCTGTCTGGCATTGGCATGTCATCAGCCCCTGCAAAGACCACACGGATCGGTTTTCCGTCAACAGGACAGAAGGGCCTTCGTACTAAAAGGGTCCAACCTCTGATTTTGACGAGTGGTATTTCCCTCAGCAGCAAGAGCAGGTCTTCACATTCGGCTAGTCCTTCTTCCATATCTTAATAAAGCCTCCAAAAAAGAGTCATCATTTATATTTCTATTTGCATCAAAGAGTTTATCTGAGATCAGGTGAGAAAGATGGGTTATATGTTGTAGTTCCCTAAAATAGTGTTCACTACTTTAAGGACTCAGTGAACCACCAAAGAAAAGTTACTTTAATTTGGGGCGTAAAGAAAGGGGTCAACGTTATATGGCATTCCAAGGGGCCTGTCACAGCTCTACCCAAGCATGGAGGGGGAAAAACAAGTTAGTCTCACATTGTCTTAGAATTTATTTTCTTCTCTTTATTGATTTTGGCCTTGGCGAGTCTTGGTCTCAGAGACCCTGGGGATTCTCAGGCGATCACCTGCTTCGTTTTACTGATCAGGAAATTGAAGTTCAAAAAGGTTAACTGATGCTTATGGTTGTCTGTGGTATCGGGAGCAGAGAATTTACTGGACACAGACACAGGGGAAGACACAGCTGTTGTTTTTTTCTCAGGAAAGGCTCTCAGGCAGCCCAACATCTGGAACAGGAGATTTGGCAGCGCTTATATGGCTATCGAGAGTTTCATAAACAAGTCAGAGGCACTTTCATGAAAGGAATTATCGATCAGCTGTTGCCACGTTGTTTTATCTGCAGTGCCTAGGTTGGCTCTTTTCTGCTGAATTTGAGAGCAGTTAACATCAGTTTCAACTCTCGCCTCTTTCACTTTGCTCTAAGTGCGCCGACGCCAAATGTCCAGGGCTGTTCCTTTGAATTTCACAGCTTCCTTCTGCATCGCTTCGCTTTAGCAGCAGGACACACGCTTGCTGTTTATCTAATAAAATTGCAAATGCGTGTGTGTGTCTAACACCTAGCGGTCTAGGGAATTTTACTACACAGTTTAACAACTCGGTAAATGGGATTTTACGTTACAAGCTTTTTTTTTTTTTTTTTTTCCTTCTCTATGATGAAGAAACGATTGGTCTTTTAATTTAAAGTCTTCTCTTAAAAAGAAGGTTGCATCAACTACAATAAATTCTGGATAAAAATGTTTCTGCTAATTAATTTTTCACTGAGCCAACCAGTCTGCCAACCAAGCTGCTTCTTTACTTGAATTCAAATTGATAGTGAAATATTTTAAAGCAATAGATTTGTGGTTTCTTTTCTCTCTCTCTTTTTTAAACTTTTTTTTTGATTATTTAAAATCCAATACTGCAGAGTGTAATTATCTTTTTCAACAAATATTTGCCATGACTTTGGAATGAAGTTGGACTATTTTAGGAGCACAAGGTAAATAAAAATGCACTGAACCAGGTATGGAAATCCTAGATTCCAATTGACTATGTATGACCATGAAGGAAGCTCTTAACCTCACTGGGCCTCACTGTCCATTTTTATAAATAGAGTTGGGCTAGGGGATCTTTAATGTGTCTTCCAGTCTAAGATGTCGTGTCTCTCATGTATTTTTATTCTTGACTTGGCCAAGCAGTATAGCAGACTTATTTAGTCCCAAGGCTTCAAATGGCATCTAGATGTGAATGATTTCCCGATCTCTCATCTGCAGTCTGATCTGTCTCTGAAATGCTAGATGCACGTACCAAAGTAGTTATTTCCTATCTGCGTTTGGATAAGTAGGCGTCTGTAATTTAACATGGCCACGGCAGAATTTCCAATCCACCCCATTGACCTCCAGATGAGCTTTCCCTTAGTTTTCCCAAATCTGGGGGGTGACTTTACTGTCCACACGTTGCTTAGGCCAGAAATCTAGGAGTTCTCGTTAGTTCTCTCTCCTTCTCCACCAACATCCAGCAATTGGCAAAGCCCATTGACTCTGCGTTCAAAAGCTATCCTGAGTCTTTCCATTCATGTCCCTCTCCACTCCCCTTGCCCTCAGCAGAGCCCCCAGCATCCCTCTCCCAGACCACTGCAAACACAGCCCAGCTTTTGGTCTTCCTGTCTGCAGACTACTTTCTGCACAAAAAGTGAAGTGAGCTTTTAAAAATATAAATCAGACACTGTTCTTCTCCTGCTTAACACTGTTCTTATCACAACGAGGATAAATTGGAACTCCTTACTCTGACTTATGAAGCTCTAAATGATATGGCTCCAGTCTCTGTCTACTGCTGCATCTTTCCCTTTCAACTTCCCCCACTTCCCTCCAGTAACTCTGACCTTCTTTCCTTTCCTTTACCATGCCTCTCTGAGTCAGGGTTCTCCAGAGAGGACAAATAGTGCATTGGTGTTTATTTTTTTTATTTACATTTGCATTTATATTTATAAAGGGATTTATTATAAGGAATTGGCTCATGGGATTACAGTGGCCGAAAAGTCCCATGATCTGCCATCTGTGAAGTGGAGACCCAGGAGAGCCAATGGTGGATTCTATCCTAAATCCAAAGGCCTAAGAACCAGGAAGGCTGACGGTGTAAATCTTAGTCTGAGGGCAAGAGAAGACCAATGGTTGAGCTCAAGTAGTCAAGCAGGGAGAGCAGATCCCCTTTCTCTGCCTCTTTGTTCTGTTCAGGCCCTCAGTAGACCGTATAAAATGGCCACCCACATTGGGGAGGGCAATGTGCTTTACGTAGTTTACCAGTTCAAATGCTAACCTTATCTGGAAACACCCTCACAGACACACCTGGAAATAATGTTTAACCAAGTATCTGGGCAACCAAATATACCGTGACCCAGTCAGGTTGACCCAGAAAATCAACCATCACATATTCTAACCTCACTCCTCTCTTAGGGTCCTTGTGATAATTCTCTCATCTGCCTCAAGTGCTTTCCCCATAACCTCATAGCTGGTTCCTTCACGTTATTCAATTATCACCTTGAGAGTCACCTTCTCCAAAAGAATCCTTCCCTAACCATCCAACATAAAGTAGCCACCCTAGTTACTATTTATCATGTCATTCTAATTATCAGCAGAACACTTATGACTATCTGATAGCTCTCTTGCTATTTGTTGGTTTATTTTTTGCTGTCTTTCCCCATAAAATGTAAGTTCCATAAGGACAGATACCTTATCTTGACCATCAGAATATCCCTAGCACCAGAATGGTGCTGGCATATGATAGGATCTCAAATACTTGTTGAATTAATGTTGAATAAAGAAAATCTCTCGGAACCTTAAGAACCCTAGATAGTGTTAACCAGATAATATTGTTTGTCCCCTTAAATATTTGCTCACAAGTGAATGGTGATTTTGGAAGCAAGTTTCTGCATCATGGATACATTATAAATCTCTTGAGACCTCTTAAGGATTTATCTAATAGAGGTGGTTGCATAAGGTGGTACGTTGTTATAAGCCCCATATGAAGCACCATATGATTGAAAATCAAGAGGAAATGGAAACTGGCCCATAGGTAATCCAAACAAGGCCTTTAAAATAACTATGATTACTATGTTCAAGAAAATAGAAAAGATGACTTAAAATCTATATAAAAAGAATAACATGAGAATTCTAGAATTCAAGAATTGAAAAACCTGCTATCTAATATTAAGAACCTATTGAATGAATTTAATAATAGACACAGAAGAACAGAGGAAAGAAGTTAATAGAAAACATTCAACAGAAACACAGATAAAAGAATGGGAAGAAAACAGAACAGAAGATAAAAGATATATGAGACACAGTGAAAAGTTCTACCATATAGGTAATCAGAGACTTGGAGAGGAGAGAGAGAATAGGACAGAGGTATATTGGAAGCGTACTGGCTGGGCATTTTCCAAAACTGATGAAAAACATCAATCTATAGATTTGAGAAGTTTAATGAATCCCAACTAGGATAAGTACAAAGAAATCACACCTTGGAGCATCGTATTAAACTGCTGAAAACTGAAAAACAAAAATAAAGGAAAAAACACTAAAATCAGTCAGAACTGTGAAGGTAGGTGAAGCTGTAAAGGACCTAGACAACTCAGAAGCTGGGAGGTTTGTCCTCGAATAATATAGAACACATTGTGAGTTCATTTTAGTGATAGCTATAGTTTTATTTGTAACAATAGGTTTGAAAAAATAAATTATATGTGTCACACATTGGATTCATTATTATTGCTTACTACTCAACATAGTTTTCATTCATTCATTCATTCACTCACTCATTCATCCATTCAACCATTCGTGTAGATATTTATCCAAGCACCTCTTATGTGTCAGTCCCTGGGTTATCCTCTTGGGATATGGTAGCAAACAAGAGAGAGACCATTTTTGCCTTCTTGGCACTGCCCCACATACTTAAAAAAATGTCTTGCTTCTTACTCCTATCCGTTCTACAAAAATGCACATTTTACAGATGAAGAAACTTAAATCAGAGATACACAGTAAATTCAGCATCGTTACAGAGCCTGTAAACAACAGAGTGATGATTCATACCTGGTGTGTCAGATGTCAAAGCTCATATTCTCTCTCCTGGACCACCTTGTCTCTATGGAAAGTCATCACATTTCCCTTTTCCTACAGATCCTTCCGAGTGCAACTGAAATCCTTCATGCTCTCTGAGACCGTCATTGACTGACTCTGTCTCCTGAAGGCCTACAGGATCCCGTATGTGCACCACACGAGTTAGCACCCCCATTTATGCTGTCTTGTTGAAAGATACTCCAAGTAATTTGTGTGGTCTCCCTCAAAGCCCTGAAGGATGAGGTCTTAACATTCTTCGGGGTTCTTTTGTACCGAGCACAGCACTGAGTGTCATTATATTTGCAGCTTAATTAGAATCTAAGTGCCATCCATTTATCCAACTGCTGGATTAGGATTGAACCAGAAGGAAATGGAGAATACTTTGATAAGCTCACGGTGATCTTTTTAACCTCTTGGCTATGGAGTCCATAATTTCCCTGAAATAGTTGCCATATTTTATAGGTCTTTATATGTCAAATTCCCAAGGGAGTATGAGATCCACAAAAGGTTAAGAAACATTCAGAGTCGTCCTGGGGGCCCACTTATTAATGCCCCATCTCACTTTTCTCTGCAGATTCCTTTTTTATTTAGAAAATTAGAATTTACATTTTATGAGGCATCACAGGTCATTTCCCCCTTGACACTCGTCCTTGTGGCCTGGCAGAGGAAAAGTACCTGTTTTCACTCTGGAACAACAAAAACAACAACAACAAAATTCAATCCTAATCATTCTGAGGCAATCATGAGAAGTAAGACATGCACCACTACATTTCTGACAGGCTTGTACAATCCAGTTTCATTATTCAGCTCTTACTAAAATGCCACTCCCCTGGCAGGAAAAAAAAAAACCACTCTGAGTTCTTTAGAGCGAACAAACATCTTAAAGGAAATATGAAGTAAAAATCACGTTGACGTAATTTCAAAGATCCGGTAGGGAGAAGGAATGACCAGAAACCCTCTATCACCACTGAGAAGGAGAGGGATGGTGGAATAAGTGGATTAGATAAAGTAGAGTGAGCTGAATTGGAAGGGGGAAGGTCAGGAGGTATACTTTCCTAAATCCGTGAGCTGTAAGAATAAGCCACTGAGGAGAGTTGAGGCTGAGATTTTCTGGTGACATACACCCTAGTAGGATGACCGAGGAATAATTTTTAGAGCAATGCTAGAACACAGCCACCCAAATAAATTAGCCTTCCTATTTTGACATTAACAAAAGCAAATTCCACCACATGACCTAGCCTACATAGCCTCCTGCCAATAACCCATTTAAACACATCGTGGTGTTTCATACTCACAACTCCCAAGAAGTGATGAACTTTTCATTTAAAAATTTTCCTTGCCTGCACCTGTGGATCTGCCCTTGGAATTCCGTTCTAGAAATTACGATAACAGACTATATAGAGCCCTAGCTTACATCAGTGGGATGGACTAAATTGGTGCTTCTAAAGGTTTTCACTTCTGCCAAATTCTGATGAAAAGGAAACATTGCCCAAGGGAATGAATTTAGGGCTCTTGTTTGTGTTACTAACTTTGTCTCTAATCCAAGTTCCCATTTTACTTGGCGCACATGGCGCTCAATCCCACTGTTCAGACAGCATGAACCAGGGCACGCGAGGATAAGGAAGGATGCCATTTTCACAGTAAAGGAAAGCTACGTGTTTAAGACAGTGGTTGGCCTCTGGACACAGCAGAGGATCCAAAGCTTCCTGGTTTGCTTCTCTGGGTTCTACCTCAGCCCTGTGATGGAGCATTCCTTCCCCCCCTCTGAATCCTGTAAGAAGATCATAAACAAGGATGATTTCTGAAGTCTGTCTCCAAACCTCAGCCCTTTGCCTATGTGTCTCTTCCTTCAAATTTTGTTCAAATATCAAAACTAGTTTTGCTTCAAAGCCATGGTATTTGCCTTGACAACCCCCCCCCCAATTGATAACTGGATCCGTGTGTTGCTTCCCTGTCCTGCTAAATTATCTAGTAGCACAGGCTGTCTGAGGAAAGCGCCTCAGTCTCAGCCCGGAAGCTAGGGACTCTTCATTCACCAACGAAGTATCTCAGTTCGGACGGTTGATCTTACCGCTGGGTCCCTGTTGCTTTGTCGGCTCCATAGCCAAGCATGGAAGTGCGCCCTGTGATGGCAGCCGGTGCAAAGTTGGGCACCTGCTGCAGGGGATGTCATCGCAGCATCTGTGAACGGCTTGGTGCCATCCTGGTACACTTCTGGGTCCAATTATAAGTCTTGCTCTGGGTCCTGACGCCTCCCAATCTACCTGTCCTGTTACAGCCACCAGGCTGCATCCGGCTGGATTCTGAGGTACAAAATATACCTTGCTCAAGAGTAGATCCTTAAAACTCTCCTGCCCGAGATCTGGAATTGTTCTAAGACCCTAGAATTTTCTAGAATCTAAATTGGTGTAGGGCTTATGCTGCACAGGTGGGGTTAATGGTTTCAGTGCAAGGTGAGGAGAGCTGGAAGCTGGGGAAGTGGGGGCTGTCAAGGAGTAGTAACTAAGCCTCTCCTGAGAACAGGAAGCGAATGGAAGGAAAAAACAATAAAGAGAGTATTAATCCCAGCTTTATCTGCCTCTTTTATCTCTCTTCTGGTGATTCCCAGGCCCAGCCGGCGCTCAGACTCACTGCGAGGGATGACTGATGTGGCTGGTCTGGGGACTGCATCCCAAGAACACGACTGTGGAGGTAACATTACCACAACCAGGGGCCCAGCACATGTGGCATCACGGGGAAGTCATGTTCACATCTAGAAAAGGACCCATTCGGACCCTAGAGAGGACAAAGTCATATCCCGTGGTTGGGACAGATCTCACTACAGCAACCCCAGGCTGTTCTGGCCCTGCAGCCATTCCGGCAGGACGGTCAGGCACGGTGCCCGGTGGGGGCAGGGGGGGACCCGCAAGCAGAGGCAGGCAGATTTCCTCCAGCTGGGCCAGGGAATCGTGGGCTTCTTGGGTCTCCCTCTGCATTCCCATGAAAGGCCCTTGGAAAACCGGTTTGAAAGAAGGGTTTGTCATCTGTGCCAGAGGAGATCAGATTCAGCTTTGAACAGCGTCCTCCAAGACCCAACGGCACCTTTTGGAGACACTTAGTTCACACCATGCTGGTGCAGCATTAGCTGTCCCCGAGTGAGTGCAGCAGGTGCCCTGCTTTTGTCGCCCCCACGTGAGCGGCTTGGACCTCAGGGATACGGCAGCAACCCCCACGCCCACCCTACCTCATCTAATCACTCTGAGCCCCTCAGCAGCAACACATTCTCAGATCAATCTTTTTAAAGAATGTTTTCTTAGTTTATGAAAGCAATAAATAGTTATTATAGAAATTCAAACACGAATAAAGGACTTTACTGAAATCATTAAGGACTTACAATAGGGTAAGATATAGGCAGTTACTCGCTCTGCTCTTGTGCTATGGAGGAATAGAAAGATGTACAGAAAGGACCCTGCTTTATTTTTTTAAGATTTTATTTATTTGAAAGAGCGAAAGACAGAGGGGGAGAGAGCTGAGTGGGGAGAGGGGCAGAGGGACAAGCAGACTCCCGCTGAACCCGGAGCCTGATACAGTGCTTGATCCCAGGACCCTGAGATCATGACCTGAGCCAAAGGCGGACATTTGACTGTCTAAGACACCCAGACATCCCAGGACCCTACTTTTAAATCACTTAGCAAACAATATAAGCCATATATGCAAGCATGTAAATGAGAAGACAGTATCTGGTAGGTTTTGTGAGTTGCAAAAACAGTAAACACCTTTGTGATGTTTTCCCAAGTATGACCTGTGGTGTCATCTGTATTAAAATCACTGAGGGTTTATTAAACATGTTCATTTCTAGACCCAACCCCAGTCCTATTGAAACGGAATCTCTGGAAGGGGGACTTTGGAAATCATGTGACTAGAAAGTACGCCAGCTGAATCCTTGCACCACAGGGTTAAGAACCAGCCTCTCAGAGCTCAGAAGATAGAAAATGTTTCCTCCATCAGGTGACCAAACACCAATGTGACAGTGACATAGGAGATTCCCTGAACGAGGCTCCCGGGTAACACCACTGCAGAATTCATCACATTGTGATGTAACTTCTTTTTCCTTGTCTGTCTTTCCAGTGGATTAGGAACTCCTCGAAGGGAGAGGTTTGTCTTCTTTGCTGGAATCCAGTCAGCCCATAGCTGGCTCTCAATGAATGTTGGTTGAACGAATGAATAATTGTGTGTGATCTAAACAGGTTTGAGGAAATCTAGGACAGGGTTCTGGGAGGAGAAGAGACACAGGCAAAATTTTAGTGATGGGAAAGTCACGGTCAATAGTCAAGTGTGTCCAAGAGAAAGGATAATTTAGGTAAGTGGGTATAGGGTAGAGAGCAAAACTGGAGAGAGAGTATGAGGGTCCTCGTGTGCTCAGAGAGGGACATAAACTGTATGCCGTGTATTCTGTGGATGATGGGGAGTCACTAAAGACTGGGGGCCAGAAAGTGATAGAACCAGAATGCATTTTAGGACTGCTAATTATTTGGCCATGGGCAGCTTCCCTGGGAGGAGGAAGTGAGTGGACTCAGGCAGCCATGGCCGAACCCTGGGAGTAGCTAGGGGCTGGCTTGGTCAGTAGAGGCAGGACTTGCTGGGTTTTTCCATTCAAGCATCAGAATCATCCAAAGCCCTGACACCCCCCCTCCCAAAGAAATATTTGCTCTTTGTCTAGCACTCATCTGTTCGGACTCCCAGTCTGATGGGCTTTTCTCCCTCGGCTGCCCAGGGAGCACATCTCATGTGGCGCGAGGATAACTGGGAAGCATTGCTCAGGATGTTGGGGACTGAAGCAGCCGTCAAGAGATGAAGGGGGCTGAACCGAGGCAGAGGCTTAGGGATGGTCAAGGTATAAGAACAATTTCTGAGGCGGAACCTATAGAATTTGGTGAATGAATGTGGAGCAGAAAAAGGGGGCATGTGAAGGGTAACTTTGAGGTTTCTGGATGCTAATTATAGAGCTGTAGAAAGAGGGTGCTTAGAGCAGAAGGACAAATAATTCAGCTTGGGGCATAATGAATTTGAATTTGAGGTAACAGCAAAATTTCTGTCCAGGTGGAGGGATCTTGGAACTTACTGGAGACAGAGATTTGAAGTTCAGGAGGAAGGTGGGTCCTGGTTATTGATTATTTGTGATCATTCGAAGGCATGGAAATGGATGTGATCTCCCAGAGAGAGCAAGTGGAAAGGAAAAAGGGCCAATGATAAACAACAGCATTAAGAGATGGACAGAGGAGGAAGAACCAGCGAGAGAAACCAAGAAGGATAGGCTGGAAAGGTAGAAGGAAAACCAGGAGAAAGTAGAGTTCAAGAACAGCAAGAGTTTCCAGAAATGGCAATAGCAGCGTCACACAACACCAATAGCTGGAGTAAGCCATAGGGCACTCATCAGTGCATCGGTGGAAGCCATCAGCAGGAGCCGGGTTGAGGAAGGCATGGGAGAAGAGAGGTGGGTGGAAACCATGGTCCCCATTCTTTGCAGTGGTGTCCACGGATGATCACCTTCCTCACCGAGTAACAGTCTCTGGACAACTGAATGCAAAGGAATTCAACGTGACAGATGGAGGGCGATGCCATTCATCCAGACCTCTTCTCCGATTCTCTTCAGTCCACCCTGCTTTCTTTTAAGACCCCGACCATTTGTTCAGGGCTGCTAATGGTAGCGTGAGTGAAAGCCTTAATGATATCTTTGCCTTCTTGTTTTGTAAGAAATTATTCCACTTCCACATTTAAATTGTTTGGAGAATATTCTGAAAAACTTGCCTTCCTGGTTTTTGTCAATGGAAGTTCATATTTTCTCTATCTTTTAAGGAATTAGTTCTTAGCTCTTTAAGACAAAATGATCCATCTCACACTGAAAGTTTCTTATTGTCAAGTTCAATGTCATCCGGATGAGTCAATGGATGAATTATAAGTGTTTACCACAATGTGATTTCTACAAGACAAGGAGAAAAAGCTGAATAAAGAGGATGAACTGAATATTGAAACACTTCCTTCTCGAAAAAAAAAAAAAACCAGCAAAAATGATGTTTCTCCTGTCACTATGGAGGTTTTGTTTTGTTTTGTTTTGCTTTGTTTTATTTTATTTTTATTTTGGCCCAAACTTGAATGTATTACATTCTTTGGAGTCATAGAAAAGACTCTACCCTGCCTTTGGTTCCAGAAACATGTGTATACAACCCACCCCGTTCTACCCATGCAGAAAGGTATTAACATCTCTGGTTGACTCATGTATTACCAACAGCCAAGGTGGTTAAATTCACCTTGGAGCAACTGGCTTATTCCATGGCCACAGATACCCCCACACCTAAGCATTACGGCAAGAGGAATCTGGTCATAGAAAGAGTGGGGGATCAGCACAAACCCAGTGCTACTGCTTGGAAAACAATGGCTAGGTTGGTACAACTGGTATCCAAGAGAGAGACTACAGGACAAGGCCCTTGTGTCAGTTGACAGAAGTTGACTCTGGACGATCTAAGCAGAAAACTCATTCGTGTACCATGGTGGGTGGCCCACAGGAATCCTCAAGGGGGCTGAAGAACCAGCTCTAAGGTGATACAGCTTGGATCAAGGCCCAAAGTCATGCTGTAGACTGGTCTGGTAATGGCCCTGCCATAGACCCCAAGGATGCCGCCCTCTGCCCTAACGCTGCGCCCACCACTATGGCTACTGGACTCAGTACCGTCTCTCTTCTTCCTCTCACCAGCCGCAGGGGGACCTAGATTATCACCCTCCCCTCCACTGTAAGAAAGACATTCCAGTGGCTCTTCCTCTTGAGGTTGGGGGTCTCCAGACACAGGAAGGTCTCATCCTGGGCAACTAGAAAGACAAATGTCATTCTTGCACTTGAGACCTGGGACTATGTCTTCACCATCATTACGGGCCTAGACCCATGCCCTGAACCGTGTAGGTGCCAACAAAATTTTAGGTTGTGAATACTTGGCCAACACCCATTCAGGAGTGAGTTATACCTCACAGATTACTATTAGCGCAGAGAGCTGGGCAACTTGACGACACATGTAGTCTTTGCTTTTTAAAGCCATGGCTCCTTTGTTGAACCCATTGTAATGTGGCCATATTACAGTCACATTTTTTGAGGGGTGGAGAAGGGGCAGAAGGAGAGGGACAGAGAATCTTAAGTGGGCTCCACAACCAGTGTGGAGCCCAATGGGGGACTCCATCTAGCAACCCTGATATCATGACCTGAGGCGAAATCAAGAGTCAGCTGCTTAACCAACTGAGCCCCCCAGGAGCCTGTATAGTCACATTTTTTGGAGGGATCTATGTCAAAGCCATTAACAAAACTCACTCTCCATTCAATGAAAATCTACTTCTGACCCCCACGAGTACATTACAGTCTGCAAGGTATGAAAACTAAGGGAATAAAATTGTTTAAACCCTCTGGTCTCTGTTAAGTCAGAGAGAGAGAAGATATCCTCAGCATTTTAAGATGAACATCTCACAACCGTACGCGGGGTGGCAAGCGATATCATCTGCAGGGTTCTTTGACAAGATCGTTCTTCCCCATCACTGTCCACCGAAAGGGAAAGCATGGAGCTGATTGACTGGCAAGCCATCTATTTTCTGTGAAATAAGGAAAGCACTGGGGGCTGAAATGGTAAAGTTATCAAATATCTTACATCCAAACAACTACCTTAAAATGTCTTCCACACAGGCAACATTTTCTTCCTGACAGTAATGTTTGCCATGTTAACGTACAATATGGTGCCTTGCAGACACTAGAAACTCAATGAGTTTCTTGCTGGTGATAACTGCTAGAGATAACATAAATTGCCTCTTATTTTGTTAACAAAAGACTTGGCGGGTTTTTTTTTGGACCCTAAGGAGGAATTTTCATGTCATATACCAGAAGTATAAGTGAAGCATTAGACCTATATGTAGGCATTACTGATTTTGATGCATTTTAAAAAGAATATTGTTATTGATAGAGGAGCATTTATTGCAGAGAAAGAAGAGTTCCCATATACCAGTCACCCAACTTCCTGTAATGTTAATATCACAAGTAACCATGACATGTGTATCAAAACTAAGAAGTTGACATTGATACAAGCTGTCAACTAAACTACACACTTCCTTGGATTTCCCTACCATTTCTTGTCAATGCCAAACTTTAGTACTTATTTGAATTTGAGGGTCTCCCCCCCAGCTATAGAACTCCATTAATTCGGATGGACTGGGATTAGAGAGGTGGCTCAGAAAGACTATAAATCTACCATTTTATGTGCCAAACATAAATGTATTTTAAATTTTGTCCCCAAATATTTTGCATGCATGCTCTGATTTCATCCTCCTCAGAAGCCAAGAGGGTAGATACAATCATACCCACTTTACAGCTAAGACAGCGGGGTTTGGGATTCCAAGCAATGTTTGCCATATCGCTTAGCTGGGTAAGGCCTCTCAGATTCCAAAGCCCATGGCCTTGACCATCACCACTGTACCGACTAAAGGGCGTTTATCACAGGTGCGATACTACTGCTGTCTCCCCACCTGAACGTCTTGCTCAGGACCCACCTTCCAAAGGTCATCTAGGTCAGCTGTGGCAGGTGATTCCAATGTGGGGGGGGGGGAGGTTGTTCTGTAATGAGGACATGTGACTCTAAGTGAAGGGGGGTTTTCTGTGATGTGCGGAATCATTTCAGCCCTCAACACCCCAACCCTGCTCCCTCAAGCAGGAAGCTCTCCCTGGCAGCGTGGGGCTGCCCTGCTGCCGGACTGCCCTCCAGCTAGAGCAGCTGGGAGGGGCACAGTGCAAACACCCCCGCGTGCCTTTTGCTTTTCTTTCCTGTGTCTCAAGGCTCAATTAACGCGTGTAAAGTGATCTGAAATGCAGGAATAAAAAGAGCTGGGGAGCTGCGGAGTGTTGGTCATTACCTGAGGTGAGACAGTGAAAGAGGGAGGCCCAGGGAGACAAAGCAGGTCTGGGGAGAGGCGAGGCCTTCGGCTCAGCAGCCAGCTGGTTGGCATTGAGCCAGAGTGGGCTGTTTCTGGCAGGGCTCTGCCCTGAGCTCTGTCTCAGGCCTCCGTTGCAGTTCTGCTCAGAATTCCTACAGGGCTGAGCCAAAGCTGGGGAACATGGGTCTGAGGACCCAAACTGCAGCCAGTTCTGTCGCCAGCCCTACAGACAATGAGATGCCCCCCAGCGCAGGACCATCTGCAAATGACTGGATTTGGTCAATGAAGGAATGAATGTGATCAATATCGAAGATCTGAATGACGCAAAGTGAGCTTTGTTCATACCTTTTGACAAGCACGGATTCATAGTAGTGATTTAGTGCTGTCACCTGTGGGAGGCAATAAATCCCTTAAAAAGTGATGGGTAAAAATAATGAAGTCCGAGTCACGTGCTATTTCACCATCACCCAAGCGTGTGTGTGAGGCTGGTGGTTTCACAGAGAATGTGAAGCCTCGTGACGTCACAGGGTGAAGGCAGGTGGCATTTCACTGCAATGTAAAGCATACAAAGAAGCAAGTGAAACATCTTTCTTTCACTATCACTGATACCACCTGTATCTAGAAAGTTCGGGAGTGTTAACATGGTTCTCTCCAACAGGGCGAAGATGTCTGTGCATCTCTGTGTATATATAAACGGTGGCTATATATACAGCCTATTCTAAACTGTTTATGATGACGGAGGAGAAAAAGGTTTGTTTGGATAACCCAAAGTTTATATTAGGCTTTCATCATGTTTTTATGTCCTGCTTAGGCTAATCGTTGGGGTGTTATCCAGCGCTTGAGCCTGCAAGCTGAGGATGTGGCTGCTGGCAGCACCATACAGCTTGGCCACTAGAAAGGAGGCCCGCTGCCCCTGATGGTGTTCGAGAATTCCGGAGGACTCCAGGAGGTCTGGTACAGGTGGACTCCAAGGGTCCACTCTAGGGCCAATGCTATGGTCAGAGAGGGAGGGTCACACTCGAAGTTGCCTTCTCCCATTCAACACCAGGGCCATCGAGTGAAATGGAAAACCCCCAAAGGAGAGCCAGGTAGCCACCCCACCTCTGTCTATTCCAACCGAGCAGTGAGAGGCCAGAAGATGCTGTTGTCCCCAGCCTGCAGCAGGGGACTTCTCCATGGCCAGGATCCACGACAGACATCAATTTGTTCTTTTCTGGGTGTTGTGTTTGTGATTCCCCCTGGAGTTGTGTCTGCACAATACTTCAGCATATGCAACACCCCGTGTTGCCCATGGGTCACTGAGGGGTCATTTGAAGCCACCAAGAATGGCGTCCTTCAGGTGTGCACCAATTCTTGCCCTATCTAGTATAATAATGACCTCCTAAGTCTCCCTGTCTTTTTCCCTTCTAAATCATTCTCCCTACAGGTCCTAGAATGATTCTTATAAAACAGAGTCTCTTTCAATACCATGATGATCCATTTTACGTCAACTTGACTGGGCCATGGGGTGCCCAGATAGCTGGGCAGATACTAGTTATGTCTGTAATGGTGTTTTGGATGAGATTAACGTTTGAGTCCATAGATTGAATAAAGGGGATTGCCCTCACTGGTGTGAGTGAGCCTCATCTAATCAGTTGACGGCCAGAATAGGACACACCAGCCGAGTAAGAAGAAACTCCTCCTGCCCGGCTGCCTTGAGCTGGGACTATCTGTTCTTTCCTGCCTTTGGATTGGAACCACACCATTGGCTCTCCGGGGTCTCCAATGTGCTGGCTGCTGATCTTGGGACTTGCCAGCCTCCATAATCTTGTGAGCTGATACCTTACAATAAATCTCTTTCTCTATATATTTATATCCTACTAGTTGTGTTTCTCTGGAGAACGCTGACTGATACAAATACCTTCTTACCGACTAACTTCATTCATTCATTCATTTAAAAAATTTATTGAGCACCTGCTATCGGTTGGACACTTTTTCATGTTAATTCTAATTTCATGGAAATTAGCACTGAACAAAACAAAGAATCCTGGCCCATGGAACTTTTATTCATGTGTGTGTGTTGTGGGGGGGCGGTGGTGATGGAGGGAGACAGATAATGAATAATAGGAATAAGAGGATTAATAATGTGTCAGAAGGTGGTCAGTACAAGGGGCAGAGGAAAAAGCAGAGCAGGACGTGGGGGATCAAGAGGCATCAAGAAGGGGACATTTGAGCAAAAACTTAGGGGAAATAAAGGGGCTTGCCATATGGACGTTACGGTAAAGTTCATAGTGGGGGGACACTGGCCCCACTGCATCCCAGTGGGGTCTGCAAGTGCTTCCTCATTAGAAACCTTTGTTTTAGCCACGCTGTTCCCAAGCAGCCCTCTGACCTACCTTGACCTTTGTCCAGGCCTACAATGTCTCCTACTCGTGTTTACATCTTAACCCCTCCTTGTCCGGGAAGACTCAGTTTCACGGCTTCTACCGAGGATGCCTACCCTGGTGATTTCTTGACCCTCTTTTGGTGTCCCACAGACTTGGATTTGAGCTGCAATTGTCCCCCTATGTATCATGCAACTTTGGGCAAGTTTGTTCATCTCTAAACGGGAATAAAATCGTTCCATGCTTAGAAGGTCAAGAGAGTAGAAATAAGAAAAAAAAGCACATAAAATGACTCCGTGACTCTTAGCTGCTATAATTATTGTTCCTATGTCCCTCCTCCCCTGTTCCTCTTCTGTCCGTGCTCCCAGGCACTCCAGTGCCTGCCCCTCCGTGGCCAGTCACATTCTAGAGTGATCTTCAGCCAGCCTGCCTTCCCCGCCCTGCTCCGCACCCTGGCTGGATGTCCCGTTTCCTCATTCACGGCTCCCACCTTCCTCTCATCAACCTCAGACCACGTTCTGGCTTCAGACCCAGGTGTTTTCCTGCCTTCCCAGAGCATCTCATCCCTTGCTGGATGGGATATTTCTTGATGTTTTGACTTATTAAACTCTGTGCTTCAGCTCCCTGTAAGCAAACCCCAGACCTGCTGGACCAGACGTATGGCCCCTGCTTGGGAAGGAAGGCAATGAGGTTTCTGTAGTGTGGAAACAAAGCCACTTCATTGTTTACCACGGAAGGATGTTTGAAGACATTATTCTTTTATGACTGTTTTTAATGTACAGACAAATCGAGAAGACAGGACAGAGAGTTCCCACATACCACATCCCCAGGTTGCCCTGTTATTAGCATCTTACATGTTAATGTGTTTTTAAAATTTTTATTTTATTATTATTTTTTTTAGAGAGAGAGGGAGAGACAGCATGCATGCAAGGGGGGGGGGTGTGGGGTGAGGGAGAGGGAGAGAGAATCCCAAGCAGGCTCCATGCTCTGAGTGGAGCCCAACACAGGGCTCGATCTCATGACCTTGAGATCATGACCTGAGCCACGCAGGCATCCCCTTACATGTTAACGTATGGTATATTTGTTACCATTAATGCACGAATATTAATAAATTATTTCTACATAAAGTCCATACTTAGTGCAGATTTCCTTAGTTTTTCTGTCCCAGGATCCATCCGGCATACCACGATATGTTTAAGATTTTATTTTTTGATCCCAGGGTACTTGTCAGGCTCCCTGCTCAGCGGGGAGTCTGCTTCTAGCTCTCCCTCTGCCCCTCCCCCTCTCACCCGCACGCTCTCTTGCTCATTTGTTCTCAAATCAAATCTTTTTTTTTAAAAAATTATTTTTAAGCCACTTCTACACTCAATGTGGGGTTCAAACTCATGACCCCGAGATCAAGGGTCACACGCACTGTGGACTGAGCCAGCCAGGCACCCCCTACCACAACACATTTAATTGTCATGTCTCCTTAAGCTCCTCTTTGCAGTAACAGTTTTTCAGCATGTCCTGGTTCTGATGACCTTGATCGCTTGGAGGAAGTGCCGCTCAGGTGTTTGGTAAGACGCCTCTCCATCGGCATTTGCGGATTCGCACAGAAGGAATTCAATGCAGGGGGATTGCTCACACAGGTGGGAGAGGATCTGAGACGGAAACAGGGGAAGGTGAAGTTACCCAAAGACTCATTTCAGCAGAAAACCCTTAAGATTCCTAAGCTGGGATGTTAGCAGAACGTGGCAGTGTTACTTAGCCAGGAGATGGGGTCACGTGGCAGAAGCCTGAGCCGGTAGCTGCCCCAGTGTCAGAGGCAGTCAGAGGCAAGAAGGAGGTGAAGAAATTCTTTATCTTCTTCTTTTTTTTTTTTTTTTTTTTAAGATTTTGTTTATTTATTTGAGAGAGAGCGTGTGCGAGCAGGAGCAGGGGCTGGGGCGGAAGGAGCAGAGGCAGAGGGAGAAGCTGACTCCCCACTGAGCAGGGAGCCCAACGCGGGGCTCCATCCCAGGACCCTGAGATCATGCCCTGAGCCGAGACCAAGAATCAGAGGCTTAACTGACTGAGCCACCCAGGCGCCCCAATTCTTTATCTTCTTTCCTCCCACCCTCCACTCTTCTTTCAGTACCTCTTGTTGACCCTACCTCGCCATGAGCCGGCCGACCGAGGAGCCTGTGAACTCCGCCTGCAGAGGGCGCCACTGAGAATGGCTCCAAAGACAAAGTGGCCCATGACTGGGACGGTTGGCATTTGAACACACAGCACCTGTGACGTGGATTTACTGCAGCACTAGCAGCGCTGTTGGGCAGTTGTTGGCCTGTCCATGGGCTCCCGATGATGAGGACGACTTTGAGGGCATTGTTTATTTTTTATACCCAGAGCCTAGAATAGTACCTGGATCACATTAGGTTTTCAACATTTGAGGTATACGCACTTGAATGAATGAATGAATGAATGAATGAATGACAGTCTCTTTGGACCAGCGCCTCTTCCGGTACGCTCTAGCTTTGAGGAATTGCTCACCACCAGCGCGTCTTTTCAGCTTCTCACAACCTCCTATTGCGGCTAAGATTACTCTGAGCCTCGCATTTGCAACATTTGAAGGCCACGTGAAAGGTGTGCTACCAACTCATTAGACCAGTTTTCAACAAAGGGATCAAATTAATTCATCAAGTAAGTAAGTAAGTTTTGCATTAATCCTCCCGCGTTGTTCTCAGGAAGGTCATCCGGATCCGCATCTCCCCACGATGCTGCCATGCCCAGCCTCTTCCTCAAGAGCTGCCCAAGAAAAGGAATGAATAATTTTTAAGAATAAACTGTCTCTGTCTTTTCAGCTAAATGTCACCCAGCCCTCACCTGCTGGTATTTAAGTGGGTGGGACACCTCATCTGAGAAGTAACATTTCCTTGCCGCGGAGGGGAGGAGGCAGTGGACTGCCACAGACACAACTGCGGCTTTCCCATGGGTGCGGGAGGGCTGAGAAGTCACACCCGGTTGTCACCAGCTCTGGGCCAGGACGCCCTCGATCTCACTAATAGGACACCTCCTCCCTAGGACACCTGAGGTTCTAGGATTTTTCGAGGACGCTCGGTGCCAAGACTGCACGTAGAAAACCAAGTCTCACTTGAGAGAACCTCGCTCCTCCATGTGCCGAGCGGATCTCGGTCTCTGATAGAAAAAGCAAAGGGGCCTTGGTGATGCGAGCAGTCCTCAGCCCCAGAGTTTTCCAGTTATCTGCCTGCTTGGCCCGGGTGCCCTGGACAGGCCGCAGGACAGCTATCTGACCAGCCAGCGTTCTCATTTAGCAGAGAGTAAAATATTTTCAGCTATCCTCTTGTTTCCATTCTGGCGAATTGCTCTTCTAATACAGGTAAGAAAGGGTGGCTGCAGCAACCCCCTTGCATTTTGGTTTCCGATACCTCCGTTTCCACAGTGCTTAACGGGGAAATCGTTGGGAGGGCAGGTGGCACACTTGAGAAAGCAGAGCTTGTTAGAGAAATGTCGGGAACTGAGCTTGAAACCCCAGCTCCTCCGCACACCAGCTGTGTGATTTCGGACAAGTCGCTTTATCCTTCGGCACTTGCACTCTTTCGTTTGAAAACTGGGGATTTAAATGTCTGTTTTATCACAGAGGTGTGGTAAAGATCACCCGAGATGTACGTGCAAGTACTTTGAGGATAGACAAGTGTAATGTATTACAACTAGTTTTTTGCATGGACGTAAGGCAGCAGAAAAGGTGTCTTTGATGTTTAATTAATACTAAAAATCTTCCATTACATTTATTTAGCTATAATCGGGAAAGAGGTGGGCACGAGTAATTTTCAAAGGGACTTTTTCTGCTACAGAAATAGAACTTAGAAAACACATATTTGATTTTCCTTTTGGTGTCAAACCACAGCACCATTGTTATTAGCAGTTTTACAGAATTGTGACCTTCAAACTTGGTGATATCAAAGACTGAAAGCAAGCTCTCAGTCCTGAAGCCTTTCAAACAGGCCCTTCAAACTAAAGCACTTTTATTTTGAATTAAGGGCTAATAGAATTGTCCTCTTAAATGAGCACTTGCAAGTTTAAATGTTGCCTTCCAGGTGGCCTGAGCTAAATGAACGTGCTAAGAGGTCCTGGAAGCCCTTTTGGGGACGATGAGGGGAATCTGTTATAGGGGTTCATGTAACACCCTTTCTGCAGTTGAAAGAGAAACCCAGAACTTACATTTTCCTAATTGTTCACAAGCTGATTTGTGTATACATCTAGGACGATAATTTACTTTCAGTTTACTGAATTTGTGAATTTTCACATTTGTTTTAATTTGTAATTAAGTTTTCTCTATGAGGCACACCATATGCCACCATTAATTCTTTCTCATTGATTTCTTGGGAGATACATGAGTGCATATTTTGATGCAATTTTTGAGGTCTTTTGAAAATCAAATGACTACGTGTTTAGCCATATGGGCCTTTGTTATTTAAAATAGCATACGATAAAGTAAGAGAAAGCAAAATGCAAGGAGGACCTGTTAGAAAACAAAAAATTGGAAGACTGTGGAAAATACTGTTATAAACACACCAATTTTCAATCTTTTTTTTTTTTTTTGCCTTATATTTTTGAAATCTGTCTTTACGGATCCGCACACTGTCTTTTACCGTCTGTGAAGGTACCGGATCACAAGTGCACCAGGCAACCGTACGGAAACCAGTTACTGCCCTAAGCTTTACACTGGGGCTGCAGATACTAACATCCGCCTCCAGCGAGTTCAGTTGTAGCCAGTGTGTTTCTTTTAACATCTTATGCCAGGATTTGACACCCAGCGCCCGTTCATCCGCACACACGGTGTCCAGTTTTGAAAAGGGTCGACGGGTTTTTCTGTTTCGCCGGGGACTCCCGGGGCTCGCAAGCTGCCTGCCGTACGTGCGGGCTGCAGACCGGGCCGCGGGCCGGCGGGCGCGCGGCGCGCACTAGGACCCAGCGGGGCTCCGGGCCCGGGTGGGAGCCGCGCCGCCGACCCCGGGCGGGCGCCGGGGCTGGAGCCGGGGTTCCGGCCGCGTTCGGCTGCAGCTCGGCCGGGAGACGGCGCGACCCGGCGGCGGGGCCACCGGCTAGTCCAGCGCCGCCGCAGCCCCCCAATGCGGCCGCGAGAAGCAGCGGGGGGGCCGGCGATCGAAGGTAACGAAAATGGGGCTCATTTCCTGCCTCCTGAGCTTCTGCTCTGGCTCAGCATTGTCACGAGAAGCCCTCACTGTTCTGGCTGCTGCATTTTGGGGCACCCTTTGATTTTTTAAGGTGTCCGCCCCCGTATTTCCACCTGGTTTCAGATTGATTTATAGCATGCAGCCCAAATGGGAAAGAGCCAGGGATAGCAAGTTGAATATTTTCATTAGTTTTGGCTCAAAAGTAAGTTCATTAAAAAAAAAAAAGTTTCTCAGGAATTTGTGAATAGCCGTTTAAAATTTTTTCTTTTAAAATAGCAGACAAATGAATAATTTAAAAAATTATCAAATAATTGATGTAACGCTGTTAATTACTTCCTAGGGCTTTACTTTTGTGGGCTCCCCAGGCGTTACTTTTATTTTCAAGGAACTAACGTGTTAAATGTGGAGTTTGGCTCGGGCAGAGTTTACAGCATTGCTGTCGCAACTGTTTTGCTATCAATTATAAACAGTGTCAAATCTGTGGGCAGTTTCAGCCTCTTTTCCAAGACTGTAACTGGTTATCCTAATATGACATATACAGATGAGAGTTTCCTTTGAGGGCAGCAAGAATATTTCTCTTTTTGGAGAAGCGTTGTTTTGAGGAGAAAAACCGTGATTACTGGCTGGGAGGCTGAAGAGACTATTTTTCATGCTTTGTTTATACTCCTGGGATGACATTTGGGGAAGGGAAAGGCAGTCTTTCTCGGCAGCTTTTAATTGTGGGATTATTAATTTACTTAATTTATTAGTTTCAATCGGTTGGGCTCGGGGAGCCCTCTGTCACAGGATGTGCTTAAGGTGACACATTTGCTAGCAGTTGGGACACATGATTGCAAATGTAAAATGTACCTCCTGTGGACAGGTCTGCTGGGAGCTCCCATGTGGAGCTATCGTAGGCAGGGTGCTCCTGGCTCATTGAGGAAAAAGGGAATCCTTTTCCTTCGCTGAGGGAGACATCCTGTTATATTCCTTTTGTTCCCTGTTTTTCATTGATCGCCAGCTCTGCCTTAGAGGGGAGAGCAGCTCAGAGTGCAGAGCGGAAGACTGCACAGATGACTACAAACCACTTCAACTCTCACACTGATTGGTCAGCTAGATTGAGACTTAGGAAAACAGCCACCCCAAACCTTCTTTTAAAATCCTGCTGTAATTTTCAGATTAGCCTTCTCGTGCGCAGATTCCTGCAAGATGGCTTTTTAATTTCGGGTGCAATTTGTGTGAGAGAATCTTTACGTTTAATTTTTCGTTGTTGTTTCTATCCGGATAAAGTAGGCCATTTTGGTGACAAATTTCTTTGCAGACGTCAGCTACTAGCTTACATTTACCGACATATCACTTTACAATACGTTCTCCATGATCTCTGCTCAGGAGCTGTACGATGCAAAGTTGTTCAACTTAGAATAATTTTTTCTAGGTGGTTTTTGACCCGAATATTTAAACAGCACCATCAGCAGATGGATGTCTAGCTGGATCTTTACTTTGATCATTTAAGGGTCCTGTGCATTAACATGTATCACGCACTAAATTTAAGTCTGCAACAGTGAAAGAAAAAGGTAATGAAGAGCAAATGATCAAAATCACCTTGCACACCCTGATTGGAAATTGTGGGGAGAATGCATTTCACATCCAAGAAAAGGGGCATTCTTCACCTTAGGGAAATAGAAATTAGTAAATATTGTGGAATTGTGTATCTACAAGACAAAAAAATATATAAGACCCATGGACATCTTCATCTGAGCCTTAAAACACTTCAATTAAAGAAGCATTGTCTCAGAAGTTGTTAAATGTACAAACACTTTTCTGATTGGCTTGAAAATTTAGACACAGGAAGTGGATGGTATCTAATAACCGATGAGTGGAGACATGGTTGTCATGGAAACCGAGAATAGTACCCCCCCAACACACACATACACTACCATAACCACCACTTAAAAAAAAAAAAAACAAACCCTGCATGTCATCACAGATGCCTGGAGAACATGTTGGCTTCTGTAAGCTTTCCCACAGCATCTGCTGAAACCCGAGACCGTGCCTGTCAAATCAAGGTCATTTTCCAACAACAACCAAAAATGCAGTCTCTTGGATTTCATAACCGTGTTTTATTAAAAATATGTGAGGGAAAAAAACCTTAAAGTGAGGGTGAGCACACGTGCTTACTTAGCAGTTGGTTACCTCTGAGTTGTGCAAGGAAAGGCGAAGAAGAAAGTATTTGAGCACTTAATTGTGGAATCAAACTGATTTGTAGGTCCTACTGTTAGAACGAAGCTCTTTTTAGAGCCGTAAAGAGTGGAGTGTTGCCCGTGGCTGAAGAATCACTTGGGGAAGGTATAATGAAGAGGCTCTGTTTGCAAGAGGGTTCAAAGTCGAACTGTAGCAATTGAATTCAGAGAACTGGCATTTTGGAACCCTGAACTGAGGCTGCCCAAGCAGGGATAAATTGACTGGTGCTTTGCAAAGTACAGGGGAGGGTGTTCTCAGTAGCTGAGCGGGGAGAGGAAGACTCCCACTAAACAGGGCTAAACTGTTTCCAAACTGCAGCTAGTATTTGATTAACTTAGAAAAGTTTCCTCATCTTTGGTAGATGAGAAGAGTGCTCTAGTTTTTAGGGTAATCGAGAAGTTTTCAAAGTCCAAGTTGTGCCTGTTTTCAATATCTTGGTAATGGCTTCAGTGAGGAGGGGGAAGAAGGGAGAAAAGCTTGGAGACCCACCCCCCCTTTTCACTTTGCTGAGTGAAGAATAACCAAGGAGGCCCTCTCCTCAGTTTTGACTTGAACGGTCAACATGGAAGCTTGTAACTATGATGCCAGTGTGTTGCTTAACATTTCTCTAATCTTGTCAGTGAGAGTCTGTAAATTCTAAATTCTTGATATTCATTTAGTAATATCTTCCTTCCAATCATGACTTATAGCATTGTCTTGCTTTATCTTAATTGAAATTGGTCAGTTTTAAATCTTAATTAACACTTTGATCTTTTTAAAAAGCAGCAAATTTTCCTTGTTTTTATCAGCTAATTGCATGGGGGAAGAGAGAAAGAGGAAAGAATCCTGACTGTATTTTAGTGTTTATATAATGTCCTGCCCCTATGCCGTGGGAAGTATGGACTTTAGAAGAAATACAGCGATATAACCCTCACCTGTTGGGTTGATTCAGCGTATATATTTCATGATCCCATGTTGGCAGATTTTTAACTGATTGGGATTTGGTGAAAAAGTTGTGTTTAATGGCACAACAGTTCTCTTTTAGCAAAGGATTTCCTGCAGGGAGCTTTCTTATCTATAAGTATGGTCATTGGCAGGAAGCAAGTCAGTTGCTTGTTTTTACAAACTGAAGGAAATGAATGGGATTTGTTGGTTTCTAGAATCTGCCTTCCTTCTCCATTGTCTGTCAAATAGTTTGCTCAGAATTTCTAAAGCGACTCCAAATCTTTGGCATTTCTATTTATTTATTTTTGACTCTGGGATTAGAAAAATTGGTCATTATACTACTATGTACAACTTATTTTACCAATACAAATGAACGAGACGTTCAATAATGCTCTAATTCATTTTCAGTTGTTGGATAGACACATACTCACTGAAGCTGGCATTTTTTGATAGCTATGCCAAATTTCTAATGATTAATCCAGAATACGAATCAAATGTCAATTTCATGGAGAGGTAAAGGGAGAGAGGCAGCTTCATTCTCTTCTTTGCTTATTAGAAGAAAATTCATAAAGAGTGAATGTGAGGTATATGCCTACTTTGCTGATGGCAAAAGGTTGGTGTAGGGGGAGAGTCAGAAATGGGCGGGGATGGGGGAGGGGGAAAGCGCTAAATCAAATCGGTGTACAATCCATGTGAGAAAAACAAATCTTAACCTCGAAGAGATTTCTTGTGCAAAACTCTGGATTACTTTTTGGATAGTGTAAATAAACACATTCAGTTGTTTTAATTTGTGTATGTTTCAAATTCTGGAAGAGAAAACAAGGGCGAGCTTCTTTAAAGGAAAATACGTACATAAACCTACATTTGAAGGAAACAGCCCTGGGGGGTTGGGTAAGAGTGTCTGAGGGAGAGAATGATTTGTTGCAATGGTTTTCACACATTTTTGAAGACATCATTTTTGTTTTATATTTAGCACCGAATGGAATCTTATGCAAGACCCTAATACATGAGCAGAATAGGAACAGAGCTGTTTGGCGGAGAACCGAGAACCAGGAGCCCAGAGCCTGACGTCTTCCCCTGGGCTGTGCCTGGGGCTCACCCTAGAACCCTACTACTAATGTGAAACAGTCTGAAAATCACTGCTTTTAAAGTGTCCAAAATATTCTCTAAAGAAGGCCCAAGGGAATGGCTTGCAGAGCCCTGGAACCTCTTAGCTGAAGAGAAAACTTTTGCCTTGACAGTTTAAGGGGCGTTTGTGCTCGGAGGGAGTAGGAAACAGGCACGCGCTACGGCAACGCCCTGCACCGGTCTCTAATAGGGAAGGAAAAAGGTGTTGTTAGGGGTTACTTCCAAACCAGGGCCCCCTTTCCCTATAAGCTATGGGAACATTGCGTAGATGTATTTGAGACTACTTGGTTGTGATTATTCCGGAATACGTGGATTTATTCCGTTGCCACCTCGGGACCTGTTCTATCACTGTTATTCTATTTGTCAGTGAAAATTATTTCATATTAAGTGTCGTTCATGAAATGAAAGTTTGCCAAGCTATATAATCTGCCTGGCAGACTCAGTCGTGTTTTGAGTGTTGAGTAAAATGATAACACACAGATGATATTTGAATACCATCAAATATATTCGCATTATCTCCTCTCTTGTGCGATCGACTGAAATAGCAGCGTTGGGGTTGGGCTCCGTCCTCCTCGCGTACATCGCAGAGCTACGGGTGTTAGATTTCTCGGGGTGGTGGACAGAGAAATCCCCTTCAGTTCCACTCTGGATTTTCACGACCACTCGGTTCTCATGCGCACGGGTACGGGGGTGAGGAGAAATCAGGGGACCCTTCAGGCACGGTGTGGTGCCTTGTGGGTCTGGTGGCCACAGCCGTCCTGCAGGCTTCGTTTCCGGGAGCATGCGCAGTGGGGGAGTTTGCAGACGTGGGAAGGACAGACCCCTCTCTCCATTCTCCCATTACCGCCTCTGTGTTTGCAGTTCCCCTTACCTGCATGGGGTTGGCAATGGCAATTAGAATAATCAGTGTTTGGAGAAGTTGCAGGTCTTCCAACAATTTGTGCCGGAACTTTTTCTTTTTTTTCTTTTTTGTAAGGTACGCTCCACACTCACGGTGGGGCTTGAACTCACGCCCCTGAGATCAAGCGTCGCAGGCTCTACCCACCGAGCCAGCTACGCGCCCCTGGGGAACTTTTTCCTTTTTTTTTTAAGAAAATATTTCCTCTACAAAGATGAAACTAGTATGAGCACAAAATAGTTGGCTGTGGTAGTGGATGGAGAGAAAATGATTGTGGTTAACTTTTATTTGTTGAATTGTGTGGAAGAAAGCTTTTCATGTGTAGGCTGTTTAAAGCTATCTTATTCCTCCTCCCACTGCATTTCAAAGAAGAATGAGTGTGTACGCAGAAATCCAAGGGAACTGTCCCAAGGCATATTCATGAAAATAGACCAGTGATTCCTCTTGAGTGAGCACTTCAACTCCAATGTTCTTGGGGACTTTTGTTTTTGAACTCAAGGATGCGGTCCAGTTACTGGGACCTGGCAGAAATTGCTAGTGTAGGACTTCAGATGTCACACGGAGTGTGTGCTGGGTACCTTTCTTAAGAATCGGATAACAGCAAGTTCTCCTTGAAGAGGGGACTCTAGTATATTACACAACACATTAGATTTCAGATAATCTCAGGTTATCTTTTCACACCCTGACATTTTCTGATTCGGCAAACTGAACATTTTTGCAGCCTTTAAAACAGTTACCGTTTAATGACTAGTTAATGCAGATCTCTAAATTAAGGTAGTCCTGTTTCATGGGACTAGATGTAGCATTGATAGTGGTCTCTTGAAATAAGTTGCTATGGATAAGTTTGGCAATATCGGGTAACAGAAAAATCGTATTGCACTAGTAAGAGGCTTTCCTTTAAAAGGTACCTTCCCCGGGTGCCTGGGTGGCTCAGTGGGTTGGACGTCTGACTTGGGCTCAGGTCTCGATCTCAGCGTCCTGGGATGGAGCCCTGTCTCAGGCACGGGCTCAGGAGGAGGAGTCGGCTTCTCCTTTTATCTCTCCCTCTGCCACTCCCCCTGCTCCTGCGCACACTCTCTCTCTATCTCTTTCTCAAATAAATAAAATCTTTTTTATTAAAAGGTGCCTCCCCTGCAAGATTTTAATTGATTTTTATAATTATTCATATACCACTACCACTGTTACCAGTAAGTAATAATAAATATGCGTTAATGCCCATTTTATAGGTGAAGGAACTGAGGCCCTGTGTTCCTAGGGCCACACACTCATTGGTAGCTAGCCAGTTCTCCTGACTCCCAAATTCCAGGCACTTTTTCCACCCCACTGGCTACCTCACAACTGTTCAACTGTTTCTGTTCCAGGGTTGATGACTTCCCCTTCCATGCTCGAAATGGAATCTCCTCCTGGGAAAAATCGCAGGGTGGGGTAGGGAATATTTGATGTGATTTTGGCAAGAAATAGGGTTTTGCTTCTTGACATTCTGTGTTCCCATGTCTGACCTGTAGGGATGCAAGGGACTTTTTAGTTCCCTTGTCAGAGATTCCCTTTCTTAATTCCTCTTCATCTTTTGAATTTTCCTTCGCCTACCTCCGAGCACATTCACCTCCTTGGTAAATGAAAGGCTCTTACTGCAGGGATATGACTTTCCTGAATTACCCAAACATCACACTTCGTCTTTCTGTTGTGGCCTCCGCAGAAACGAATTTCCTAGACAACGTTCACTTTTGCAATTCATAGGAGCTGTCCGACAAACTCAGAGATGCAAATACAATGACATCTCCTTTATTTTCTGAATTAAAAAAACAGGGAGCTTAATTTGTCAGATTAGCAGACTGTCTGGTAGCTCCTTCTTGGGGCTCCCCTACCCTTAAGTCCTACGAACCCCAAGTGGGTTTCTACAGACCGGGTAGAGCAGGGTCACTTTGACTTCCTCATGTAAGCCGAGAGCTCTGCTGCTTGCAAGCTGGCAGAACACGCTTCAGCCAGAGAGAGTTGCTGGGGACTTGTTCAGGCTGTTAGCAGCAGTCGGAGGTTGGGTTGGCGAGCATTAGGACGTCGGGCCCGAAAGGGAAGGGGCCGAGACGTCAGCAGCTCCTACGACCACTCTACTCTTCGGCACCTTCCACGGGGTCAGAAACGTAGATGTTTTAGAAGGATAATCATTTTTAATAATCCTCTGAACTTCAAAATGAATGAAGACCCTGGGAGAGTGGGTTTTAGTCCAAACAAACGGGAACAAGAGAAGTTGCGCCAGTTCTGAGTCTGAGCGTTCAGGCAGAAATGTTCAACGAGGGCATTCATTTTGTTGTTGTTTTTCTCTGTTCCCACCATTATCCTGTTTGCCAGGTTGGAACACTTGGACACCTCCTTGCTTTACATCCATGTATCTCATTTATCACCAGAGCTGCTTGCTGCTTTCTTGGAAACTCACTTTCTATTCATCTCCTCATCTTGAGTGCTGGTGCGTCACGCCAGGGAGACCGCAGGTCACCTCGAAGGGGCTCTGTTCCTCCCGGTCCCTTTCCTTCCTCTGTCCTCCTGAAGACTTGTCACCCCCCGAAACACTCTGGAAGCTCCTCTGCCACTTAGAGCTGTGTGTGACCTTGACCTAAGACCCAGTGATATGGAAAGAGGACTCAGTGATGTGGAAATCCTGAACAGACTTTTGTGAAGGTTAATCATAGAGTCCCTGAGAAGCACTTGGCACAGAGCCTGGCACGTAGTTGCAACTTACCGTAGCGATTTGTATTGTTGTGTTGTTATTGTTGTTACGTCCCTCAGCTACTGAGAACCCGTGGTGGCTTTCTGTGGCTCACCTTCCCAAGTCCGTCTTCCTCTGCCTGTCAAGACCTTCCAGGAGCTGGCCTTACCCCATAGGGTTCAGGGAATGCCTCTGGAACTGGTCCCCGAACTTGCCTTGCTCCTTCCAGCTGCCCTGCGTTTGTTTGTGTTGTTCCTAGTTCCTGTGATCCCCTGACCGCAACCTTCTTCCTCCATTCTCATGTTGGAAAGACACCAGTTTCGCCCATCCTGCAACTCCAGTGTATAGAGAAAATACAATTTATATATTTTTTTCCTACAGCGAAACTTCTTCCCCAGCACACACCCGTTGATTATCAGGAAAAAGAATAATAACTTCTGATCCTATTTTAAAACTTAGTGCAGTCAGATAATCCAAACAGTCCCTTACAGTAACTCTTAGTCTTCCTAGGAGAATAATGCCCATTCCCTCATGTTGTCCCTGCTCCTTTGCCTGTGATAGTGTGTGTGTGGGAAGGAGTGTCCAGCATGCTCCTCGTATTTCCTCCAGAGGACGAACAGATTCAGGCTCCGTAGGTGGGGTGACCTCTGCTCTTGGGGATTGGGTCTCTTGCCCACTGGTGCTGCTTGTTTTTAACTAGCAGTTGAAGCCTGTGACTCCTATTACACGTAATCTAATCCAGTGGTTTTCAAAGACCCACAGTATGATATAGACACATTGTCAGGGCGCCTGGGTGGCTCAGTCGGTTAACCGTCTGACTCTTGGTTTTGGCTCAGGTCACGACTTCAGGGTTGTGGGATCTAGCCCTACATCCGGCTCTGCACTCAGCACGGGTCTGCTTGAGAATCTCTCTCTCCACGCCCCTCTGCCCCTCCCGCACCACTCTCTCTCTCTGTCAAATATATACATCATTTTTTAAAAAAAGATACAGATAGGTTGTCAGGAGATCCTAGTAAGCACTTACGGACATTGTACACATGGATGGGCCATACAAAAGATAGTATTATTCTTGCTACAGTCCATGCGCTCTGATCTCCTCCATTCTCTTTTATTTTATTCTATTTTATTTAATTTTTAAACCTCACTGTGATACGCCCTGCTGACTTAGTCCCACCTCAGCTCCCATGAGCAGCAAACTCTGAGTTTTAGCCACATCCTCCATCAGCCTTCTGGTCTGGTGGTCTTGGCGAGGGGTCCCCTCCTCTGGCCACGGCCAGCTCAAGGCAGGTGCATGGCTTTCAGCTCAACCTCTTCCTCCTCCTCTCCCTCCCACCCCAGCCCCTCACCTCACCACTCCCTCTGCTTGAGCATGCTGTCGCACCGGGCTGACAAAGCTGTGCAGGCCATCCCTTCTCAGGGCTCCACATGGTGCATGAAGATGGGCACAATGACATCCCTCTACACCCAGTGTAGGCACCCAGTCAGGAGGCAGAATCACCCAGGAGTAGGTCAGGCCAAGCAGGAGCCACTCCCTTATCCTCTTTTTTTCTCTCCTATTTTTTTTTTTTTTAAAGATTTTATTTATTTATTCGACAGAGAGACAGCCAGCGAGAGAGGGAACACAAGCAGGGGGAGTGGGAGAGGAAGAAGCAGGCTCATAGCGGAAGAGCCTGATGTGCGGCTCGATCCCATAACGCCAGGATCACGCCCTGAGCTGAAGGCAGGCGCTTAACCGCTGTGCCACCCAGGCGCCCCATCTCCTATTTCTTTCCCATAGTTAGCTGGACCCAGAAAGGGGTGGATTCTTCCTTACTTTCCCTATGTCACCTCTTCCTTGCACCATCAAGGCAGGGCGATCAGGGACTTTCCTGTCCCTGATGGGTGAAAGTAATGTCTTCCACTGTCTTCTGGTAGATTCTTTGAGTTGGGTCCTCCAGATTCCTGGTAAATGGTAGAAAATCCTGTCCCAGGACAAAGCCTGACTTTCAAGGCTGTGGAATTTCTGCCTGTGGCAGAGTCTACTAGTTTCCCACCTGTGTCCATTCTGTGCAGATTTTCCTGGGATCAGCTAATGATCACATTTCGAAGACCCCCCCCCCCTTGTAGCTAAGAATGGCAAAATTCTAGCTTCTGGGTTGCGAGTAGATATGTGGGGTTTCTCTTTGGTTTGTTTTTGTTTTGTTTCTGTTTTGGTCCTTGTTTTTCTTTACCGTTTTATCACATACTTTTTTTTTTTTTAGCCCCAAACTATAATAGTTTAGTTTTGCCTGCTTTCATATAAATGGAAACATTAGAGGTGTGTGTGTGTGTGTGTGTGTGTGTGTACTGTCTCATGGTTTAAAATATGTTTCTTATAAACGGGAACAAAAAAATGGAAAGCCTCTGCATTATGGTAACTGTCTAGGTATGGATGGAATTTCTGGTCATAGGGTATAAGCATCTTAGTGCAAATTAGTTTCAGAAGTGCCTGTGCCAATTTACACTCCTACCAATAGTGAATATGTTTTTCTGTTGTTTCATGTTCTCAAGACGTTTAATATTGTCAGACTTAAAAATTTTTGCCAGTATAATAGGCGTGAAGTAATCTCATTGTTATTTAAATTGCTTTGGTTATTAATCAGTTTGAGTATTTTCTCGTAAGTTTATCGATAGGTCATGTATGTTTCTTTGTTTGTGAAGTTCCTATTTGCCTTTCATCTGGTGTTTTCCAAAAGCGTTTAGTTTCGTAGATCTTCTCTGTAGTATCTCTATTTATTTTCTGCTTGTATCTTTATTCTTTTTGTTCTTTTGTGTTTATTACTCTGTTTTTTTAACTTCCTGAGATGGCAGCTTTTGAAGTTTTCTCTCCTATTTTTTCTTTTAAAGATTTTATTTTAAAGTAATCTTTACACCCAACGTGGGGCTCGAACTCAACGACCCTGAGATCAAGAGCTGCAGCCTCTTCCAACTGAGCCAGTCAGGTGCCCCTGAAGTTCTTTCCTAATAGAAAAATACAAGCTCTAAATGACTTGTACGACTCAGTTGAAGTACTGAGTTAATGCTATCTCAGGAGTTAGAGTATGTAAAATTTTCACTGTTCAGTTCTAATTCACTTCTAAATTTATCATGACTTTCTTTGTTCTATGTATTATTTAAAAGTGTTTTGTATCTTTCAAGTTATTTTTTCATTATTGATTTCTAACAATTGCATTTTTGTCATAGAATACAGCCTCATGATGTCCATTATGGAACATTAAGTCGAGCTCGTTAACCTAGTTTTTAAATCTTTACTATTTTTATTGATACTTTACTGATCTATTTTTTTTTTTAAAGATTTTATTTATTTATTTGACAGAGATAGAGACAGCCAACGAGAGAGGGAACACAAGCAGGGGGAGTGGGAGAGGAAGAAGCAGGCTCATAGCAGAGGAGCCCGATGTGGGGCTCGATCCCATAACGCTGGGATCACGCCCTGAGCCGAAGGCAGACGCCCAACCGCTGTGCCACCCAAGCTCCCCTTTACTGATCTATTTTTAATTGAGAGAAGTGTATTAAAATTTCTCACTGAGAGTAGTTCATCATTTTTCTTGAATATTTTGAAGTTACATTATTTGGTGTATGTATTTAGAATTCTTCTGTCATCTTGGAGAATTGAATCTTTTATTATTATGAAGGAATGCACTTTAACGCTCATGTTTTTTGTCTTCAAGCGTATTTTGTCTGATGTTCATGCAACAACACTATACAACCTCCGGACATATCAGCTTCCTCTTTATTAATTTTTGCTACTTGTTTTTCCATCCTTTGTTTTTTCAAACTCTTCGTATCCTAGTATTTTGGAGGTATCTTTTATATGTGACATATAGGTGGATATTGTTTTTAGGCAGCTCTATAAATATCTTTTACTGAAATATGTAATGTTTATATTTATTGTAATTACAGATATATTTTAATTTATTCCTTCATGTTATTTTATCCTTTCCATTTCTTCTGCCTCTTCCATGTTTCTTTTTCTTTCATTTCTTGCCTTCTTTTGAATTGAGGAGCTTTCCTTTCTTATTTTATATATTTTTCTATAGTAGTTTAGAAGTTTTACACTATTATTATTCTTTTAGTGGTTCTCTGAAAGTTTTGGCATGTATACTTATCAAAGTCTAAAACTAATTCATATCTTTCCTTTCTTCCCCAAACAATTAAAGGATCTTAGGCTACTTAACTCTAGTCACTGCCCCCCCCTTCCCCAAATTAGGTCCCATTTTTGCTCAGTGTTTTAGGTGTATCTTATATTTTTTTGACTTCACATGCTAAACATTACCGTTATCATTTTAAAATAGAACTTTTTTTTTCAGATTTACCCACATATTTACTACTTTCTTTGCTTATAATTCCTTCCTCTGCCCCCAGCCCTGCCCCCACTGGATCACTTCTCTTCTTAGATTTCATTTAGTGAGCACCAATTGAGGGAAAACTATTCTAGTTATTGTTTGTTGGAAAGTTCTATTTTTTCTGTTTTCTAAAAATATAGTTTTGCTAGGTATAAAATCTGTGTTTGCTAGGTATACAATTGTAGTTATTTTTCTGTTGACACGTTAAAGATGTTCTGTGGTTTTCTGGTTTCCTCCACTGAGAAGTCAATACCAAATCTAATTGTCACTTTATTCAATAGTACTTTATGGCTGCTCTTAGATATTCTTTTGTCTTTGGTATTCTGCAGTTTTATCATAAAGTATCTAGATGTGAATTTCTCTTTTATGTATTTATTTTGTATGGGGTTTTCGCGGGTTTTGTGAATTTATGGATTGAATTTTTTCAACAGTTCTGAAAGATTCTCAGCGTATTGTCCTGCTCTGTCCTTTTCTACTTCTGGATTTCAGATTAAGTATATATTAGACTTTTGTTCTTTGTCTTCTCTATGTTTTAACCTCTTTTTCATGTTTTCTGTCTCTCTCTATATTATCTTTATGTGCTGTAGTCTAGCTATTTTCGGTATTTGTCAGTTTCTTCTATCCAGTCTGTTTGATCTTGCTTGCCGCTTACATACTTGTTTCCTTCCATTATTTAAACATTTATTTTATATTGTGTGTCTGATGATTTTAAAATTTGAAGTCTTCGTGGGTTCAGTTCTATGATCTCTTGTCTCTGCTAGTTATTCGTGATCCCTCGTTTCCTTACGCATGTGTGTATTTGTGGGTTTTGTTTTATTTTACTGTGACCTAATTTTTTTTTTTTTTGAGACTTTATCAGTGGGAATTCTTTGAGGTTTGTATTGAGGTGAATTCTCTAGATTTTGCATTTGTTTCTGCCAGGTGTGTGGTATCATAACGATCTGCAAAGCAAGGACTTAAAAATTTCAACTTGAGTTTTGGGCGATCCATCACATAGTCAGTTCATACAGATTTGCAGCACAGACTTTCTCTCTACTCAACACTAGTTTTGGAGACAGGCAATTCTGCCAGCCTTTTGGAGTCCTGTCTATAGCAGAGCACCTCCTCATATACTTTCTTTGTACCTCGGTAGGTACCTGGCTTTGTTAGTGCTGCCAAATTCATTTGCTGTCCCCTGTGCTCCATGATATTATAAAAACAGAAGCTCAAGTTCTCCCAGTTTGTTAACTGCCTTCAAGGTGAAAACTGATATAAGTGTTATGCTCTGACTATGCCTCATTTTCTTGTTGGCTCATACATACATTTTAGACTATTTTGAGGAAGTATTTTGTCTGGCATCTTTAGTTGTTTCAGGGATTGGACAGGTATCTTTTTTGCCATAGTGCCAGAAAAGGAACTGCCATCCTCCTTTCCCTTTGTAGTCCTTCTTTAATAGCCCCAGCACATATGAATGCCTCTGGGCAGCTAGGGTGAAGATCACGTGTGCATAAAGCGATAGAGAAAAAGCACCATCATTATTTTCAAAATATTACCTCCTTCTATACTTATTTGGAACCCTAACTTGTAATAGTTGAGGTAATACTAGCTGCTTCAATGAAACAATCAAAACAATAAACGTTTATTCCTTACCTATCCAAAGCGGGTGTCCTGACTGGAGAATGGCTGTCATTCGGGTGGTGAGTGAGGGAGCAGGCAGTTTTCATTCTGGGGCTCTGCCATGGTCAACCTGGGGCTCCCAAGGACATTGTGCTTATTTGGATCACACTGGTCAAAAGAGGAAAGACTGTAGAAATGCCGGAGTGACAGGTTTTTGCTGGCCATCCTCCACATGGCACATCCCACTTCCTTTCCCAGTTATTAGCTAATCCTTGGTAGGATTGCCACGTCTGCCTGCAAGGAGGGTTGCTGGGGAAGGTGGTCTGGATGTGTGCCTTGGAGGAAGCAGAACAGGTGTAATAAACAGCCAGTCTGTCTCTGCCATGCATTTCCTTTCCGAAACTTTGGCCCAACCTGTTTCTCACTTCTCTGAGCTCCTTTTTCACTTAGAATCAGTGCCACCACGGTTAGGATTTAATTATCCTGAATTATTTCATGTTCATCCAGTTTAGACCCCCCAACTATAGATTAACTTCCTTGAGGGTGTGAATTTTGTGCTGAACGTTTGAAAATGTCCCCTATCATGCAGTTTTGAACACCCAGTGTGCTCCACAAAAATTAACCCTCTGAATGAAAGAAGGACATTCTTGTTCTAAGCAGATGACTGCTAAGGCATTTAGGGGTGCAGCGTTGTAATCGGCAACTTATTCATTGTGTTATTCCTTCACGTTTTCTCCTTGGACTTGAAATTTATCAAAATAAAAATTTGGAAAAAAACCCTGAACCCTGACGTTTGGAGGGGGTAGTGCACATGACAGTGGTGTTCCCACAGGGGGCGTGTTCATCTTCATCTGTCTCAGTTGTTTCTTCTGAAATGTCTTGATATCTGCCCTCTCGTCACCCTCTGGGTTGTTACGAAAATTCATTCGAAATTTCAAATATTTGTCGAGGTCTGCAGGGTTCTAGAGACTTGGGAGCAGCTGGGTATAGGGGCAAGAGATAAGACCCTGCCCCAGAGCCAGTCAGGTGAGGGGGTGTAAACAAACTGCTTTGAGTGGAGAAAGACTTTGTGATTGATACAGTGATGGTTCTAGTTTATTTGTAGGATGGCAAGGATAAAGGCTTGGTGTAATCTCAAGACCGTTAGGAGGGACTTTTCACTTCTTTCTCCTTTGCTTTTAGGTCTTGCCTTAAGGAGGCCAGCCTTTTTCCAGGCAAGTAGTTAGCAAATCAACAAGCAGAGTGTAGCTCTTACATATTCTCTAGGGCCACAGATAATCTCAGCTGAACTGGACCCTGGGTTGTTGGCCTCAGTAGCACTCTCTGCTTGAGCTGAACTCATTACTTTGTTGCTAGGCGCAATGTTTTCAATTCTCTATTTTTATTTTCTGTTGCTATTGGTCTTAGTAAATGAGAATGACATATGGACTTGAGTTAAACTGTTGGAATCCTCGTTTGTTTTCTTTTCATTGCATAGTTTTCTTTCTCTACTGCACCGCACTGTGGATGGGAAAATACACTGACATCTTAGTAAGTCTAACTAATCTATTGTCCACCTGCTCAGACGCAAGCACAATGCATGTGGCAAATTACTTTATATGCCAATAAAGCCTGTGTTTTGGAAAAATGTTGGGCTGTTTATATTCAAAACATTGTTTTGAATCAAGCCATCTAAAATATGCAGATGAAGAATAGGAAATGGTATCCTGAATAGCATCCTCAAAATTCCAGGAAGGGTCAGGCTGGAAAATACAAGACGTGGTGAGTCTATAATTAGGTATCAACCATGTTTTATTTGCCTGAGCACCTCCTCGGGCTTAGCTCTGGCACTGGTCAGAGAATAGCTCTTGAACCCAGAGCAGGTCACTTTAGAAGATGACCCAGCAGGTAAATGGGGCTCCCTCAGCAGCCAAGACAGCAAGTCCTTCACTTCTTACGTTGTTTCATTCGTGGAACAGGGCATAGAATTTC
This sequence comes from Ursus arctos, assembly GCF_023065955.2. Lineage (NCBI taxonomy): Eukaryota > Metazoa > Chordata > Mammalia > Carnivora > Ursidae > Ursus > Ursus arctos. The sequence continues at coordinate 13,829,015 of NW_026622930.1, forward strand.
TGGCAGATGAGAGCAGAGTACAGCATTTTTAATAAAATTGATGGGGGTAGATGGGTGGGTGCACAGAACTCTTCTTGGAAATTGTGTCCATTTTCTTCCCAATTCTAAAGCTTCTCTCTTACCTTTTTAGAATTGTCTTTTTCATATGTTTGGAAAGGTTTCTAAAGCTACTCTTTTGGAGGTATTGAGTCTTAGCCAAAGACATTACTGAGATATACAGCCCAGGACCTAGCAGACTGGGTAGGATAGCTAACCCTCTGTTGAGGCAGTGAGCTACTGAGCAAGGGCTCCTTTTTATCCTTAAACCAAGTATTCAGTCACAAAGGGAAGAGGCAAGACTTGCATACTTTCTATATGGCTGATATGATTTTTAAATTAATTTATATGTACATACATATATGTATATGAAGATTTATTTATTTATCTTTAGAGAGAGAGAGTATGAGCAGGGGAGGGACAGAGGGAAAGGGAGAGAGAGAGAATCCTCAAGCAAACTCCTCGCTGAGCACAGAGCCCAGTGTAGGGCTCAATCCCATGACCTTGATATCATGACCTGAGCTGAAATCAAGAGTCAGACACTTAACTGACTGAGGCTTCCAGGTGCCCCATTAAATTAATTTATATTTTTAAAACAGAGTACTCCATGTACTATTATTGGGGTGACCATATATCCTGATTTGTTTGTAATCATTTTGGTTTATGCCTGCTGCCTCAGGATAATGACTCCTTTTATTTTCAAAGGCATCCTGGTTTGTATGATAAATTTTAGTCACCTTACTTACAGTGGTAGTCAATGTATCTAGCAATAGTAGATCAGATTTGTTCAGACCGGCTTATCTGCTGAGAAAAGCTGCTTAAAAGTAAAAAGAAAAAAAAAAAGTCAGTTTGGAAGCATTGGAGAGTCATCAAGGCCGTGAGGAATGGTAAAGCCAAGATTCAGGGAAAGGAAAACCCTAAGAGATGAGCACAGCTTTTGGATCTTTTTCTTGAGACAGTTGTCACTTCCAAAATTAGTGGCCAAGAGACTTAAAAACTTAGCAGATCTTTCAACAGACTCATGGGATTGGGGGCATTTTAACTGTATTCAAGTCCTGCCAAGGAGCAGAAGCCCTAGTAAACAACCTGGGCTTTCATTTGGAACCCTGAGTCAAGATAAACCAGAAATAGAAAAACTCACACAGGGACTGAAGCCAAAAATCAAATATTTTCAGATTAGTGTCGCGAGCTTAGTTGCTTGCCAGAAACAAAAGTTAAAATCCTCTCTGGAGGAAGATACATCTTCCAGAGCCTCATGCTGTTACTAGAGTTTTTCATGTGCTGTATCTGTCACCTGGTAAAAAATAACCAGACATATGAGAAGACAAGACAGGATTTAGAAAATCAACAAATAAGATATACCTGAAAGGTATTTGTCTTTCTCTGACTGACTGTTCCACTTACAATTATACCCTGTGGGTCCATCCATGTTGATACAAATGGCAAGATCTTGTTCTTATTATGGCCAAGTAATATTCCATTTTATATCTATATCTATATATCACATCTTCCTTATCATTCACATGTGGAATTTAAGAAACAAATGAACAAACAAAGAAAAAAAAAAGAGGCAAAAAAACGGACTTGAATACAGAAAACAAACTGGTGGTTGCCAGAGGGGAGGTCGGTGGGGAGATGGATGAAATCGATAAAGAGGATCAAGACCACACTTATACTGATGAGCACTGAGAAATGTACAGAATTGTTGAATCAGTATGTTGTAGGCCTGAAACTAACATAACAATGTATGTTCATTATATTTGAATAAATTTGTATGTATGTATTTAAAAAGAAAATATAAAGGAGACAGAAAAGATTTACAGATGTATTCTAGATGACTGAAGTTCTTTAAAGCAAGAAATAAAGAAGAAGAAGAAAAAAAGATATAGCTAAAAGAAATCCAGGTAGTGGATTAATCAGAGATGGTCTCTAAAATAACTATGATTAAAATTTTCAGAGAATTAAAAGATAAGATGCAAAAATTTGCCAGACAACTGAAAATTATAAATAAGAACCTGGTACTGAAAAATATAGTTACTGAAGTTTAATAGATAACTTATAAATTGATGAATTTTTTGAGGCGATGGAAGTCCTCTAAGACTGCATTATAGTGATGGTGATGGTTGCACAGCTGAATTAATATGCTGAAACCACCGAGTGTACATTTACAATAAGCATATTTCATGGTATATAAATTATACTTAATAAATGTGTTAAAAATGGGTGGGCTCAATGGAATAGATGCAGTTGAAGAGAGAGTTAGTGAACTGAAATATAGAACACAAGAAAGTACCCATAATAAAGCATGGAGAGACAAAATGATGGAAAGTAAATACAGGATTTTGAAAGACATATGAAATATGGTAGAAAGGCATAATACACATGTAATTGGAGTTTCAGTAGGAAAAGAGAGAGAAAATGGAGCAGAAGAAGTAATTGGAAAAAAATGGTTAAAAATTTTCCAAAACTAACAAATGACGCAAAGCTGCAGAATTAAGAAACCCTAAGATAGCAATCAGGTTCAGTACAAAAAAAAAAAAAGAAAGAAAGAAAGAAAGAAAGAGAAAAGAAAAAAAAAGAAAAGCTGAAAAACAGTCAAGAAGAATAGTTAACTATTGTTTTCAAAGAGGCAACAATAATATGAACAACCAACTGTTCAATGAAACAATAGAAGTCAAAAAGAAAGATCTGCATGAGGTCTTCAAACTGCTGAAAGGAAACAATCTTCTTAAAGGAATCCTCAAAAATGAAGGAAAACTAGAAGTATTTTAAAAAATTATGAGCCCATCTGTACTAAAGGAGATACTAAAAGGCATCCCTTGTTTTTTGTTTTGTTTTGTTATTTTTTTAATTTTTATTTTATTTTATTTTTTTAAAAGATTTATTTATTTATTTGACACAGAGAGACAGCCAGCGAGAGAGGGAACACAAGCAGGGGGAGTGGTAGAGGGAGAAGCAGGCTCCCAGCGGAGGAGCCTGATGTGGGGCTCGATCCCAGGACTCTGGGATCACGCCCTGAGCCGAAGGCAGACGCTTAACGACTGAGCCACCCAGGCGCCCCTTATTTTGTTTTTAAAATTAGTCTCCATGCCCAGAGTGGAGCCCAGTGTGGGACTTGAACTCACGATCCTGAGATCAGGACCTAAGCTGAGATCAAGAGTCATACGCCTGACTGACTGAGCCACCCAGGTGCCCCTAAAAGGCATCCTTTGGACAGAAGGAAGATTATTTCAGATCAAAGATGTAAGAAGTAATGAAGAGCAATAAAAAGAATAATTAATTAACTAAATATAAATAAATATTCACTCTACAACTAAATATAAATAAATATTCACTCTACAAATAATAATCAAAGGAGAACTTAAGTATGAAGAGATTAAGAAAGTTATGTTCTCTGATCCTTGTATTATGTAGGAAATGATAAAAAACTAATTTGTATTAGCCATTAATAAGTCAAGGATGCATGCTTTAAATTCTGGATAATCTTTAAAAGAATGGTAAAGGAATATAGAAATAATAAGCTAAAAGAAGGGAACTAGAATAATAAAACATACTCAGATAATTAAAAAGAAGGTAGAAAATGGAGAAAAAGGATCCTATAGTAGATAAAACAAATAAAAAATAGGTTTAAGCCCAAATATATCAGCAATTATATGAAATATAAACGAAGTAACTACTCTTCTTAAAAGTCAAAGATAACCAGGTTGAATTTTTAAAAACCTATACACTGCCTTAAAGAGACATACACAATTTAAAAAGATATAGAATGGGGGCGCCTGGGTGGCTCAGTTAAGCGTCTGCCTTCAGCTCAGGGCGTGATCCCAGGGTCCTGGGATCAAGCCCCACGTCAGGCTCCCTGCTCTGCTGGGAGCCTGCTTCTTCCTCTCCCACTCCCCCTGCTTGTGTTCCCTCTCTCTCTGGCTGTCTCTCTGTCAAATAAATAAATAAAATCTTAAAAAAAAAAAAGATACAGAAGGGCCAAACATATAAGGATGTAAAAAGATATAACATGCAAATACTAGCCAAAAGAAAGATTGCGTAGCTATGTGTGTGTGTGTGTGTATGTGTGTGTGTGTGTGTGTGTGTGTGTGTGTGTGTGTATTTTTTTTAAGATTTATTTCTTTTAGAGAGACAACACGTGCATGCACAAGTGGAGGGAAGGGTGGAAAGTGAGGGAGAGAATCTCAAGCAGACTCCATGCCAAGCATGGAGCCTGATGGGGGTGCCCAATCCCATGACCCCAAGATCATGACTCAGGCTGAAATCCAGAGTCAAGTGCTCAACTCACTGAGCCACCCAGGTGCCCTGCATAGCTATATTAATATGAGATAAAGTACACCCTTTATAAGGAAGAAGAACTGTTCGAGATGAAAAGAGATATTTCATAATAAAAAAGATTTCAATTCACCAGAAAAATATATTTCTAAATGTGTATGTACTTATTAAACACACACACACACACACAATTGTAACACCTTCAAAGTGAAAATAGGGCTACCCTACAACCCAGCAATTGCACTACTAGGTATTTACCTCAAAGATACGAATGTAGTAATCCAAAGGGGCACCTGCACCCCAATGTTCATAGCAGCAATGTCCACAATAGCCAAGCTATGGAAAGAGCCCAGATGTCCAATGACAGATGAATGGATAAAGAAGATGTGGTGTATATATATATACACAATGGAATATTACTCAGCCATCAGAAAAATGAAATCTTGCCATTTACAAGACATGGATGAAACTGAGGGTATTATGCTAAGTGAAATAAGTCAGAGAAGGACAATTATCATATTGGGGAAGAGAGGAAAAAATAAAATGAAAGCAGAGAGAGAGACAAACCATAAGAGACTCTTTATCATAGGAAACAAATTGAGGGCTGCTGGAGGGGAGAGAGCTGGGGGGATGGGGTAACTGGGTGATGGACATTAAGGAGCGCATGTGATGTAATGAGCAGTGGGTGTTATATAAAATTGATGGGGGCGCCTGGGTGCCTCAGTCGTTAAGCGTCTGCCTTTGGCTCAGGGCGTGATCCCGGCATTCTGGGATCGAGCCCCACATCGGGCTGCCTGCTCTGCTGGGAGCCTGCTTCTTCCTCTCCCACTCCCCCTGCTTGTGTTCCCTCTCTTGCTGGCTGTCTCTATCTCTGTCAAATAAATAAATAAAATCTTTAAAAAATAAAATAAAATTGATGAATCACTGACCTCTACCTCTGAAACCAATAATACATTATATGTTAATTAATTGAATTTAAATTTTAAAAAATGTAACTTTAGTTATTTCCATTTAACCATCCTATTATTTCTGAAACAATTAAAAAAATCTCTAATATAAAAAAAAAAGACCTGTAAGGAGAAATAGAGATATCGATATAATTAGAAATTTTACTGTATCTTAGTAACTGATACAGCCAGTAGACAATAAAAATCAGGATGGGGTGCTTGGCTGGCCCAGTCAGTAGAGCATGCAACTCTTTTTTTTTTTTTTTTTTTTAATATTTTATTTATTTATTCGACAGAGATAGAGACAGCCAGCGAGAGAGGGAACACAGCAGTGGAGTGGGAGAGGAAGAAGCAGGCCCACAGCAGAAGAGCCTGACGTGGGGCTCGATCCCGTAACGCCGGGATCACGCCCTGAGCCGAAGGCAGACGCTTAACCGCTGTGCCACCCAGGCGCCCCAGAGCATGCAACTCTTGATCTTAGTGTTATAATTTCAAGTGCCACATTGGCTCTAGAATTTGCTTAAAAATAAAATCTTAAAAAAATCCATTAAGATATAGACAGTTTGAACAAAGTTAATTAACAAGCCTGATCTAATTATAAAACAGTGCACTTAACAGATACAGAATATACATTCTTTTCAAGTGCCCACAGAATATTTGCCACCATTGCCTGTTTTCAGTCACGAAGCAACTCAGCAAATTTTAAAGGATTGAAATCATGCAGAGTATATTTTCAGATCACAGTGACATGAAACTAGAATTCAGTGACAAAAGAAGATAACTGAAAAATCCCCATATGTTTAAAAATTAAGCAGTCATGGGTCCAAAAACAAATAACAATGAAAATTAGCTAATATTTATTTGTTTATTTTTAAAGATTTATTTATTTATTTTGGATAGTGTGTACGCGAGTGGGGGAAAGGGGCAAAAGGAGTGGGAGAGAGAATCCTCAGGGAGATTCTCTGCTGAACGCAGAGCCATCACAGGGCTCAATCCCAGCACCCCGAGATGATGACCTGAGCTGAAACCAAGAGTCGGATGCTTAACTGACTGAGCCACCCAGGCACCCCTCGAATTGGCTAATATTTAGAAATGAATGACAGTGAAAATTCATGACAAGCCAAATGTGGAATGCAGCTAAAGCCATGCTTGAAGGGACATTTGTAGCCTCAAATGTATACGTTAGAAAAAAAGAGAGGCTTGAAAATAAATAACTTAAGTATTTATTTCAAGAAGTTAAAAAAGGACAATTAAATTTTTTAAAAAGGTGGGAGGAAGAAAATAGCAAAAATAAAGAGAGGAAAGTAATGACGTAGAAAACAGACATCCCATAGAATCATTAATGCCAAAAAACTATAAAATCAGTAAATTCTGGTGAAAGTAACTAAGAAAAAAAAGTACAAATAACCAATATCAGGAACGGCACAAGGGTTGTCACTACATTTAAAAGATAATAAAGGAATGTGATGAATAACCCAGTGGCAATCTTACAGAGTGGAATTTTAGAAGAAATGAACAGATTTTCTAAAAATGCCACTTACCCAAACTGACATAAGAAAAATAAGAATCTGAGTAGCCTTGTGTCTTCTCATATGAATATGTAATTAAAAACCTTACCACAAGGACAACTTCAGACCCAGATGATTTTTCTGTTGAATTCATTAAATATTTAAGGAAGAAATAACACATATTTTCTACAAACTCTTCCAGATAATAGAAAAAGAAGGCACATTCCCAACTTGTTCTAAGAAGTCAGCAGAATTCTGATGCTAAAACCTGACGTGATAAGAAAGAAAAATTCCAGGCCAATTTTATTCATGAATGTAGATTCAAAACTCCTAAACAAGATACTAGCAAAGTGAATCCAGCAATAAATTACTACGTCATGATCAAGTTGATTATGTTCCAGATATGCAAGGTTAGGGTAATATATTTAAAACTCAGTCCCTGTAACTCAGTATATAGAGAACAAAGAATAGGGGCTCTGGGTGGCTCAGTCAGTTAAGCGTCTGCCTTCAGCTCAGGTCATGATCCCAGGGTCCTGGAATCGAGTCCCACATTGGGCTCCCTGCTCCGCGGAGACTCTGCCTCTCCCTCTGCGCTTTACCCTGCTTGTGCTCTCTAGCTCTCTCTCTCTCTCTCAAATAAAGAAATAAAATCTTAAAAAAAAAAAACCCAAAGAATAAAATATAGAATAATTCAGAATAAAGACAAAAACCATGATTATCTCAAAAAAAATGCAGAAAATGTATGTGATGTAATCCAACATTTATTCATGATTAAAAAAAAAAAAAGACTCACCCTAATAAACAAGGAAGAAATTTTCTTACTCTAAGAAGTTATCTACAGAAAAGACTCTGTCATTAAAAAGTAGGAAACACCATGCATAATGGGGGATATGTTAAAACTTCCCCTTTGCTGGTAGGAAAGGACAAATAGACCAGTTATCATCACCTCTGTTCATCATTGCATAGTGGATTCCTGCTAATGCAGTGAGGCACAAGAGAGAAATAAAAATACTAGGATTAAAAAGAAATAGGTATGGGGCGCCTAGGTGGCGCAGTCGTTAAGCGTCTGCTTTGGCTCAGGGCGTGATCCTGGCGTTCCTGGATCGAGCCCCACATCAGGCTCCTCTGCTAGGAGCCTGCTTCTTCCTCTCCCACTCCCCCTGCTTGTGTTCCCTCTCTCGCTGGCTGTCTCTCTCTGTCTAATAAATAAATAAATAAATAAATAAATAAATAAATCTTAAAAAAAATAGGTAAATCTGTAATTATTGGGAGTTTCAATTACTATATATGTAGAAGATTCAAAAGCAATTTCAGATAAACTGTTGCAACTAGAAATTGAATTTAGCAAGTTTGCTGGACACTGGTAAATATAAAAAATGTATTTCTATTTATCACTAATAAACAGAAATTGAATTTACATTAGAATAAAAATGATCAAATACCTAGGGGTAAATCTAACAAAAGTGATGAAGACCTCTATATGGAAAAGCATTTAACCTCGCTGAGAAATGAAAGAAAATCTAAATAAATGAAGGAATATATCATGTATATGAAATATGAAATTTTCTAAAGATGTCAGTTAATCTCAGGCCAAGGTACAGTCAGTGTAATCTCACTCAAAATCCCAAGAGGGTTTTTGTGAAATTTGATAACGCTCATCCTAAAATTTGTGCAGAAATACAGACGACTGCGAATAGCTAAGATACTCTTGAAGAAGGTAAGAGAAGAGGAGTTTCTCCACCAGATATGAAGGTTTATTATTAGGCTAGAGGAATTGACGCAGTGTGCCATGGGTGCAATGGACCAGTGGCAAGAATAGAGTCCAAAAAATAGACTTGTGTATATATAGACATACTATCAGTGACAAAAATGACACTGTAGGACATTCGGGATAGAATTGTTTTTTTTTTAAATTTTATTAACAAAAATTTTTTTGTAAATTTTATTTTTTTGTTAATTTTTGTTAATTTTATTAACAAAAATTTTTTTGCTAAGTTTTACGTGGGGCTTGAACTCCCAACCCTGAGATCAAGAGTTGCATGCTCTACTGACTGAACCAGCCAGGTGACTTAGAATTGTCTTTTTTAAACAAACAGCTGTGGGACAATTGGATGTTAATATTTAAACATAATAAAACTTGACCCTAAACTTACACTATATAACAAAACCCCTTCCAAGTGAATTCGAGCTCTAAATGTGAAAGATGAAATAATAAAATATCCAGAAGGTAATGTAGGGTAGTATACTCATGATTTTGGCTAGGCAAGAAATTCCTGCACAAGACCTAAGAGAACCGATCATAAAGAAAAAGATAAAATCAGATGATATTAAAATGAAGAACTTATGTTCATCAAAAGAACTTCATCGAAGACACAGTTAAAGAGAGTGAGAGGCAAGTTAGAGATATTTGCAACACCATGAGAAGAATATACAAAGAATTCTTACAAATCAATAAAAGAAAGACAGAATTAAAAAAATGGATAATAGGCTTAAATAGGGACTTCCCAAAAAGTGATAGCCACATGTCCAACAAACGTGTGAAAAAGTGCTCAACTTCTTAAGTCTGCAGGGAAGTATAAATTAGAAACTGCATAAAACATGACCGCATTTCCACCACAATGCGTAAAATTAAAAGTGACTTTGGATACCAAGAGGTGGAGAGGATTTGGAGAAATGAGAATTTTCCTGCACTGATACTGAGGGTGCAAATTGGTATAACCACTTACTTTGGAAGCATTAGCTGATGAAATTGAACATAAGCATATTCCTTGAGCCCGGAGTTCTACTCTGATGCACAGATTCAATGAAGAGTGAGTACATATATACCAAAAATCATGCACAGGAATGTTCACACAGCAGTATTTATAGTGGCCCCAGACTGGAAACCACTCAATGTCCATCAAGAGTGTAACAGAACATGTGCCCATGCACGTGCACGCGCCCCCCCCCCCCCCCGTATTTCATTTCTATAAAGCTCAACAAACAGGCATAATGGAAATATAGGCTTTAGGGATGCATGCTAAGATGCCAAATGATACAATACCATATAAGCTAAGGCAGTAGCCGTAGGGAGGGCTGCGGCGCTAATTAGGGAGAGTGATGAGAGTTTCAGGGATGCTGGCAAAGCTCTGTTTTTTGACTTGGGTGATGATTACATGGATGTCTGCTTTGGGATAAATCATTGAGCTGTAGATTTTGTTTTGTGGCATTTTCTCCATATTTTTCACAATGTAAATGTTTTAAAAATCAATAAATAATGTACCTTTACCACTGTTTTCTTGATTTTTCATCAGTTTAAATTATCACCCATTGACTTACTATTATAATTTAGACCTCTCCTCCTTCTCTTCTTTTGAATTGACACTGTTTATATTATGTAAACACTATTCATCAGTGAGACCAGTGATATACTATATGACAAGTCCTTTCTTGTGCAAATTTTAGGGTTTTTTTTTTCCCTGTTGAAAAACCTGGCCTCTTTTTGATTCATGTATATATTTGTATACTTACAAACACACGCTTCCCTCCATCAGCCCTTCTTTCTTTCTTTTTTTCTTTCCTTCTAATTCTTCGCATGCCTTCCACCAGCATCTCTCAATCTCATTTTGCTCTTGGCCCAACCTATCAGATAATGTACCACTTCCATTTTGTTTCTCCTGCTCTAATCTGCTCTTGTTGCTCAATGAGCCTGTTCTGGAACGGGGTTTTGTGCAGGGATTTCTTTTTTGCCTGACTCCTGTATTGTTTGTTTCTCGGATCCCCGCATTTTCTTCTTTTTCGGTTTGCTGCTTTAGGGGAGCACATCCGCCAACAATTTACTAAGCAAGCATAGGAGATAAATTTTCCAAGAACGTAATCTCTGAAAATAGCTTTAATGTACCCTCCTCCCCTTAGTGAGTAGTTTGGCTAGGCATATAATTCTAGATTGAAAAATCATCTTTCCTCCGTATTTAGAAGAAGTACTCAATTGACTTTTCGCTTCTGTTGTTACTGTTGAGAAGTCAGGGGCCATTTTGAGGTTCCTCTTTTATATGTGAATAGATTTTTTTTCTTCATGGAGGCTTCTGGAATTTTAATTTTATCCCTGGAGTGAAATTTCATGTTACTATACTATTGTTGTGTCTTTATAAATCACTTTGCTGTGGATTTAATCAGACGTCTCAGTTGGAAGAATTATGCTCCTGCTCTGTGAAAGGGTTCTTAAGGATTTTGTGTTCATTTAGGTGTTTGCTTATTTCATTTTATTTTTTAAAAGATTTATTTATTTTAGGGGCTCCTGGGTAGCACAGTCGTTAAGCGTCTGCCTTCGGCTCAGGGCGTGATCCCGGCGTTCCGGGATCGAGCCCCACATTGGGCTCCTCTGCTTCTTCCTCTCCCACTCCCCTGCTTGTCTCTCTCTCACTGGCTGTTTCTCTCACTGGCTGTCTCTGTGTCAAATAAATAATAAAAATCTTTAAAAAAAAAAGATTTATTTATTTTATTTTAGAGAGAGGGGGTAGAGCACAAGAGGTGGGGAGTGGCAGAGAGAGAATCCTCAAGCAGACTCTTGGCTGAGAACAGAGCCGAACGCAGGGCCTGATCCCACGACCCTGAGATCCTGACTTGAGCCGAAACCAGGAGTTGAATGCTTAACTGACTGAGCCACCCAGGTGCCCCTGTGTTTGCTTATCTTAAATCATTTTTTTCTTTCCATTTTCTCTGAAGACTTAGAAACTCTAGTAGTTGAACTTTGGACTGATCCTTTTCTTATTTTTTCCCTCTTTTCTTGATAATCTCTTCGTCTTGCTGCCTTACCTTCTGGATGGTTTCCTTTATTTCCAAATCATCAGTTGAATTTTGAATTTTGCCCATTGTATTTTTAATATCCAAGAACTTAAAATTTTTCCCTGAGTGTTTCTTTTCACAGCATCCTGTTCTTTTCTTTTAAGAGGAACAATGGTTTCTCTCATGGATTGTATCAATTTTTGATATTTGACTTTTTTTGATATTTTCTTCTCTTTCCTGCATTATCCCTGTTCTCTCGCACCTTGTCATTTTGCCTGATTGTTTAGGTGTCTGACTTTCAGTGTAGGTTTTCTTTTCATCTCTAAGTGTAATGATCAGAAAAGCTTATTGGAAGCTTTGTGCTTGAATTGGGCTCATTAACTGGGGGGCTGCCCTGTGGAGTGGTGGGGTAGTGAGCCAGTTTCTTCACGTTTCAGTTCGTGTCAGGAGTTTTCCGCTGGGGCCACTTCATTTTTTCAGAGAAGGATCTTCTAATCCCATGTGGTGTTCTGATAGCCAGGTAGGCAGGGGACAGACTCTCAGTGTCCCATTCACCCTCTGTGTTCAGCCTGGTGTCCACCCCTGCTCCCTTGTCTTCGACCTCTCCAGCATTAAGTCTGACTCCTCCTGGGAAAGGGCGAGGGGAGTTGTGTAGTTCGTGCCCAGGAGGGGTGAGAACTTAAGGCACTAACTTCTCAGTGTAGGGTCTCACTAACCTCTGCATCTCACTCCCACCTTCCGCTGTGTCTGCGGCCTCCGGTTCCTGAGCCTTTCTGGGCTTCTGGGAGGCCAGTCCACTCACATCAATGGGTTTTCCTCTAGTTTCTTCGTTATGCCTAAATTCAGCTAGCACGCCTCCATATATCCGTAGTCTTCAAGACATTGGTTGGCCACTCTCATCTGCCGTTGTCCCCTCTCTCATGGGGGACATGCTGGTCCTCGTGGGCTTATGGTAACTCGCTGGGGGCAGAAACCATGACTCGCACATCTTTAGTTTGCTTGCAGACCAAGCGCAAAGGTTTAGGAAACACCCATCGATTGATTGATTGTCCGATGCCCACCTCGCTAATCATTGAAGTACTTTGCCCTTCTTGCCTTCTTGAGCCTTCCCTCCAGGTTCTTCCTTGTTTCTTATTTGCAGCTGGGTAGATGCAGATGACCGCGTCTCCTTGGGTGCTGCAGCCAGTTCCTGGTGGGTTCCTTCTCCTTTCTGTCACCTGGGTGCCCAGCAATGCTGGACCCTGCCAGGCATCAGTCCATCACCTGTGCCAAACACTTCTGCCTCCTTTGGCCAAGCCACCTTGCTTCCAAACTGTCTGGAAAGGAGGAGTAGGGAGGGGAAGGGGGGACAACTCTCAGATGCCTGAAGGGGCCGAGTTTCCCTTCCCCTCCTAAGCACAAACAGGGCGCTCTTAGAATAGCTTATGGAGCTTTGTGATGTGAAGATAGCCACACAGCCCTTCTCAGGATTGGCTCATGACCGAAAAGAAAAAATCTCTGGGAACACGTATGCCGCACTTCGTGCTCATGGCGGATTTGGAGAAGCTGCATCTTGACTGCCGTTTGCTGCGTGGTTTCGGTGTAGACAGCTGCCAACTTCCGGGCCTGGGCTGGTGTTCACAGCATCCCTAATTTATGCTCCGTAGCGCTGCCGCATCTGTAGACCTCAGCTGAGTGGGCTTTTCCTCCTTCTTCCCCTCATGCATTTGAAGAAGCTGGGAACATAGAACTATTTCCAAGGCTGCATGGACCGTGGGTTCCTAGAATCATGTCGAGCTCTGAGACTCTGCTCAGTGATCAGTTGGGCCCTTCTCCCTCTCTTTTCCTTCCTAGTGACTGGGAAATTGTTTAAGCATGGTCAGTTTTTTTGGCTTTCTTGAGGGTTTTGTTTTGTTTTTAAATAAGACTCACTTGATTTTTCACCAGTAATTTGATTTGGTGGAAATGATTAAAGGTTCTGACAAGAGTATTTTGTTTTGCTGTTGCCCTAACATCTCCTGCCATGGGGTAGTCTTCATTTGCTTTCCAAAGACTAGGACCTGGAAAATTAAAAAGACAAAAGCTCATTGTGTTTTAAATGGCCCACATCTAGAGGTAAATTTTATTTTATTTTATTTTTTTTAAAGATTTTATTTATTTATTCGACAGAGATAGAGACAGCCAGCGAGAGAGGGAACACAAGCAGGGGGAACGGGAGAGGAAGAAGCAGGCTCATAGCAGAGGAGCCTGATGTGGGGCTCGATCCCAGAACGCCGGGATCACGCCCTGAGCCGAAGGCAGACGCTTAACCGCTGTGCCACCCAGGCGCCCCTACTAGAGGTAAATTTTAAATGCTTCGGTAAGTCTGGTTTCACAGGGGTCAGGAGGGAAGAGTGCCCCTTATCTAGAGATTAGAAGAACACATTGTTTTACACAAAGACGATATGGTTTTACTCACAGAGTCTGGAAGGGCATGTGGTAGACACTGAGCTCTGCTACTTAGTTATTGCCAGGAAGAAAGATGGCTGCCGTTCAAATATTCTTAAACGATTACATTTTTTTTTTTTTTGGTAGGTATTTCCCAACCTTAAATTGGTTTTATAGTTAATGATACCATCTAGCAGGTCACTTAATTTGTGGCATATGCCACAAATTTTGCAACTAGTTAATCTTTGAGGGAACTCCAGAATGTGGCACAGTGAGAAGGCAGACAGTACACCCTTTAAAGGATGTGTGTTTGATTATGTCTCACAAAATTCCAGGCTGGATGTATTTCAGTCATGGAAACTTGATTGCCCATTTGTCTTTATATTAAAGTGGCTTGAAATCATTTTTGCAAGGGATTATTGGCTCTGCCCATGGGTACCGAGTGCCTTTTATTCAGGTTTGTATCTTTGCCAAGCCCTTCCTCAGGAAGATGGCAGCTCTACCCCACAGGCCTGCTAGGTCTTAAATCACACATCCCCATACTTAGCTAACAACACAGGAGAGCTGCATTCCAGATGCCAGCTAGAAGTTTCACCTCAAAAATACTGCTGCCCAGCACCGATCGGACCTTTGGTGGAGCGAGGTGATGTCTGTGAATGATTGCACATTGTCTCACTTGTTCCTGAATTCAGCCTGACCACTAGAAAGCTCCATATCTGACATGATATTAGCCTTGAGCTTTCACTGAATTGTGCTTTGTCCTGACGCCATTGTGCAGTGTTGATGTCAATGATAAAACAGAAAAGCCCCAGGCTCCCCATCTGTGTGTTTGTTACTATATCTAAACCATGGTTCCTGGGCTTTATTTAACTTGTAAGTAATTGTTGCTTGTCCCAGATGATGGTTTCAAAAATTTTGAATTTGATCACCTGTAGATGAGGCAAATACCTTTCAGGTATCCCCAGACCCCACTGTTCCCTATCATCTGACACTTTTTTCACTTGATTACTTTATCTGTCTGGCTCCTGTGGCCATTTGAATTTGCAAATCCTGCTTTGCACAGTGTGGTGGTTCATTTTATGTGCCAACTCAGTGAGGCCATGGTACCCAGATATTTGGTCAAATACCAGTCTAGACGTCGCTGTGGAAGTATTTTTAGATGAGATTAACATTTAAATTGATAGACTTTGAGTAAAGCAGACTTCCCTCCACAATGTGGGTGGGTCTCACCCAATCAGTTGAAGACATTAAGAGAAAAAGACTGAGGTCCCTCAAGGAAGAGGGAATTCTGCCTCCAGACTGACTTAGGACTTGAGCTGCAGCATCAGCTCTTCCCTGGGTCTCCAGCCTTCTGGACCACACTGCAGAATTTGTAATTTCCAGGCTCCATAATCTTGTGAGTCAATTCCTTAAACTAAATCTCTATGCATCTACTCATCCATTGGTTTTGTTTCTCTGGAGATGCTTAATGTGCACAATGAGCTCTTTATGGAGACCTGCAGGAGGAAACAGTTGGTTTCCTTGTATCTTATGAATACTGAGTCATGTAACTGAAAATATTTCCTTCTTTGTGTTGGCTTTAAAAGCTTACAACCAAATCTGTGTCTTAACTGTAGCAGCTTTAGCAAATACATCCCGATAGATGCAGACTTCACACCGTGGGCCGCAGAGACGCACCAAGAGAATGGTGGTAGGGATACCAGATTCAGGCTGTGTTGGGTGGGCATTTGGTTGGCGCATTTTCCTTTAAATCCACCTCCTCTCCCTCCTCCTGCATTTGGTAAGTGTCTCAGTCCTTTTGGAGTGCTATCACAGAACACCCGTAGGCTGGGTGGTTTAGGAAACATCAGAAATGTCTTCCTCACAGTTCTGGAGGCTGGGAAGTCCATGATCACGGCGCTGGCAGATTTGGTGTCTGATGAAGGCCCACTTCCTGGTTCTCAGAAGACTGACTTGGCGCTGTGTCCTCACATGGCAAAAGGGGCTAGGGATTGCTTTGGGGTCTCATTTATAAGGGTGCTGATTATAAGGAGTCTTTTTCATAAGGGCTCCACCTTCACAATTGAATCCCCTTCCGAAGGCCCCACCTCCTAATCCTATCACATTGGGAGTTAGCACTTCAGCAGGTGAATTTGGAGGGGAAGCACACATTCCGTCTGTCACAATAAGCCATCACAGATATTTTCCAGAACCAGATAGAGGCGTAAACAACCAAAAAGATAGTGTACCTTTTCATCCATCTATTTCGAGATAGCACACACTTTTGAGTCATGATCAGAGCAGTTTCAATGGAGCAGTTTACTAGCTTTGTTCTGGAAGCAGTATAAAGACTTCAGCTAATGCATTGCAAGCAAGGTAAACCAAGTCATCTTCGGACATGGGTTTTGTGAGTCCGCAGTAAGGTTCCCACCATGCGGGGCGCTTTGGTAACGTTTTCTTTATTTTTGCCGTTTAGCTCAGCTCTTTGCATGCCCTTTCTCCTACTGACCTTTCTCATCTTTTCTCTCACTTCCTGCTTTGGCCTTGTTTTTCATGTTTGGGTATATTTGCAGCTGATTTGAAACCTGACCGTTCATTTTTTCTTCTGTGCACCATATAATACTCTTGACTCCCTTCTCCATGCCAGGCACTGGGGCTGGGTGATTTGAGAGCAGAAATACAAAGCAGAATAATAAAGATTGTGGCAAGATTAAAGGCACAAGGGCGCCTGGGTAGCGCAGTCGTTAAGCGTCTGCCTTCGGCTCAGGGCGTGATCCTGGCATTCCGGGATCGAGTCCCACATCGCGCTCCTCCGCTGGGAGCCTGCTTCTTCCTCTCCCACTCCCCCTGCTTGTGTTCCCTCTCTCACTGGCTGTCTCTCTGTCACATAAATAAATAAAATCTTTAAAAAAAAAAATAAAAAAAATAAAGGCATGAGAAACAGATAGCCTTGTGGCTACGCTCTCATTTCACTCAAGCTTTCCCACAAATGGTCCTTCTCACTGAAAGCTACCTTGACCACTCTATTTAAAATTGCAGCTGGCCCCATCCCTGCTATCCCTGGCGTTCCCAACCCCCCTTGCCCTGCTCTACCTTTTCTTTATGCCAAGTACTCTCCATCTTTTAGCATAATATATGGTTTACTTATTTGTCTCTTCTGTTATTTATTTATTGCTATTATCTGTCTCCCTCTGCTAGAATGTCAGCCCTACAAAGACAGGCTTTTTTTTTTTTTTTTTTTTTGATTGATTTTGCTCATTGCTGTATACCAAGGGTCTCTGGTAGTGCCTGACCCATAGTAGATGTTCAGTAAATATCTGTTTCTTGAATGAATTTCAGTAAGGTAAACTGCAAAGATTTAGGGGAATCAGTTTCTTTAATATGCATATTATGAGGGAAACATTATTTTAAAATATATTTTCTTAAATCTAACAATAGCAATAACAACAAAATAAGTAGAATTCAAAGTAGAAAGAAATGGCAGAAGAAAGAGAATTTTGTGGAAGTTCAGATGAGGAAACCATTACTCTCAAGCTGGGCTCGAGGAAGTCTTGAGGAAAAACGTGTAGCCCCTCCCCTGGGACGTGACGGGTGAACAGAAGTTGATGGGCAGAAATGTAGGTGAAGAAAGCATTGAATCACTTAAAGCAAAGGGAACAATGTAAGCAAAAATTTATGGTTGGCTCAGTTGGGAGAGCATGTGACTGTTGATCTCAGGCTCATGAGTTCAAACCCCAGGTTGGGTGTAGATTACTTAAAAAAAAAAAAAAGGGAAGCATTTAGAGGGAAGTGTGAGGTGTGAGTATAGGGGCTTATGAATTGAGCTTGGCTGGAGCAAATGGTACACGAAGAGTACTAGAAAAATAAGGAGAAAAAGTAAGATTGGCCAATTAAAAAATGGACAAAAGGTTTGAACAGACACTTCACCAAAGAACTATGTGGATGGCAGATAAGTAAATGGAACTATGATACCACCATTAGTTCTTAGGGAAATGCAAAATAAATCCACAGTACCGTACCAGCTATTGGAATGGATACAATTTTAAAAACTGACCATACTAAGTGTTGACAAGGAAGCGAAGAAACTATAACTCTCATACCTTGCTGGTGGGAATGTAAAATTGTGTAACTGCTTGGAAAACAGTTTGGCGGTTTCTTAAAAAGTTACAAATAAGCCTACCATATGATCTGGCCATTCCAATCCTATTTACCTAAGAGGAATGAAAGCATACATGCATACAGAGATCTGTGTATAAATCTTCATAGCAGCTTTATTTAGAATAACCCCAAACTGGGTTTAGAATTACCCCAACTCAGGGGCACTTGGGTGGCACAGTTAAGCATCCAACGCTTGGTTTCGGCTCAAGTCGTGATCTCAGGGTTGTGAGATTGAGCCCCATGTCGGGCTCCACGCTCAGCGCGGAGTCTGCTTAGGACTCCTTCTCCCTTTGCCCTCCTCTCCCATGTACTCTCTCTGTCTTTAAAATAAATAAATCTTTTTTTTTTTTAAGATTTTATTTATTTGTTTATTTGACAGAGAGAGAGACAGCCAGCGAGAGAGGGAACACAAGCAGGGGGAGTGGGAGAGGAAGAAGCAGGCTCACAGCGGAGGAGCCTGATGTGGGGCTCGATCCCATAACGCCACGATCACGCCCTGAGCCGAAGGCAGACGCTTAACCGCTGTGCCACCCAGGTGCCCCTAAAATAAATAAATCTTAAAAAAAAAAAAAAAGAATTACTCAACCCAAATGTTAATGAACTGGTGAATGGAAAACAAATTATGGTACATCCATCCAATGGAACACTATTGAGCAGTAAATATAAATGAACTCTTGATATGTGTAACAACGTGAATGAGTCTTAAAATAATTTTGTTGAGGGGCGCCTGGGTGGCACAGCGGTTAAGCGTCTGCCTTCGGCTCAGGGCGTGATCCCGGTGTTACGGGATCGAGCCCCACATCAGGCTCCTCTGCTGGGAGCCTGCTTCTTCCTCTCCCACTCCCCCTGCTTGTGTTCCCTCTCTCGCTGGCTGTCTCTCTCTCTGTCAAATAAATAAATAAAAAAAAAATCTTTAAAAATATAATTTTGTTGAGTGAAAGAAAAAGAGTATATATTGTATAGTTCCATATATATACATATATATTTGTAGAAAATGCAAACTAATCTATAAGGACAGAAAGCAGATGAGTGAGCGCCCGGAGATGGCAGGAAGGAGGGGTTTCGGAGGGACATGAGGAAACTTTGGAGGTAATGAGTATGATTGTTAGCATGACTGTCATGTTGGTATCACAGGCACAGACACATGTTAAAACACATCAAACTGTATTTTCTAAATATATCTTGTATCCCAATAAAGCTGTTGAAAAAGGTGAGGTCGGAGTCAGTATACCTAAGGTCTTCACGGTTAAGCCAAGGTGTTTACATCCTCTGTGGGGCTGTTCATTTATTCATATGAATAAAAAAATTTTTATATTGCATGCCAGTCATGTGCCAAACACCGTGTGTTGCCATTAATAGAACAAGGGAGAAGGAAGGGGGAAGTAAAGGATGAGTTTCATTCTCGAAACGCCGAGTTCAGGGCGTCTGAGGAATAGTCTCGTCGAGCTGTGTAGCAGGCAGTTGGAAACGCTGCGTCCTGCTTGGGAAGAGAGCAGGGGCAGAGATAATGATTCCGATACATCCCGCAGGGAGAGGCGCACCGCAGCCCGGAGGGCTGAGGTTTATTAAAGTAGAGCGTGTACAACATGCGGCATGAAACCCAATGGACGGATTAGTGTGCATTGTATTCTCCCTGAAGCAGGAGACCCGAAAGAATTCTTCTTCTTCCACCCTTCCCAAGAAAGCGGTGAAATGTTTGTATTCTGAGTCTAGACTCCCTTACCTCAGAGGGTTGTGGCAATGTCTTTGTGTCCTGGGGCTGAATGTTGGGGTTCCAGATATTTGGAAGTTGACCTCCACTCAGACTTTTGTGAAGAAAGTGGATAGAAGTCACTGATGTGAGGAAGGCCGGTGCTGGGAACCGAGGGTACAGAATCGAACATGGGGGTTCTGAGGGGCTGATGGATTTCTGGGACTTTAGGAGAGGGCCTGGGTGTTAGGGGGAATGCCTGGAATGAAAGACCCACGCCTGCTCTCCGTAAGCATACGAGAATGTGCCGAGTGCTGCGATGGGGTAGTATGTGGATGCTGGAGGGACTTAACACCAAGCACCCTGGTCCTGGGAGCCACAGCTAAGGACTCCTGTGGTCCCACTTGGTTTGGGGAAAAGAGCAGATACTGGGAAGGGGTGGCTGATGGGCATCGTGAAGGCGGCTCTGGGAACTGACTTCCACAGAAGCATTTCCCTGTTCTTTGGGCCCCATGTAATCCCCCAAGATGTTTCTCTAACCCTGGGCAAGGGGAAAGGTCCCTGAAAACACTTTTGAAATCATTTTCATTGAGGGATGTCTTGAGATACAGATTTAATTGGACTTGGAAGAAATAAAGTAACGTCATATCCCTTGTACTTCGAGTGTACCAATCATGGAGCTTGTGTATCCCTGTTGCAAATAGAATCAGGTCAAGATCCTCAGGGAACGCACACTGGGGGGAGAGCAGGCTCTCTTCTGGAGGGTTGATTAGGCAATCAGGTGTTGGTACAAGGAATCATACAGATGAGGACTGGGCAGGGGTAGGACCCTCTAGAAATCACCTCTTCCCTTCCCTTGCCTAAATCTTCCAGTAGGATGAGATCACATCGTCTTTACAGGGTTTGGGGGAAGTGGGTCCACGTTTGGCAGGATTATGTGGTCCTTTTGTGTTTGTATGATTACCCATTTTGAGAACCCCACACGGTAGTATCGTGCACAGAGCAGATTCTAGTTAAAACTGCATAACCTGGTAGTCCCGACAGACAATCATCTGAGAGTTTACAAAACTCTTTAAAATCTGGAAGGATTTTCCATGAGATTTCTCCATGAGAAACTCATTTTGTTCACCCATTTTACAGATGGCAAAGTGATGGAAGAAGAAATTCTAATCTTCCTACAAGTTCCCAGTTGATGAGTTTCTGGAAAATCTTAGGAGCAGGTGTCTATTCCTGATTTTCTAGACTGTGCTAGAAAGATCTGGTTTTGAGAAAGATGAGCCATGGAGCCAAAGATTTGGGTTCAAATTGTGCCTTTGCCTCCAGTTACTTGGATGACCTTGGACATATCCCTGGAAACCTCAATTTTCTTCTCTTCAAAGTAGGAATAATCTATCTCATAAACATAGGAAAATATAGGGAAATATATTCACTTATTCATTTGTGTACTTATTGAGCAAACATTCCTGAGTATCTCCTCAGTGTGCCTGGACGTTGGTGAGTTGAGTGACAAGGGGCTGAGCTGGCGGGACTGCATCACGTCAGGTCTTACAGGCAAGAGAAGCATGGGTTTTATAGTAGGTGTAATGGGAAACTGCTAGAGAATTTGAAAGGAGTCTCGGAGTCTGCTACATTTTCCTAAGTCAACGTTCTGGCTACTGTGTGGAGGATAGAAGCAGAGCGACTGGTTTAAGAGGTGTGACAGTATCTGGGCGTGAAAAGGAGCTTCAACGGGAGTGGTGAAGTGGACCGGTGAGAAGGAGAAAGAGTCAGGATGTGTTTTGGAAGTACAGCTAATGGATTGGAAGTGGGGGGTGAGAGAAAAGGGATCAACAGGATTATTTTAGGATTTCTTAAGGTGGTGACATTTCCTGAGATTGGAAAGACTTAGGGCAGGGAGGTGGTTCTGTTTTGGACAGCCTACATTTGAGAGGCTTGTTGGGGACATCAGGAAGGCAGCTGGGTACTGACACGTAGAGTCCAGGGAGAGTCATTGGCACACGGGTGGTGTCTACAGCTCTAAGACTGGGTGAGATCACCCAGAGAGAAAAGGGCCCAAGACAGAGCCTGAGCACTAAAATGCAGTGATTGGACCAAGAAAAGATGAGCTAGCAAAAATCGCAGAGCAGGAGCTCTCGCTAAAGTTGAAGGAGAATTGGACGTGTGGTGCCATGGAAGCCAAGAGAAGGATCCCTTTGGCCCGCCAGCCCTGGCCACATAGTAGATACTCAAGGAGAGTTCGTTTCCCCTTTCATAGAAATAGTATCATTCATTTATTTTTGGTCTCTCAAAAGATATAATATTACCTTTCATCCCAGCATTAATTCAATTTGCAATGGCATTTTTTCCTCTTTCGTATGTCTTTCAAGGTTGAAATACAGAGCCCTGAAGAGTCGTGGGTTGGTCACCCCTCTTCAAAAGCATACATTTACCAGCCTGCAAATCCACCAAGTGAAGATTTCTCTTTTTCTGCCTTAAGTTCACATGATTTAATTTGCCCAAGTAACCTGCTGTCATAGGTTTTCATGGCATCCTGATATCTAACAGAGTAATTAATGCTTTAGGCTTTTAGGAACTGTTTCAGGTTTTTATTAATCACTGTTGTGATTGCACATATGAATTATGAAGGAGTTATTTTGGTAGTTGGATTTCCCCTTCAGAAAAATTTCCATATTTGTTCATTATGAACTGATAGCCTGGAGAAGAAGAATAAAAATGGAGACTGTTCCCTGGGTCCTATGCAGACATCTCAAATTATCCAGAGTAAGGATTACTTTATAGTAAACAGAAAGAGTGTGAGTTGCTTGAAGTTGGTAGTTAAACGTTTTCTCTTTCCCCCACCATAAATTAATTAGAGATTCTTTGTGACTGTCCTGGATATATGGATTTTGTGAACCGTTTAAAGATGTGTGGACATCGGAAGGAATTTGTGGGTTTTGTGTGATTTGTCTATGATTCCCATGTTTGGAGGAATCACTCCTAGGACCTTGATGATTCGTGTGCTGTTCTTCTGGGAGTTTTCCAGGAGACAGAGGTCTCCAGGTAACAGGAAAGAAATAGAAACCTAGCCCCCTTATTCCTTCTGATTTTATTTAGGGGAAACGTCATGGATTTTCAAAATTATATGATTGTATTTGAGATGAGTGTATGAAAAAGGAATGTGATGGTTGGTATCAAGTGCTTAGAATTCAATTCTAAAGTGTAAAAAAAACAAGACACAATAACGGTTTTCTTGGAAGCTCCTCCCCCGAAGGCATCCCCCCTAGACATTTACAGGCGCGGAGCATAAATGCTAGTGTGGTTGCCTGTGAGTCCTGCCTGCCACTTTCCTTGGCATGGGGGAAATGTAGATTTCCCCTGTGTTTACAGGAAATTTTACTCCCTGCCTTTTACTGTGACAAGAGAAGACTAGCTGCTTTACTGGGAACAGGGCTCTTTTCAGTGATTAGAGTGATTTTCCATGATTCTACCATACTTGGAACAGATTTTTTGAGACTACAAATAAAAGACAAAGTAGTTATATCACTGTATCGATGGAGGCAGCCACTCTGCTAGTATCCAGTGCCTTGACTATTAAGTGAAAATACCTGTTATTGCACTAACTGCCATTTTTTACTCTTCCCAAGTGGCCAGTTGGGATGAGGAGTGGGGGAAGGAGCTGGGTTGGGCAGGAGGAAGTCCATTTGCAAAGGCAACAGCGGAAGTATTCAGGCAGAGCCTGGGAAGTCTGATCTGAATTCTGTATAGATAAGGGGAGGGTTCTATACCTCGCAGATGGGCCACCCTGCTAATTCTACCGTAACTCGCTGTGACACGCTACGCACTTCTCATCTGATGGTATTTTCATCTTAATTTGCTTGCAACCTGCTTTTTGTGGGTAACAGCATTTTTGACAAAGGTGATGAATTTGCTAAAGCTTAACATTCAGATTCTTTCCTCGTATGAGTGTTGTGTAATTATATATACATTTGGGCTCAAAGGTCCCAGTCTAACAAATTCCCTTCACGGGAATACCATTTGAGTGCCCATTCTCTCATTAATTTTATTTGACATTTATGTCAACATTACATTCCTAGCCTAAAAGGAGAAATCACATGCGTACGCAGGGGTGTATTTTAAAGTGGAGTATTTAGTTTGGCAGTGAAAAGCAGCCAGCTAAGTCTGCTAAAGCAAAATTTTCTAAATTAGTTAATATGAAGTGGTCTAAATGCACTAAATTTAAATTGTTCTAACAAAGCCCTGAATGCTGGCGCATGCGGCTGTTTTGATATTTCCAACATTTTTCCTCCAGGGCTTCCAGAGTTGACTAAGATGGTGTTTCTGGAAAATTAACTTGGGAGCCATCAGAGGTGAAAGAAAGGGACTGAAAATAAGTCGCTCTGGTGTCAGGAGCAGAATTTGCTTGCCTGAGACCCAGTGCCAAAGTCAAAGACCCGATTCTTCTCCCACCCACGCTAACTTGGGAGTGAGGAAGTTTGTCAGTTAAACAGGTAAGCGGCCAGTTGCGGGTTCTGCTGAATGAAGAGTTTCCCAAACGCTGTGCTGAGGTGGGAGGGCAGTTGGGGGCCCCATCCGAGCAGCAGCGGGAGCTCCATTCTGTCTCTGACCAGTCGATCACATGGCCGTGGCGTTGCTTAGCGCTAACAAAAGGGGACAAAGGCGTGATTTGGGGTTATTAGCCCTAAACAGGAAACGATTGTTGGATATCATCGATATCCTCTGACTTGGGGTCTAGGCTGAATTCTGAATCAGTGGCTGCCACCGGAGAGGAAAGGAGCTTATCCCCAAGCAGCATCCAAGGGACCAAACGTGGCAGTTTCTTTTGGTTCCAAAATGCTGACTTTTACATACTTTGTGGTTTGTGTGTTCTCGAGCTGTGCTTTGTGCTTGGCTGTAATGATGAATTGCAGACTGGGCTTTTGTTTCGCAGAGAATTCACCAGCGTTGGAGAAGACTGGCCTTTGGCATAAGTGGGGGGTGGGCAGTTTGTCAAGACCCCTCCCCCACTCGTCTTCATTCCAGCATTCATCCCTACTCCCCACAGAACCCCCAGCCCTGCCAGGGTTTACTGACCACGAACAAACATGTCCGTCCCCTCCAGGCTGTCTTCAACATGATTCTGAAGTGTCAAGTGTTTGGTGACCAACAAACGTGTGAACCTGTCCAGAGAGCAAGGTCCCTCAAGGTCATTTCTAGAGTGATTCCAACTGTGATCTTCTGGAGTCATTTTCTCCTGGGGGTCCCTTTGGTGGGCTGGCCACTTACTGTCATCTCTGAAAGCTAGGAATTTATCAGCGAAGAGGAGGAGGAGGACGGGTGCAGTTGAGGAAGCAGAAACTTGGAGTCCGTATTGGCCTTCATCATCTTGTCTCAGACGGCTTTGTTCTCATCACTTTACTTTGGCTTTGAGGAGTTTGTGATTTTTCTTGCCTGATCTCACCTGCTTTCACTTGTGGCTAGGCCTGGTAGGTATGTTTGCATTCAGGGGTGTGTTCTGGTGGTGGTGGCATGGTGTTTTGTTTGAGCCCTGGTATCGCCTTCCAATCCCCTTAAGGGTACTACGTGCAGAACTAAGAGACTTACAGTTTTCTGGCTGTCGAGGCAATTCTGGATTTCCTAGTCAAGAGATTTGGAGAGTTGGACGGGCCCCAGACATCTGGGTCACCTTTGCACGTGTAGATAAGCCCAGAGAAGTGAAGAGGCAGGTCTCGGAACACCTGCTCAATCTTCCTTTCGCCTTCTAGCCATTGCCTGTAGGATGATCAGAGAAACTTCTTGCTGTGTCACCTGTGTAGTGGGAGGCAAAGTTGTCGAAATCCCTCTGCTGAGAGCTGATAACAACTATGTTCCAGCACCCTAGAATAGAAGGGCCCTTCGAGACTGTGGAGTTGGTTCCCGAGGCCGTAGGCTCCGAGTCAGGGGGCTGGGACTGGCACCCCAGCTCCCTTGAGCCGTTCAGTGATTCCCCTCTATGTGTTCTGGGTAGAAGATGATGAGAGGCACCCACTGGCACGTTCTCGTTCTGCTCTCTTCCTGCCAGCTACCAAATGTATCCCTGCCAGGCCTTTATCACCCCCAAAGAAGACCTAAAATCTTATTAGGGAAGTATTTACCACAGAACTAATCTGTCCTTATTGAGGCCATGCCTGGGTTTTTAACTCAGTTAAATGAACTACCGTTCCCTGAGAAAACATCCATTTCTCTGGAACTCTGGCTGCTGGCACTAGCTGCC